>NC_134800.1:44586844-44631844 GCF_046742065.1 Oratosquilla oratoria
ATCTACCACACAATCGACGAGCACTGCCAGTGGATCTACCGCAGAATCCTCAAGCACGGTAAGTGGATCTACCACAGAATCGACGAGCACTGTCAGTGGATCTACGGCAGAATTCTCAAGCACAGTAAGTGGATCTACCACAGAATCGACGAGCACTGTCAGTGGATCAACCGAAGAATCGTCAACCACAGTAAGTGGATCCACCACAGAATCGACGAGTGCTGTCAGTGGATCTACCGCAGAATCCTCAAGCACAGTAAGTGGATCAACCACAGAATCGACGAGCACTGTCAGTGGATCTACCGCAGAATCGTCAAGCACAGTAAGTGGATCTACCACAGAATGGACAAGTACTGTCAGTGGATCTACCGCAGAATCCTCAAGCACAGTAAGTGGATCTACAACAGAATCGACGGGCACTGTCAGTGGATCTACCGCAGAATCTACAAGCACAGTAAGTGGATCTACCACTGAATCAACGAGCACTGTCAGTGGATCTACCGCAGAATCGTCAAGCACAGTAAGTGGATCTACCACAGAATCGACGAGTATTGTCAGTGGATCTACCTCAGAATCCTCAAGCACAGTAAGTGGATCAACCACAGAATCGACGAGCACTGTAAGTGGATCTACCGCAGAATCCTCAAGCACAGTAAGTGGATCTACCACAGAATCGACGAGCACTGTAAGTGGAACTACCGCAGAATCCTCAAGCACAGTAACTGGATCTACCACTGAATCGACGAGCACTGTCAGTGGATCTACCGCAGGATCCTCAAGCACAGTAAGTGGATCTACCATTGAATCGACGAGCACTATCAGTGGATCTACCGCAGAATCCTCAAGCACAGTAAGTGGATCTACCACAGAATCGACGAGCACTGTCAGTGGATCTACCGCAGAATCCTCAAGCACAGTAAGTGGATCTACCACAGAATCGACAGGCACTGTAAGTGGATCTACCGCAGAATCCTCAAGCACAGTAAGTGGATCTACAACAGAATCGACGAGCACTGTCAGTGGATCTACCGCAGAATCCTCAAGTACAGTAAGTGGATCTACCACAGAATCGACTGGCACTGTCAGTGGATCAACCGCAGAATCCTCAAGCACAGTAAGTGGATCTACCACAGAATCGACAAGTACTGTTAGTGGATCTACCGCAGAATCTTCAAGCACAGTTAGTGGATCAACCACAGAATCGACGAGCACTGTAAGTGGAACTACCGCAGAATCCTCAAGCACAGTAAGTGGATCTACCACAGAATTGACGGGCACTGTCAGTGGATCTACCGCAGAATCCTCAAGCACAGTAACTGGATCTACCACAGAATCGACGAGCACTGTCAGTGCATCGACCGCAGAATCCTCAAGCACAGTAAGTGGATCTACAACAGAATCGACGAGCACTGTCAGTGGATCTACCGCAGAATCCTCAACCACAGTAACTGGATCTACCACTGAATCAACGGGCACTGTCAGTGGATCTACCGCAGAATCCTCAAGCACAGTAAGTGGATCTACAACAGAATCGACGAGCACTGTCAGTGGATCTACGCCAGAATCCTCAACCACAATAAGTGGTTCTACCACAGAATCAACGAGCACTGTCAGTGGATCTACCGCAGAATCCTCAAGCACAGAAAGTGGATCTACCACAGAATCGAAGAGTACTGTCAGTGGATCTACCACAGAATCTTCAAGTACAGTAAGTGGATCTACCACAGAGTCAACGAGCACTGTCAGTAGATCAACCGCAGAATCCTCAAGCACAGTAAGTGGATCTACCACTGAATCGACGGGCAGTGTCAGTGGATCTACTGCAGAATCCTCAAGCACAGTAAGTGGACCTACCACTGAATCAACGGGCACTGTCAGTGGATCTACCGCAGAATCCTCATCCACAGTAAGTGGATCCACCACAGAATCGACGGGCACTGTCAGTGGATCTACCACAGAATCGACGGGCACTGTCAGTGGATCTACCACAGAAACGACGAGCACTGTCAGTGGATCTACCACAGAATCGACGAGCACTGTCAGTGGATCGACCGCAGAATCCTCAAGCACAGTAACTGGATCTATCACAGAATCAACGAGCACTGTCAGTGGATCTACCGCAGAATCCTCAAGCACAGTAAGTGGATCTACCACAGCATCAACGAGCACTGTCAGTGGATCTACCGCAGAATCCTCAACCACAGTAAGTGGATCTACCACAGAATCGACGAGCACTATCAGTGGATCTACGGCAGAATTCTCAAGCACAGTAAGTGGATCAACCATAGAATCGTCGAGCACTGTCAGTGGATCTACCGCAGAATCCTCAAGCACAGTAACTGGATCTACCACACAATCGACGAGCACTGTCAGTGGATCTACTGCAGAATCCTCAAGCACATTAAGTGGATCTCCCACTGAATCGACGGGCACTGTCAGTGGATCTACCGCAGAATCCTCAAGCACGGTAAGTGGATCTACCACAAAATCGACGAGTATTGTCAGTGAATCTACCGCAGAATCGTCAAGCACAGTAAGTGGATCGACCACAGAATCGACGACCACTGTCAGTGCATCAACCGCAGAATCCTCAAGCACAGTAACTGGATCTACCACAGAATCGACAGGCACTGTCAGTGGATCTACTGCAGAATCCTCAAGCACAGTAAGTGGATCTACCACAGAGTCGACGAGCACTGTCGGTGGATCTACCGCAGAATCGTCAACCACAGTAACTGGATCTACCACAGAATCGACGGGCACTGCCAGTGGATCTACCGCAGAATCCTCAAGTACAGTAAGTGGATCTACCACAGAATCGACGAGCACTGTCAGTGGATCTACTGCAGAATCCTCAAGCACAGTAAGTGGATCTACCACAGAATCGACGAGCACTATCAGTGTATCTACGGCAGAATCCTCAAGCACAGTAAGTGGATCAACCACAGAATCGTCGAGCACTGTCAGTGGATCTACCGCAGAATCCTCAAGCACAGTAAGTGGATCTACCACAGAATCAACGAGCACTGTCAGTGGATCAACCGCAGAATCCTCAAGCACAGTAAGTGGATCTCCCACTGAAACGACGGGCACTGTCAGTGGATCTACCACAGAATCCACAAGCACAGTAAGTGGATCTACAACAGAATCGACGAGTACTGTCAGTGGATCTACCGCAGAATCCTCAAGCACAGTAAGTGGATCGACCACTGAATCGACGAGCACTGTCAGTGCATCAACCGCAGAATCCTCAAGCACAATAAGTGGATCTACAACAGAATCGACAGGCACTGTCAGTGGATCTACCGCAGAATCCTCAAGCACAGTAAGTGGATCTACCACAGAGTTGACGAGCACTGTCAGTGGATCTACCGCAGAATCGTCAACCACAGTAACTGTATCTACCACAGAATCGACGGGAACTGCCAGTGGATCTACCGCAGAATCCTCAAGCACAGTAAGTGGATCTACCACAGAATCGACGAGCACTGTCAGTGGATCTACCGCAGAATCCTCAAGCACAGTAAGTGGATCTACCACAGAATCAACGAGCACTGTCAGTGGATCTACCGCAGAATCCTCAAGCACAGTAAGTGGATCTACTACTGAATCGACGAGCACAGTCAGTGCATCAACCGCAGAATCGTCAACCACAGTAAGTGGATCAACCACAGGATCGACGAGCACTGTAAGTGGATCTACCGCAGAATCCTCAAGCACAGTAAGTGCATCTACCATAGAATCGACTAGCTCTGTCAGTGGATCAACCGCAGAATCGTCAACCATAGTAAGTGAATCCACCACAGAATCAACGAGCACTGTCAGTGGATCGACCGCAGAATCCTCAAGCACAGTAAGTGGATCTACCACAGAATCGACGGGCACTGTCAGTGAATCTACCACAGAATCCTCAAGCACAATAAGTGGATCTACAACAGAATCGACGAGCACTGTCAGTGGATCTACCGCAGAATCCTCAAGCACAGTAAGTGGATCTACCACAGAATTGACGAGCACTGCCAGTGTATCTACGGCAGAATCCTCAAGCACAGTAAGTGGATCTACCACAGAATCGACGAGCACTGTGAGTGGATCTACCGCAGAATCCTCAAGCACGGTAAGTGGATCTACCACAGAATTGACGAGCACTGTCAGTGGTTCTACTGCAGAATCCTCAAGCACAATAAGTGGATCGACCACAGAATTGACGAGCACTGTCAGTGGATCAACCGCAGAATCCTTAAGCACAGTAAGTGGATCTACCACAGAGTCAACGAGCACTGTCAGTGGATCTACCGCAGAATCCTCAAGCACAGTAACTGGATCTACCACAGAATCGACGAGCACTATCAGTGGATCTACCGCAGAATCCTCAAGCACAGTAAGTGGATCTACCACAGAATCGACGAGCACTGTCAGTGGATCTACCGAAGAATCCTCAAGCACAGTAAGTGGATCCACCACTGAATCAACGAGCACTGTCAGTGGATCTACCGCAGAATCCTCAAGCACAGTAACTGGATCTATCACAGAATCGACGGGCACTGTCAGTGGATCTACCGCAGAATCCTCAAGCACAATAAGTGGATCTACCACTGAATTGACGAGCACTGTCAGTGGATCTACCGCAGAATCCTCAAGCACAGTAACTGGATCTACCACAGAATCGACGAGCACTGTCAGTGAATCTACCGCAGAATCATCAAGCACAGTAAGTGGATCTACTACTGAATCGACGAGCACAGTCAGTGCATCAACCGCAGAATCCTCAAGCTCAGTAAGTGGATCTACCACAGAATCGACGGGCACTGTCAGTGGATCTACCGCAGAATCCTCAAGCACAGTAAGTGGATCTACCACTGAATCGACGGGCACTGTCAGTGGATCTACCGCAGAATCCTCAAGCACAGTAAGTGGATCTACCACTGAGTCGACGAGCAGTGTCAGTGGATCTACCGCAGAATCCTCAAGCACAGTAAGTGGATCTACCACAGAATCGACGAGCACTGTCAGTGGATCTACCGCAGAATCCTCAAGCACAGTAAGTGGATCTACCACAGAATCGACGAGCACTGTCAGTGGATCTACCGCAGAATCCTCAAGCACAGTAAGTGGATCTACCACAGAATCGACGGGCACTGTCAGTGGATCTACCACAGAATCCTCAAGCACAGTAAGTGGATCTACCATAGAATCGACGAAGACTGTCAGTGGATCTACCGCAGCATCCTCAAGCACAGTAAGTGGATCTACCACAGAATCGACGAGCACTGTCAGTGGATCTACCGCAGAATCGTCAAGCACAACAAGTGAATCTACCACAGAATTAACGGGCACTGTCAGTGAATCTACCGCAGAATCCTCAAGCACAGTAAGTGGATCTACAACAGAATCGACGAGCACTGTCAGTATATCAACTGCAGAATCCTCAAGCACAGTAAGTGCATCTACCACAGAATCGACGGGCACTGTCAGTGGATCTACGGTAGAATCCTCAAGCACAGTAAGTGGATCTACCACAGAATCGACGGGCACTGTCAGTGGATCTACCGCAGAATCCTCAAGCACAGTCAGTGGATCTACCATAGAATCGACGAAGACTGTCAGTGGATCTACCGCAGCATCCTCAAGCACAGTAAGTGGATCTACCACAGAATCGACGAGCACTGTCAGTGGATCTACCGCAGAATACTCAAGCACAGTAAGTGGATCTACAACAGAATTAACGGGCACTGTCAGTGGATCTACCGCAGAATCCTCAAGCACAGTAAGTGGATCTACCACTGAATTGACGAGCACTGTCAGTAGATCAACTGCAGAATCCTCAAGCACAGTAAGTGGGTCTACCACAGAATCGACTGGCACTGTCAGTGGATCTACCGCAGAATCCTCAAGCACAGTAAGTGGATCAACCACAGAATCGACGAGCACTGTTAGTGGATCGACCGCAGAATCCTCAAGCACAGTAAGTGGATCTACCACAGAATCGACGAGCACTGTCAGTGGATCTACCGCAGAATCCTCAAGCACAGTAAGTGGATCTACCACTGAATCGACGGGCACTATCAGTAGATCTACCACAGAATCCTCAAGCACAGTAAGTGGATCTACCACAGAATCGACGAGCACTGTCAGTGGATCTACGGTAGAATCCTCAAGCACAGTAAGTGGATCTACCACAGGATCGACAGGCACTGTCAGTGGATCTACCGCAGAATCCTCAAGCACAGTAAGTGGATCCACCACAGAATCGACGAGCACTGTAAGTGGATCTACGGTAGAATCCTCAAGCACAGTAAGTGGATCTACCACAGAATCTTCAAGCACAAGTGGATCTACTACAGAATCCTCAAGCACAGTAAGTGGATTTACCACAGAATCTTCAAGCACAAGTGGACCTACTGCAGAATCCTCAAGTACAGTAAGGGAATCTAGTACAGAGTACTCAAGCACATATAGTGGTCCTACATCCACCACGGCTGCGTCTACCACCACTCTGAACATTTCTACCACCGCAACCACCACATCGAACGTTTCCACCACTACTGAGCCTTGTGTCACGGCAGACGCCAACACAACTCGAACTCTAGAAGAACTGAACAAAGACCTCGGTGAGATTCAACTGGAGATCGAAAGAGTGACCCAGCTCCTGGCCGAGTGCGCTACGAACATCACCCTCCTGGACAAGGCCACTAGACTCGCTGCAAGACTCCGGGAGCTTCTGACCACCTTTGAAGCGACCTTGGAGGAGCTTCGGCAGCTCCAGAACGATGTTAACAGCGTCGGGAGGAAGGCGGGGAGGGCCGAGGGTGGGATGGAAAGAAGAATTCCTCACCTTCTGGAAATGATGTCCAATCTCGAGAGGACCGCCAAGAATGTCAAGCCGAACGGTGAGTACTACACACACACACGCACACACACACACACACACACACACACACACACACACACACACACACACACACACGACTCGGTGGCGCGGTTGATAGAGTACTGGACTGTCAGTACGGAGGTGCCCACAGTACCTGGTTCGAATCCTGCCCAGGGCCGAAATTATTTCGGTATCGCTGCGCTTCGGGTCGTTACTCCGACTCTCGTGGGCGGGGAGTTGGGTGTGTGTGTGTGTGTGTGTGTGTGTGTGTGTGTGTAAGGTCATAGCATTACCCATAGATCGGTCATACGAGCTCTGAGCTCTCTTCCGGGAGGGAAATAGCTGTCGATCACGAGTCCAACACGTGATCCAAAAAGACCAAAGACCAAGGTGAATACACACACACACACACACACACACACACACACACACACACACACACACACACACACATATGTGCCATCATTCTTTTCTCTCTTCTTAATCATACGATTTCAAATTTGGCCCTGCACAAATGACACAAAGAAAGCACTCGCGTGCGCGCGTGCACACACACACACACACACGCACACACACACACACACACACACACACACACACACACACACACACAAAACCTCGTGGCGTAGTGGTTAGAGTTCTCGCCTGCCACTACGGCGGTCCGGGTTCGAATCCCGCCCAGAGCTGAAATAATTCCAGTATCACTGCGCTGCGGGTTGTTACTCCAACTCTCGTGGGTGGGGTGTTGGAGGTGTATGTGCGTGTAAGGTCACAGTATTACCCATAGATCGGTCATACGAGCTCTGAGCTCTCATCCGGGAGGTTAGTAACTGTCGATCACGATCCAACACGTGATCCAAGACCATTGTAAATCACATGGTGAATCACACACACACTTCTGTGAATGTTGTATAATAGTTCTATCTGTTGTAAAGTTACCTATCTTGTATAATCTCAAACTCGAATTTATTATCAAACTCATATCTGATATAAGTAGGACTCACATATTTTTGTCCAACATAGAACTAGTGGTTACCATCTTTTTAAGCTTGTAATTTTGTTTTGACCAGAAACGTCATTGAGTCTAGTTAGATCAAACATATCAACTATGATGGTTTAAATCTGAGTATAGGGTTTGTATAAGTGGGAGAAATTGGTATACAAAAATATATTTCATCTATACCACAGAAATTGAATTTAATACCATAGAAATTGGTTCACAATATTCTAATGTTACTAGACCTTTTTTTTTTTTTTTTTTTTTTTTTTTTTTTTTTTTTTTTTTTTTTTTTTTTTTTTTTTTTTTTTTTTTTTAGGTTTCATTTGCTTCCTGTACCTTAAAGATGTCTTTTCTATTTATTATCATTATTTTCATTTACTTATTTATTTATTTTTACAAAGTTAAATTACCAATCACACTCTTCCCTCCTTTGTCCTGTTTGAAATAAATTACCACCTCTTGTATGTATGTGCGTGTATGCATGTGCGTGTGTGTGTGTGCGCGCGCGCATGTGTGTGTGTGTGTACCCATGCATTACATATCTTAATGGATTCTCCTACAACATACCGAGCCTATCGTAGTGTATTAATGTATTGAACATTAATTTATTGAACGTTGTAACACAGTAATAACTATTCTTGTAACTTAATATATCTAAACTTAGGAAAAGTACAATAGAAATTCGGTATAATATGGGATCACCGTCGCGTGTCAGGAAAAGACAGTTACATTTTGTAGGACACGTCATGAGAAAACAACAATTAGAACATGCGTGCCTAACGGGAAAAATAGAAGGGAAGAGGGGAAGAGGAAGACCACGCAGAAAATATGTAAACAGGATATGGACATCTGTAGAAGAAATAACAAATGTCATTTTGTCAAGAAGAGCCATGTGCAGACATGAATGGAGCTCCATGGTGGCAATATATATATATATATATATATATATATATATATATATATATATATATATATATATATATATATATATATATATATATATATATATATACAAGCCGCGGGCTTCGCCGGGGATTGGCTGCGCAAACAGCGGCCTACGGCCGCAGCGCTCCGCGCTCTAATCCCACGATAGGGATCCCGTGCTAGGGATCCCGTGTTGGGGTTCCACCCCGAGGCCGAGGCCGAGGCCAAACCCAAGGGACATTTTTTCCTGGTCAGTTCAAGGGAACATGGCGACCACTGAGGACTTGCGACCACTGAGGACTTGCGACCACTGAGGACTTGCGACCTTTGAGGACTTGCGACCTTTGAGGACTTGTTACCTTTGAGGACTTGTTACCTTGGAGGACTTGTTACCTTGGAGGACTTGTTACCTTTGAGGACTTGTTATCTTGGAGGACTTATTACCTTGGAGGACTTAATACCTTGGAGGACTTAGTACCTTGGAGGACTTATTACCTTGGAGGACTTATTACCTTGGAGGATTTATTACCTTGGAGGATTTACAACCTCGTAGGACTTGCAACTTCAGAGGACTTGCACCCTCGTAGGACTTACGACCTCGGAGGACTTGCAGCCTCGAAGGGCTTACAACTTTGGAGGACTTGCACCCTTGGAGGACTTGCACCCTCGGAGGACTGGCACCCTTGGAGGACTTGCACCCTCGGAGGCCTTGCACGCTCGGAGCATTTGCATCCTGGGAGGACTTGCACCCTCGGAGGACTTGCACCTTCGAAGAACTTGCACCCTCGGAGAACTTACAGCCTCGAAAGGCTTACTGCCTCGGAGAACTTACGACCTCGGAGGACTTACAGACCCCCCTCTCCAAGACATGTAACATTTTTAAAATGTGTCACCTTTGAAATGGTTTAATTTTTACTATTATTATTTATATTATTATAAATTTGATTGATTTCTTTTTATTCATTTATCATAATAATTTATTCCGCATCCGACCTAGTTATGGACCAAAAGGTCTCCTTTCGGGGAAAACTCCTTACACGGGTGTGCCCAGATTGCCGTAACACGCTGGTTCAGTTTTGGTCAAAATGAGCAGAATGGTCAAAAGTAGAAGAGTTTATTTCTAGGTAATTAATGATATACATATTTCATCAACCACAATACACTTTAATTCTAAGCCATCAACATCGGAAGAACCGTGAAGGCTCATGCAGAAGTTGAAACGTTGTAAGCCCGAAGACTCGAACCAACGGCGGCGAGCACGTGACCAGTGCCGTATTGATTTAGACCAATACACCATCAAGAGAGATACAAGTTGAGCGTACTTTTCTTATATATTTGTATGCTCGGGTTACATACACATACACGAAAATTTGCGTTCAACCCATCTCCACTATGATAGTACATTGGTAAGTATACGAACGCGGAAAAGTATATATATATATATATATATATATATATATATATATATATATATATATATATATATATATGATCCAAACACATTGCTTTGTACTTACTGTTATTGGTTTAGATTTCACTGGGTTACAAAAAAAATTGTAAGTTGCCTCTGTTTTTTCAGTTGAATTAGGACCATTTTGCACCGCTGAATAAAAAAATTACATCCATTTTTCTCAATCAGGTCAAGTTTTTATTACATTTTTGTGATATCAGTTGAATTTCGTTAATATTTCTCATCCAAAAAAGGTTTTAGGAGAAAAAATTCTAACAATGTACTTATTAAATATTACAAACTTCAACTTCTGTAAGTTGATAAAAGTAAGTACATGTAAATTGAACATTACGTCGTCATTGTGCAAAATTCAGGGCATAAACTTCAGTTTCTTCGAACCCCTCGAATGCTCAGCAGAATCCAACAGTAATCAGCCATCATGACTGCATCCCAGTGTCCCTGATACCTAGTCTCCATCTCTTTTACGTCTTGATGGAATCTTTCCTCTTGTCCATCACTCACTGATCCCGGATTCTCAGGAAATCGACCCACATGTGAGAATAAGTAATGCAATTTGGTGCTCGTGTTGCATCCAAGGCTTCTGAAAGCAGTCAGCATATTGGTGACAAGTTTTGCATAGTTCCTGGCCTTGTTGTTGCTAAGAAAGTTCTTCACGACCAGGACAAAAGCCTTCCATGCTTCCAGTTCACTTCGTTCATTGAGTTTCCAAACTCAGGATCTCTGATGATCTGACGGATTTGAGGAACATCAACGATCCCAGCTTTCAACTTCTCTATGGTTAATCCTGGAAAAGCATGGCACAAGTAAGTGAAGCAGCCACCATCCTTGTCTAGACCTTTGGTGAACTGTTTAATCAAGCCGAGCTTGATGTGCATCGGTGGGAAGAGTTTCTTGTCTCTGTCTACCAGAGGATTGTTGATGACGTTCCTTGCTCTGCAAGGCACCACTTCCACCCGCAGAGGCCAGTCCTTCTTTGTGTAATGCTGAGCAGCGTCCCTACTATCCCACATACACAGAAAGCATGGGTACTTGGTGAAGCCGGACTGTTGTCCTCCCACCCCCCAAAGAAAAAGTCATAAGTTGGCACATGCAAAATCTTCAGAATTCGTTTATTGCAAGAAATATAAAAGAATGTTGCATCATATCACGTGAAAATACATGTACATGTAAATAACAACGTAAAAAAAAAGATGTAGCTTAATTCAGAAAGTTGACCTGATTAAGCAAAACCAATTTGATTTCTGGAATTAGCACATCAAAATTATCCTAAATCAGCTAAAAAAAAAAAATAATAATAAATAAATAAATTTGGTGTTGACCAGTGTTTTCTGTGATTCTTCCCTTCGTTTGGCTCACATTCAACTGAACGTATTGTCACGCACACCGTCACATTGCGTCACGTACATCGTCACATTGCGTCACGCACACTGTCACATTGCGTCACGTACACCGTCACATTGCGTCACACACACTGTCACATTGTGTCACGTTCACCGCCACAGTGCATCACGTATACCGTCACATTGTGCCACATACACCGTCACGCACAGTCACATTGCGTCAGTACACCGTCACATTGCGTCATGCACACTGTCACATTGCGTCACGTACACCGTCACATTTCAACTTCTAGACATTTCAAGGATACTAAGGCCCTGACCACACCAGCGGTTTGAACCGCTCGGAAACTGCGGCGGTACCGCATAGTCAAGGAAAAACTACGCGGTTGTATGTGAATGCCTCCAGTGACTTACATTGTAATGTAACCGTGGCGGTTGAAACCGCTAGTATGAACGTAGCTTAAGTTATTTTCAAGTTGATACTTTCTAAAAGTGTTAACGTTCCGAATATTTGAGAGATAATTCCGGAACACGTTACACATTGTTAGTCGCGTAACGCGCTACACGTAACACATTCTTAGTCGCATAACACATTCTTACACGTAACGCATTCTTACTTGAGTAGCACGTAATATGTAGCATACTGTATTTTACTCACGTAACACGTTTCACATTCTTACTCGCGTAACACGTTACACATTCTTACTCGTGTAACACGTTACATGTTCTTACTCGCGTAACACGTTACCGTAACACATTCTTACTCGCGTAACACGTTATATATAACCATTCTTGCTTGCGTAACACGTAACACATTCTTACTCACATAACATATTCGTACTCGTGTAACACGTAACATGCTACACATTCTTACACGCGTAACATACATGTTACACATTCTTACTCGCGTAACACATTCCTACTCGTATAACACGTAACGTGTTACACATTCTTACTCGGGTAACACGTTACATATAACCATTTTTGTTTGTGTAGACTTAACACATTCTTACATAACATATTCGTACTCGTCTAACACGTAACATGTTACACATTCTTACTCGCGTAACACATTACATATAACTATTCTTGCTGGCGTAACACGTAACACATTCTTACCCACATAACACGTTACACGTAACATTCTTTCTCGCATACCACGTTACAATTAACACATTCCTACTCGCGTAACACGTAACACATTCATACTTACATAACATGTTACACGTAACACATGGGACCGTGTTAGCTCCAGTTTGACGCCGGACGATTTTATTCAGCTGAGTGGGGGTGGAGGATGTCGCTGTATTTCAGGACTCGAACTGATCTTGATATATTTTATTCTGGCTGCCGTCGGACAGATGATTTTACTATATCGTTTTTGTTTAATTTATTTGTTCATTTTATTTGTCTATGTATTGATTTTATTTTTATTCGTTTTATTTGTTCATTTATTAATCTAATTTATTAATTAATCTTATTCTATTTGATTTGTTTTTATTAATTTTTATTTATTTGTTTTTCATTAATCTTTATTTTTTCATCTATATATCTTATTCATTTGTTTAATTAATTTGCTTATTTTCTTATTTATCTATTTTATCTGTTAATTCATTTTATTCATTCATATATCTATTCATCTAGTTTTAAACTATTTAGATTAATTGGTAGATTTTTTCTTTTATTGTATTATCTTCATCTTATTTACTTATTAATCATTTATCATATTTTGTCTATTTACAAATTGTTTGGATTTATTGGTCAATATTCTATTCTGGTTTGCGTGAGGCGGTCTTAATCAGCGCTTCTATACTTTTAAGTAACTCTGATCCGCAGGGGTATGAATAAAGTCCTTCCCCAACCTCGGGGACCCCTTGCGATGTGTCATATATCACGTGACGCTGACCATGATAAGATTTGTGACACAAAGGTGACACAGTCGTATTTTCGTTGTTGTGGTGTGTCACATTGATGACTTCATTGTGGTGTGTCATAAATATTTATTATTTGTGTCACAATTACTCCGTGGTGTGTCACAATTATTACCTTGTGTCACAATAAGTACCTCTGTGTCACAATTAGCCTTTTTTCGTGGTATGTCACAATTATTACCATTTTGTATCACAATCATTGCCTTCTTGTGTCACAAGGAGTACCTCTGTGTCACAACCATTACTTACGTTACGTGTCACAATTATTACCTTCTTGTGTCATAATGATTGCCTTCATGTGTCACAATGAGTACCCCTGTGTCACAATCATTCCTCTGTGACAGCTATTTCATCCATCACATGTCACACGTGTCATCGTAACGTGTCACATTTGTTGCGTCACAATAATCGCCTTTGTGTCACAATTATTCCCTCCTGACACCAATTTCTCCCTTATGTGCCACACGCATCACCGTAACGTGTCACATCTATTTCTACGTGATGTGACACATTCCCATATGACACAGACGACACGGCGCACAACGTCCTCCCGTGTCGGAGGCTTGTGCGCAACTGCGCGTGAGCAAGACCAGGTTGAGCACTACAATATATGACGTCACAAACTCAGACCTGTGACGTCACATTCAGATCCATGACGTCACAAACCCTAGATCCTCCGTAAGTCGGCTCTGTTATTTTTTATTTTATTTATCTATTTATTTATTTATTTATTTACTTATTTATTATCATTTTTTTAGTTACTTGATTGTAGTACACAAGAATACAGCTACACTCGTCGGGTTCCGTCTTTGTCTTCATAGGGCAAATTTAGTTTTATTTATCTATTTATTTGTTTATTATTTATTCAATTGTTATTATAACTTATTATTTGTTTACTAGTGTGTACGCCCGTTGAAAATAACGGAATTTAATATCACACGTTTGAATGTCATATAATGGTATAGATTAAATTTTCGATCATTAAGTGCAGAAAATATAAGAAAATTCAGTTATCAACACAAAAAATATTTATTCCAATTGAATATAATTTAGAGCTCTTACCTCTATTCAGTAGGCGAAAATAATGAAATGCAGAAGATTGTGACGTCATGTCGTTGCTTGGAACACTACACATCATAGACGCTAATTCAGGAGTTGGCTATACTTTTGAATACTGAATATATATATATATATATGTACTTCAATTTTATATATATATATATATATATATATATATATATATATATATATATATTGGGTCAAATGAAATATCAAATGAAACGTCACTATCACCGTATAGTATAGAAAATAAGTTTATATATCAAATTGAATATAATTTAGAGCTCTTACCTCTATTCAGTAGGCGAAAATAATGAAATGCAGAAGATTGTGACGTCATGTCGTTGCTTGGAACACTACACATCATAGACGCTAATTCAGGAGTTGGCTATACTTTTGAATACTGAATATATATATATATATATATATATATATATATATATATATATATATATATATGTTGGGTCAAATGATACGTCACTATCACCGTATAGTATAGAAAATAAGTTTATATATCAAATTGAATATAATTTAGAGCTCTTACCTCTATTCAGTAGGCGAAAATAGTGAAATGCAGAAGATTGTGACGCCATGTCGTTGCTTGGAACACTACGCATCATAGACGCTAATTCAGGAGTTGGCTATACTTTTAAATACTGAATATGAAAATTTTGTGAGTATCTATATATATAATACCCCTTCTGATTGGCTGGTCCTCAGTCGTGACGTCATATCTCTTCCTCTGGTCTCCTGATTGGCTGGTCATATATCTTCTGATTGGCTGGTCCTCAGTCGTGACGTCATATCTCTTCTGATTGGCTGGTCCTCAGTCGTGACGTCATTTATTCTCACGATGCGGATACCGCACACACACTTGGGTATTATATATATAGATTTATTTTATTTATTTATTTTTTACTTGACTATTTTCTTGTCTAAGTTCATCTACAAGTTAATAATCTGCACAGAAAACTATTTTGTATATCCTTATATCATCTGTGTGTGTATGCGTGCATGTGTGTATATGTATGTGTGCGTGCGTGTGTATGTATGTGTGCGTTTGCGTGTGTATATGCTATAACATAGTATAGTTGCTTAGTTGTGTCTTTGAGAAAATTCTTCAACCTCATGTATTATTCTTTATCCATAGAAGTAGATATATAACCTTTCTATACACCTACAGAAAACCACATACCTCCACATACTTCTACATGCCTCCACATACATCCTAACTCCACATACCTCCACACCCACTTCCTAACTACCTCTACATACCTTCTTCACATACCTCTACATACGTCCACATACCTCCATACCTAGCCACCTCCAGATGTTTCCACATACCTCCACCCCACTCACCGCCTCTCTCCCTCCTGCAGTGCACTGTAGCCTGAAGGGGCTGAGTATGGTCTCGTCGTCGGAGCTTCTGGCGTCAGCCGTGGAGGCTCTCGTCGCCCAACCTCTCGACCTCCTACTCCAGCAGAAGGCCGCCTGCGGCGCCAGAGAAGTCGCCAAGTCCTTTAAGAAGGTAGGTGGCCAAGGGCGGGGCGGGGGAGCAGGGGTGGGGGTCCTAAGCCAAGGGGTTCAACTCAGGGGGTTCTAACCTAGGAGCTCCTAACCCAGAGGTCCAGTCAGAGGGTCCTAACTCAGTAGGTCCTAACTCAAGTTTTAACTCAGGGGGTCCTAACCTAGGGGCTTCTAACTCGGGGGGGGGGGTCCTAAACCAGAGGTCCAGTCGGAGAGTTCTAACTCAATAGGTCCTAACTCAAGAGGTCCTATCCCAGGGGGTCCTAACTCAGAGGGGGTCCTAACTCAGGGGGACCCAGGGGTCTAACTTGGATTCTCAGAAGAACTCTCGGAGGAACTTTCTCCTCTCTCAGAACTCTCGTACGGCTCTCGGCGACCTGCCGATGGACCTGGAGGAGACCAACCGGGTCGCGGCCTCCATCACCGCCGCTCTCGAGGCCGTCAGGAACCGTCTTGAGGTCAACCTCCAAGAGGCAAGTCAAGATATTAAATAAGAATAATGATAGTAATAATAATAATAACAATAATAATGATAATGATATTAATAATGATAATAATAATAATAGTAATAATCATAATGATAATAATAACAACAACAACAGCAATGATGATGATAATAATAATAATGATAATAATAATAATAATAATAATAATAATAATGATAATAATAATATGATAATAGTAATAATACCAACCTATCTATCTATGTACCAATGGCTTTTTCCCCCTTACCTGGGAGGTAGCCAAAGTCAAAAGGCATATACCCACCCACACGCATTCCACTGCCCTCCACCACCCTTTCCCTCCCCCCTTGTCATCTTAGCTCCTCATGGATGACGGGTCATCCCTGTATCCTGCCCATTGCCCTGGGTCAGAAGCAATGTAGCAAGACATAGCACATCTACAGTAAGGGCGCTTCACTTAATTGGCAACCCCCCCCCCCTCCGCCCCCTCATCCAGAAAAGGAGAAGACGAAGAGAAATCCCTTCGGGCTGCGTCAAAATATCATTCACATATAACCACCCCCTACCCCTACCTCCCCCCACCCACTCCCTTCCTTGCACCACAGCATCATCCATACACAACCATTCCCCACTCACCCCCTATCTCCCTCTGATAATAACAATAATGATGATAATACTCCTCATCCTCATCCTCGTACTCTTCCTACTCCTCCTCTTCCTGATACTCATTCTACTCGTACTCCTCCTCCTCCACCTACTTGTACTCCTATTCCTCCTCCTCCTCTTCCCTTTTATCATGCTTCTCTTCTTCCTCTTACTACTCATCCTCATCTTCCTACTCCTCTTTCTCCTACTCCTCATGCTCCTCCTCCTCCTCCTCCCTTTCTTCCCCTCTTCCTCCTCCTCCTCCTCTTCCCATCCTCCCCAACTAACTTCCCTCAACTAACGACTAACCTACTCCTTCCACTTTCCCACCTCCTCCTCCTCCACCAGAAAGTGGAGGAGATGGAGTGGCTCAGGGAAGAGCTGGAGAAGAACAAGACGGCGATGGACCGAAGTAAGATCAACCTCGAGGGTCATATCGCCCAGATGAAGATCAGCACTGACAATGAGGACGACACCAACCTCAATAATAATATCAATAATAACGTCGACAACAATAACAACAACAACAAGGATAGGACCAACAACAACAACAACAACGACAAGGACAGCACCAACAACAACAAGATCAACAACAATAATAACAAGAGGATTAAGAACGAGAATGAAAGCGAAAACAGGAACAACATCAGCAACAACAACAATAACAACAAAAAGGGACGAATTCAAGGACACTAGTAACAGAAACAACAACAGAAAAAGAAAAAAATGCTAGGGCAGGTGACAGGCACCGCTTGTAGTAATCGGGGATAAATAGTGCAGGACTCGAACCCGCGACTAGGAAGAAAGAAGCCCCACGTACCTCCGATTACGAAAAAAAACATCTCTAGTAAAAGATGTAATGATAATATAGTCATTTCTAACAAGAAATATTAATAACAATAACAGTAGAAATAATAACAACAGTAACCTACTACGATAACAACAGAAACGAGCACAAATAACATTTACAACAAAGACACATACATCAACAATCACACTACACTTTCATCTTAGCCAAAAGGCCGAGAAGCGATAGCAATCACAATAACATCAATAACAATGATAACAACAACAATAACAATGCCATTGACAAACAATAACGGATACTTCAAGTCGTCACCTTATTCCCAGAGAGTGGGTGGTCAGAAACTCTTAAATAAATAAATAAATGAATAAATAAATAAATAAATAGAAATAAAATAATATTGATAATAATAATAATAATAACAACAATAATAATAATAATAGTAATAATAATAATACATACATATACCAAAGGTTTTTCCCCCTTACAAAGCAGGTAGCCAAGAAGAAAAAGGCATAAAAACCATTCCCATCCATTCCATCCCTAATACACTCCACTCCCCTCCACTCTTCCTCTTATCTTGGCACCTCCTGGATGACGGGTCATCCCTGCATCTTGTCCACTGCCCTGGGTTAGAAGCAGTGTCGCAAGACACAGCACATCCACAGCAAGGCCGCTTTATTAAATCGGCGACCTCCCCTCTCCGTCCCCTCATGCAGAAAAGGAGAAGAAGGGGAGAAATTCCTTCAGGCTGTGTCAAATTTTTCTCACAATACTACCTCACCCCCCATCCCCCCGTCCATTCCACCTCATGCATCACAACATCATCCATACACAACCATTTTCCATTCACCCCTATCTTCTGTCCTCTCTCGTCCCTCCTCAACAGACATTCCCCTCTTCCCCAAAGCCCCCTTCACCCCATCCATCCATCTCATCCTAGGTCACCCCCTCATGTTCACTCTCTCCACATTTGCCTTCCATACCTCTTTTACTAGTCTTTCTTCACTCATTCTTTCCATGTGTCCAAACCATCTGTCATCCACCCTATCTCCCTACTCCCATACCACCCCTATTCTCCTCCTCACCTCCTCATTTCTCACTCCATCCACCCTGGTAACCCCTATCATACTTCTCAGACACCTCATCTCAAACACATTTAAACTCCTTCACTCTTCCTCTCTTTTGTTCCATGTTTCTGCCCCATACAGTGCTGTTGGCACAATCACTCCTTCATACAATCTCCTCTTAGCATCCATTCCCAGATGTCTATTCCTTATTACACTTTTTAATCCACCAAGGCATTTACTCGCTTCTCTCAATCTACATTCTACCTCCATCTCCACTCCACCCTTTCCTGCCACATCCGCACCCAATTATCTAAAACTATCCACTTCCTCCAGTCGCTCTCCCTTAATACTTACTTCCAGTCTGCTGCCACTTTCACCCCTTGTACAGGTACATCTCATCACCTTACTTTTACCCACATCTATCTTCAACTTTCTTCTTGCACATACTCTCCCAAACTCTGTCACCAACTTCCTCAACCCCTCCTCTGATCCTGCTACAAGCGCAGTGTCGTCAGCAAACAACAACTGGTTCACCTCCCACTTTTCTCCATTTTCTTTAAACATCTCCAATCCCTGACCCACCACTCTTGTATTTACCTTTCGCACCACCCCATCCATGTATAAGTTGAACAGCCAGGGCGACATAACACATCCCTGACGAAGCCCCACCTTTTCCTCGAACCACTCACTCTCTCCATTTCTAATCCTGACACATGCTCTACTACAGTACTCTCGTAATAATAGTAATAATAATAATAATAATAATAATAATAATAATAATAATAATAATAATAATAATGATAATAATAATAATAATAATAATAATAATAATAATAATAATAATAGTAATAATAACAATAATAATAATAACAATAATAATAATAATAACAATCATAATAATAATAGTAATAATAATAATAATAATAATGATAATAATGATAATGATTAATAATAATAATAATGATAATGATAATTATAATAATAATAATAATAATAATAATAATAATAATAATAATAATAATAGTAATAATAATAATAATAATAATAATAATGATAATAATGATAATAATAATAATAAAAATAATAATAATGATAATAATAATAATAATGATAATAATAATAATGATGATAATAATAATAGTAATAATAATAATAACAACAATAATAGTAATAATAATAATGATAATAGTAATAACAATAATAATAATAGTAATAATGATAATAATAATAATAATAATAATCATACATATACCAAGGCTTTTTCCCCCTTACTAGGGAGGTAGCCAAAAAGGAAAAGGCATAAAATCATTCCCACCCATTCCATCCCCGAAAACACTCCACACCCCTCCACCCTCCCTCCCATCTTAGCACCTCCCAGGTGACGGGTCATCCCTGCACCCTGTCCACTGCCCTGGGTCAGAAGCAGTGTCGCAAGACACAGCACATCCACAGCAAGGCCGCTTCATTAAATCGGCAACCTCCCCTCTCCGTCCCCCCATATAAAGGAGAGGACGGGGAGAAACCCCTTTGGGCTGCGTCAAAATTTGGTCACACACACTACCTCACCACCCATCCCCCCGTCCATTCCACCTCATGCATCACAACATCTTCCATATACAACCATTCTCCGTTCACCCCTGTCTTCTGTCCTCTCCCTTCCTTCCTCAACAGACATTCCCCTCTTCCCCAAAGCCCCCCTCACCCCATCCATCCATCTCATCCTAGGAAGTCCCCTCATGTTCACTCCCTCCACATCTGCCTTCCATACCTCCTTTACTAGTCTTTCTTCACTCATTCTTTCCATGTGTCCAAACCATTCTAATACTCTTTCATCAACCCTATCTCCCAGCTCCCATACCACCCCTGTTCTCCTCCTCACCTCCTCATTTCTCACTCTATCCACCCTAGTAACCCTCATCATACTTCTCAGACACTTCATCTCAAACGCATTCAAGCTCCTTCTCTTTTCCTCTCTTATGTTCCATGATTCTGCTCCATACAGTGCTGTTGGCACAATCACTACTTCATACAGTCTCCTCTTAGCATCCATTCCCAAATTTCTCTTCCTCATTACACTCTTAAATCCACCAAGGCATTTACTCGCTTCTCTCAATCTACATTCTACCTCCACCTTTACTCCACCTTTTCCTGTCACATTTGCACCCAAATATCTAAAACTATCCACTTCCTCCAGCTGCTCTCCCTTAATGCTCACTTCCAGATTACTGCCACTTTCACCCCTTGTACATCTCATCACCTTACTTTTACCCACATTTATTTTCAGCTTTCTTCTATCACACACTCTCCCAAACTCTCTCACCAACTTCCTCAATCCCTCCTCCGATCCTGCCACAAGCGCAGTGTCATCAGCAAACAACAGCTGGCTCACCTCCCACTTTTCTCCATTTCTTTAACCATCTCCAATCCCTGACCCACTACCCTTTGCATTTACCTCTCGCACTACCCCATCCATGTATAAGTTGAACAGCCAAGGTGACATAACGCATCCTTGACGAAGTCCCACCTTTACCTCAAACCACTCACTCTCTCCATTTCTAATCCTGACACAAGCTCTACTACTCTCATAAAAACTTGACAGCTCCGAGAAGCTTTCCTCCTATCCCGTATATCCGCATAACCTCCCACAATGCCTTTCTGTCTACCCTGTCGTAAGCCTTTTCCAGATCCATAAAGGCCCAAAAAGACTTTTTCACCCTACACGGGGGGTAGCCAAAAAGAAAAAGGCATAGAAACCACTCCCACCCATTCCATTTCCTATATATTCCACTCCCCTTCACCCTCCTCCCTCCCTCTTATCTTGGCACCTCCTGGATGACGGGTCATCCCTGCATCCTGTCCACTGCCCTGGGTCAGAAGCAGTGTCGCAAGACACAGCACATCCACAGCAAGGCCGCTTTATTAAATTGGCGACCCCCCCCCTCTCCGTCCCCCCATGCAGAAAAGGAGAAGACGGGGAGAAATCCCTTCGGGCTGCGTCAATTTTTTTCTCATACATACTTCCTCACTCCCCATCCCCCACCCACTCCCCCTCATGCATCACAGCATCATCTATACACAACCCCTTTCCATTCACCCCTATCTTCTGTCCTCTCCCGTCCTTCCTCCACAGACATTCCTCTCTTTTGTAATGCCCCTTTAACCCCATCCATCCATCTCATCCTAGAACGCCCCCTCATATTTACTCCTTCCACCTCTGCCTTCCACACTTCTTTTACTAATCTTTCTTCACTCATTCTTTCCATGTGTCAAAAACCATCCTAATACTTTTTCATCAACCCTATCTCCCAGCTCCTTTTCCACCCCTGTTCTCCTCCTCATCTCCTCATTTCTCACTCTATCTAGCCTAGTAACCCCTATCATACTTCTCAGACATTTCATCTCAAATACATTCAAACTCCTTCTCTCTTCCTCTCTCATGTTCCATGTTTCTGCCCCGTACAGTGCTGTTGGCACAATCACTCCTTCATATAACCTCCTCATAGCATCCATTCCCAGATGTCTATTTCTCATTTCACTTTTTAATCCATCAAGGCATTTACTCGCTTCTCTCAATCTACATTCCACCTCCACCCCCACTCCTCCCTTTCCTGCCACATTCGCACCCAAATATCTAAAACTACCCACTTCCTCCAGTTTTTCACCCTTAATGCTTACTTCCAGCCTGCTGTCATTCTCTCCCCTTGTACATCTCATCACCTTACTTTTGCCCACATTTATCTTCAACTTCCCTCTTTCACATACCTTCTCAAACTCTGTCAGTAACTTCCTCAATCCTTCCTCTGATCCTGCTACAAGCGCAGTGTCGTCAGCAAACAACAACTGGCTCACCTCCCACTTTTCTCCATTTTCTTAAATCATCTCCAACCCGTGACCCACTACCCTTGCATTCACCTCTCGCACCACCCCATCCATGTAAATATTGAACAGCCACGGCGACATAACACATCCCTGACGAAGTCCCACCTTTACCTCAAATCATTCACCCTCTCCATTTCTAATCCTAACACAAGCTCTACTACTCTCGTAAAAACTCTTATCTGCTCTTAACAGCTTTCCTCCTATCCCATATATCTGCAGTACCTCCCACAGTGCCTTCCTGTCTGCCCTGTCGTAAGCCTTTTTCAGATCCATAAAAGCCAAAAAAAACATCCTTACCTTTTCCTATAGCTTTCTCACATATCTGTCTTACCACAAAAATTTGATCTACACAACCCCTACCTATCCTAAACCCACACTGTTCCTCACCAATTACTCCCTCTGTTCCTCTCCTAATCCTTTCAATCAATACCTTCCCAAAAGCCTTCCTAACTACACTCAACAAGCTGATCCCTCTGAAACTACTACACTCACACTTGTCCTCATTTCCCTTGTAAAGCGGAACGATACAGGCACTCCTCCAGTCCTCCGGCACTCTACCCTCTCTTAAACAAACATTTAATAACCTCACCAGCCAGTCCACCACAACTGTACCTCCTTTCTTCAGACATTCTGCATGGCATCCATCTAACCCAGATGCCTTACCTGCTCTCATCATCTTAACAGATGCTTTCACTTCATCCTTCCTTATTTCTCCTTCATTTTCCTCACTCATCACTCTCATTTTCTTAGCACTTCCCACTGCAACTACCTCTCCCTCCCTATCCTCCTTCACATTTAGCAACTCCCTAAAATATTCTGCCCACCTTCCTCTCACTGCCTTCTCTTCCATTATCATCTCTCCATCTGTACCTTTTACCTTTTCTTCTCTACTTGATTCGCCTCCTCTTCCTCTTTTAATTTCCTTCCAAAATATCTTTTTATTACTTCCAAATTTTTCTGTCATACTCTTACCCCATTTCACATCTGCTCTCCTCTTTGCTTCCTTTATCTTATGCTTAACTTCACTTCTCTTTACTTTGTACCTCTCATACGATTCCCTCGTCCTAATTTGTAGCCAATCTATGAATGCCTGCTTCTTCTCTTCTACACCTTTCTTTGTTTCCTCATCCCACCACTCACTACCCTTCCTTCTATTTCCTCCCGCCCTCCTTGTTACACACACCATCTTTGCACACCTTATGACTCCCTCCTTGAACCATCCCCATTCCTCCTCCACTCCTAGTTCTACTTTAGCCTTTACTCCCTCCCACTCCTCTTTCAGCTTCTTCTTATACTCATTTTCCTTTTTTTTTCATTTAAGTACCTCCCTACCTTCTGCCCTTTTCCTCTTTCTCCACCTATTCTCCACTCTCAATTTACCTTCCACCAAAAAATGATCTGATATTCCCCCACTCTCTCCCCTTAGAACATGTACATCCTTAACTCTTCCTACCATACTCCTGGTCACCACTATATAGTCCATTAACGCTCTATCTGCCACCCTTTCATCCACCACCCTCTCCCATGTGTACTTATGCTTGACTTTCTTCCTAAACACTGTATTTGCTATCATCAACTCTCTTTCAAGACACATCTCCACCATCAATTCTCCACTACGATTTTTACCTGGAACTTCATACTTCCCAATCACTCCGTCTGGTTCATTTCCTACCCTAGCATTAAGGTCTCCCAATACTACTACAATGACATTTCTCCCTAATCCCTCTATGCACTCATTTATATCTATCCAAAAAGCCTCCCTTTCCTCTACGCTCTTCTCACTACCTGGCCCATACGCACTTACAAATACCCACATCTCCCTTCCCAGCTTCACCTTCATCCACATCAGCCTTGATAAAACCTCCGTCCACTCCACTACCCGCTTACTTATCTCTTCACTTACTAGTATAGCCACCCCTTCTCTCCCTCGTCCCCTCTTCACTCCTGAGTACCTCCCAACTACACTCCCAAACTCACAGTTGCCCTTTCCTTTCATTTTAGTTTCACTCAAAGCCAGCACATCCATCTTTCTTCTCACAAACATACTGCCTGTTTCTTACCTTTTACTCTCATCTGTACCACATCCATGCACATTAAAAGACCCAAACCTTAGGGTACTGGCTGGAAAACTCCCAGACCCTCTTATGCCTTTACATTTTTTTTTTTTTTTTTTTTTTGTCTTTTTTAAGAAATGTCCCTTTTTGGGGCTACAGGTAGCAGGACTCCTAATCCCCCGTCCCGTTTTTTAGTAATAAATTGAAAATAGAGAGAGGGAGGGGGGCGTTTGAGAAGAGATACGTACCTACGGCCGAAGTACTCACGTTGACCTGATTTACTTGGATAGCCTGTTTAAATGGAACAATTGTTTCCTGTACACATACACACACACATACTCATACACACACGTACAGATACACATGCACACACACACACATACACGAATTTAAGAGCGAATTAGATATGACGATATACAGAGACGGGATACCACGAGCATAGCTCCCCTTCCCGTAAGATACAACTAGGTAAACTAGGTAAATACACACACAAATACAGTATAATCTATTTTGTTGATTTTGCACTTTCTTTTGCATTATATACTAATTTATTTATTTGTTATTTGTTTCTGTTATTTTGCAGTATTTTTAGGACATGCACGTTTTGTAGAGTATATTAGAATTTGTTTTTGCTTGAAAATTCATGTAATATTAACATTTGTTTAATTAAAGTTAGAGATTTCTTGAATTGTGTGACTGTTGTGTATTTTTTATTTTTTAAAAATTCCAAATTTATTCCACAACCTTATATATAGAAAATCCGTACCCGGTAAGGAGGAGGCGGGGCTTACGAGAAGGAGGCGGAGCTTAAGATTACGTCATGTCGTCTTGTTCTGACGTCACATAAAGTCTGAACACGACGTGACGTCATGTCGACTTGGTTGATATTTTCAGCAAACGTGAACAAACGTTGTATGCGTAGATATCTTTTTCATTTCATTCGATTTGTTATGAAATTTAGGACATCCCTGCAAAATATTGTCTTGTCTTGATGTTTTCCATTGCTGTGCAGATTTAAGCTTTCATATTGCTGTAGTCATAATGATATTGTATTTAGGAAATACCGCGGGGAACAATCGTGTCTGTTTAAGATAATATTTTGTATTCTAAACTGAACACATCCCCTTTGTTTTATAAACTTCTTCCTCGTACTTTAATCTACTTACCTATTCATTTTGGGAAGGCCCCTTTAGGTACCTGTAAATACTGATATTATAAAATTGTTTTTGTTGATTTGACACTTTAGCTCCGGCCATCTTTGATGATAAGATGTTAATGATCGTTTCAACGTCTATAGATATTCATCTACAGAGTAATATAAGAAATATTGTATTCTATTATTAGGTAGCTACAGTAATTGAAGCTTTAGAGACTTGAAATCTATTTTTGATTGATTTATTGGACAAAATAGATGGCCCAGTCCATTCACTCACTAAAAACTTCAACACTATTTTTTTTACTAAGAGATTTATGGGGTATGGTGATTCGTTAAGAAAGAATTCAGACAAGAATTGGGTTTGTTTCTCCACCAACCATAAGACCATAAGACAGTGAGAAGTACAGCGAGTTAACTATATGTACAGCATATATATATATATATATATATATATATATATATATATATATATATAAATATATATATATCACTGGTTAGAAATGTAGTAACACACTTTAGTAAATCACAACTAACACAACTAACTAATCATAACTAATCACTAACTAATCACAACTAATCACAACTAACACCACAGAAAGAAAGAGTTGAGTAAGCGAAACTATATATTTCGATTACTAACTTCAATCTTCTTCAGTAGTGTACTGAAGAGGATTGCAAATGGCAATCGAAATATACAGTTTCGATTACTCAGCTCTTTCTTTCGTCCGACTGTGGTGTTAGTTGATATATATATATATATATATATATATATATATATATATATATATATATGTGTGTGTGTGTGTGTGTGTGTGTGTGTGTGTGTGTGTGTGTGTGTGTGTAGATATATATATATATAAATTCATATATATATATATATATATATATATATATATGTATATATATATATATAATAGGGGCCATCCCTGTGTAGACACATATACACAGGTCTTCAAATAAATATTTTTATTCATCTATAAGTTCACTATGTTTCTATATACAGTTGGATCCACCAATAAGTACTACACTGATCAACGTCTTCTTCTTATTTGTTTACATCTGGCACTTACGATACTCGTAAATTTACGAGACAGTGAGAAACTCAAGTTTATGTCGTAAATTTACGATCTGAGGGACTTACGATCTCCCACATCGCTTTGGAAGACGCGACCTGCTGTGGTACTTAGAAGTGGAAGAAACAATTTCTTTGAGTGTTTGAATTGAGATCAAATAAATATATTTACCATTTAATGACTTTATCTTCCTTCTGTTCCTCGTGGTCCTTTTATTTTTCGGTTTGTCTGCCGTCAGGTGATTTTATTAATATGTGGTGGGGGGAACCTCCCTCGGTGACGGTGGAGTGAGTTAAGCTCGTTTCCATTTAATCTGTCTCGATTAACGTACCTCTCTCTTTATATCTCATTCTCTCGCGATTTCTTTATCTCTCCCTCTCTCTCTCTCTCTCTCTCTCTCTCTCTCTCTCTCTCTCTCTCTCTCTCTCTCTCTCTCTCTCTCTCTCTCTCTCTCTCTCTCTGTCTCTCTCTCTCTCTCCCCTCTCTCACCCTCCCTCTCTCACTCGTACTCTGTCTCTCTCTCATTCTCTCCCCCTCACTCTCCCCCGCTCTCTCTTTATCGCTCTCTCTCTCTCTCTCCTCTCTCTCCCTCCCTCTCTCACTCGTACCCTGTCTCTCTCTCATTCTCTACCCCTCACTCTCGCCCGATCTCTCTTTATCTCTCTCTCTCTCTCTCTCTCCCACTCCCTCTTCTTGGGTTCACCCTTAGCTGAATAAAATCGCCTGGCGACAGACAGAATAACAACATAAAAGGTCAATGAAACAATGAACTAAAGGTGTCGATTTTATTCAGTAGGAGAGAGATCTAAAGACTCATGGCCTTGGTGGATCGAAGACTTCTCAGGTCAGGTCAGGTCGCGTTTAGATCACTTCAGGTCAGTGATAAGTCAGGTCACTGCTAGGTCAAATAGCTCAGTGATCATTTAGGGGTCATGTCACCTAAAGTCAGTGGTAGTTCAGGTGAGTGACATGTCAATATGCTCAAAGTCACTGATAAGCCAGGTCACATAAGGTCAATGGTAGGTCGAATGACTTGAGGTCAATGATAGCTCAGTTGAAGGTCAATAATTGGTCAAGTCGTCAATGATAGAACAAGTCACCTAATGTTAATGGTAGGTCACATGATTTAAGGTCAGTAACATCTCAGATGAAAGTTAATATTTGGTCAAGTCATCAGCGATAGAACAAGTCACCTAAGGTCAATGGTAGGTCAAATTCCTTAAGGTCAGTGTCAGGTCAAATAACCCTAGGTCAGTAATAAGTCGTCACTAAGGCTCAGTGACTGATTCACTTAAGGTTAAGGTCAGTTCACCTTAGGCCAACTTAAAGTTCAATTAAATGTCCGTGATATGTCAAGTCGTTTAAGGTCAGTGATACGCCAAGTTACATAAGGTCAGTGATAGGTCAAGTCACTTAAAGTCAGTAATACATCAAGTCATTTAAAATCAGCGATAGGTCGAGCGTTTAAGGTCACGAACAGGTCAAGTCACTTAAGTAATACGTCAAGTCACTCAAGGTCAGCGGCAGGTCAAGTCCTTTAAGGTCATTGATAGGTCAGATCACTTGAGATCAGCGACAAGTCAAATTATCTAAGGTCAGTGACAGTTCAAGTCATTTAAGGTCAGCGGAATATAAAGTCAAAACCAATTTTTTGTCATCTCAAGGTCTGTGATAAATTAGGTCATTTGAGACCTTAAATAAGTCTATGACCTATCGTGTTACCAAGTGGTCACAGCACAAGTTAAGCTAAATTAACAGTGTGCCAGGTCAGATCGCAACTAAAGGCAGGTCAGGTCAATAACAGGTCATGTACTTGAAAAGTCAGGTCATAGGCAGATCGTTTTTGGGTCGATTATGGAACAAGTCAGGATGAGTGAAGTCAGTTCAGGTCAGTGGCAGGTCAGGTCATGATCGGCGGGTTATACAGTCATTTAACTTCAATTCTAAATAATTTCGTGTTTTTACTTGGTCAGGTCAGGTCACATGCAGGACATAGTTTGAAATTCAAGTCAAGCCAGGCTATATAGTCATAGATTACGTATGTATCGGGTTTTAGCATATTTTTTGGAGGTCAGGTCACGTATGTATCTCCAGCAGGTCACACGGGTTTCAGGTCACTGCAAGGAAATATCTCGTTCAAGGAACTGAAACTGTCATATATGTCCTAAGTCAGGTCATTTGTAGGTAAGGTTCTCTCCGCACCAGGTCACTTTTAGGTCAGGCTATCTTCACACCAGGTCACTTTAAAGTTACGTTAAGTCATGTGCACGTCTTATCTGGAGTCAGGTCATGTACATCACATGTAGGTCACATGTATTTCAGGCCTACCTGGCGTCAGTTGTAAAGTTATTTAGAGTAAATATCAGGTCACATAAAGATCAATCAGTCATTTAAGGCAGTGATAAGCGAAGTGACCGAAAAAATCCTGAGTTACGAAATAAGTCACATTGGAGTCACATAAATGTTATCTTGAAGGTCAGACTTATGTTTAAGGTAAATAAATTTTCTGGTCTAGGTCACGCTCCTGTTGCAGGTCATGTTTCATCTGGTAACGGGTCATCTGCTGGTCACTTTGCGTCTGACTGCAGGTCACCTGCAGGTTATGTCTCATCTGGGTGCACGTCACTTGTAGGTCATGTTCTGATTTACATTGCGTCTCTATAATTGCTCATGTTTGTGATACAGGTCGTAGTACTGCTGCAGGTCGCATTTCTGTTGTAGGTCATGTTGAGCAACAGGCAATTTTTTGCAGGTCACATAAATGTGCAGGTCATGTTCCAGTTGGTTGAGGTCGTCTCCATGCTGTATGAGGCCAGCAGGTCAAAATACATGGAGAGCTATGACCCTTGCATGAGATCAGTTCAGCAGGTCTTATGGTAGGTCGACGTATCTTAATGTTTTTAGCTGGTCATATGCTGTAATTAGATGAACAGGTCAGTCTGTTACAGGTCAGAGGGTCTAAGGGTGACCAGTATTAGGTGAGCAGGTCAGAGTGATGATAAGTCAGGTCATCAGGTCCTAGAGTAGTCCGTCACAGGTCAGTAGGTCTTGGAATAGGTTGTATTAGTTGGTAAAGTCAAAGTAGATAATAAGTCAGGTCAGCAAGTCTTAAATTAAACATTTACAAGTCAGATAACGTTGGGTTTTCCGAGACCAACAGGTCAGTTTTTTATTTTATTTTATTTTTTTTATTAACTGTTAGGTCATTTCGTCATGGGGTCGGTCATCACAGGTCATAGGGTTTAGGATGAGGTTAACATATCATGAAGTCTGCTGAAACAGGTCATCATTAAGAGTAAGATCATAAGGTCAGGTCATTTATTCATGAAATGAGGTCAAAACGGGTCACAGTTTCGAGGTTGAAGGATAAGGTCACATGATTGTACCATATCAAGGGAAATCAAGTCATCTTGGATAACAGGTCAATTTACCCAAAACATGCAAGTCGTTTCAGGTCAGCAAGTCAGTCATATTCCAAGGTTTATCTATTAGTCACACGTCATACTTAAGTCACGATCCGGTTTGTTAATCAGGCCACAATAGGTCAGTCATATCAGGTCAGCAAGTCAAAATTTCTTTGTCAGTTCATTTGGTCACCTAGAGACTTTCTTAAACAGGTCAATCAAGTTTGGTTTAGGTGCTTTCTATCTTTGACCTGATACTTAAGACTAATCAGCAACAAGTCACACCAGGTCAGTCGCTAAGTTTGGTAGTGATGGTTTATCATAGAGGGTCATGACAATCTTGTAGGTCATAGGTAAGTCACACAATATCAAACCCCCCTCTCTCTCTCTCTCTCTCTCTCTCTCTCTCTCTCTCTCTCTCTCTCTCTCTCTCTCTCTCTCTTTAAAGTCTATTTTAATTTCTAGTTAAGCAGGTCAGAAGGTCTAAATGTCATATCGAACAAGTAGATCAGACTGTCTAGTCATTCAGGCGGATCGGGATGAGGTCTTGTAATTTGTGTTGGGTTTTGGCAGGTCAACAGGTCAGTGATAGGTTGCTAATAGATGTAGGTACTTTGTCCATAAGTCATTTTAGGTCAGTAAGCAAAAGCGTAGGTCATGTTAAATTAGGGTAAGTCAACAGGTCAATATGTCAGGATGTCACTCGATGAATGGGCAGGTCATTTTAGGTCAAAAGTTAACAGGTCAAATCGAGGCAGATCAGAATGTCAGAATTTCGTCGGAGTGGTGGAGAGGTTGTTCTAGGTCACGGGACGTTCACCAGGTCAAACTATGGCATCTCATCACCTTAAGGAAGAATATAAATTTTAACAGGTCAGGAGTGGTTCTTGTCAGGTCAGCTTGTCAGTCATATGTCAAGGGTAGGTCAAGATAGATATGTCGTCAGTGGACATCCTCGGGCGACTGGTCTAGGTCGTATTACTGTTAGCAGGTCACATCAGGTTAAGGTGGGCGAGTATTGGTTGATGGAGAATTCATTATCAAGTCAGAGAGTGAGATACAGGTCATGGTAAGTCATTATGATGAACAAGAAAGTCGCTTTAACTCAGGTAGCATATTTAAGTCATGGTAAGTCATTAGGTCAATATAGTTGAAAAGGTCAGTGATAATTCAGCAGCAGGTCGACGGAAAGTCGTCAGGTCATTTCGATAGATTATGAGGATTCCGGAGAGTAGTTCTCTGGTCAGTCAGCAAGATTGATTTGTCTTGTGTAAATCGTCCAGTCAGTATGAGTGACTTACATCAGTAGGTCTGTAACGTCCAGTCAGTATCATGGACTGAGAGTCACAAGTTATTTATTTTCTGTTGTTCAGAAATAAAATATATCGTTACGAATTAACACTAAACAATATTGTACAATGAACGATGACATTTGAAAAAAAAATAATTAAAAGCTATTTAATAATAAATAAAAGAAAAAGAGCGTACACCAGGGTTCGCTTAGCTGCCTTCACCTTCTTGTGAGTCATAATTACGTCAATTAAGTACTTGTGAGTCACAGATAATATCAGATAGTCTCTATGAGTCGTGTTCTTATGAGAGAGTTAACAGGAAGTTTTTGTGAGTCATGACAATTCCTGGCTATTAAGTCATCTTTGTGAGTCATTATCAGATATGACAAAGAGCAAGAAACTTTTGTGAGTCATGAAAGGCATCAAGTAGTCATTGTGAGTCATGTCTGTTATGACAGGAAACACGGAGCATTTTTGAGTCACAGTTATCTCAGGTAATAGGCACTACATGTGAGTCACCATGCATGATATATAGCCATTCCGAGTCACACTCATTTAGGGAAGGTAGATTGCCTCTATTATTGGTTTTGAGTCCTTGTGGGTCACATTATTACAGTTCTCACAAATGTGAGCGTTATTGCAAATGAAAAATAATCTTCATGATTGACAGTTCTTATATCTGATTAAGTTCTTTGTTAGTTACGTTCCTGAATAACAGTCTGTTGTTAACCGGGATGAAAGAGTTATAAATAACTACAAAAATAACTACGAAATTAACAGAAGAAATAACTACAAAATCATTTGCTTGAAATCAGTCATTTACTCCAAATGATTGAAAGTTATCGGAAGACAGATTTTGTGGAGAATTAACAAACAAATCATGATCAGTTATCTATTATTTATCTATTACCTATTTATTCATTTTATCTATATGTTTATCTATATGTTTTTGTTTTGTTTGGGGAATACTTTATCTGCATATGGTACTGAGTGTCTGGTAATTCCCATAATTCAATGAATTACAATTTTTCATTTTTCTTATTAATATACCCATTTCCCCAACATGGACGCTTTAATTAATTTATTTTTGTTCTTTAAAAAAAATATCCGCCAAATTAACTGAACGGAGTGCAGGTCACTGCATCTCTTTAGTCGTTTAGTCACTGTCAGTCACTGACCTGTCACTGTCAGGGAAGACTGATCCACGCAAGTGTAAGTCACAGCAAATCAGTTTGACCAATTCCATTTCACTGGATAAAGTGCTCAGTCGTCTCAAGTCATGATCAGTCAATGTGGCTTTGTCCTGATAAGTCATAGTAAAGGATTAAGTCAGTATGCTCAGTAGTCAGTCACTGATAAATTACGTCGTTATGTTTATTAGTCAGTCACTAATGGTAACTGAGTCTTAATCTAAGTCAAATCGTCACAAGTCATGATCAGTCATGAGTAGACGGAGTTGTCCAGTTAAGTCATAGTTTGTCATAGATAGAATTTAATTCATCATGCTTAGTCGTCAGTCACTGCCAGTCACTGAGTTCTAACCCAAGCCAGGTCGTCACAAGATAAGTCACTACTCGAGGTGAATTGTCCTTGTAAGTCACAGCAAGTCAGTGTAAGAAATAAAGTCACTGTATTCAGTCACTGTTCGTCGCTGAATCTCATAATAATCAAATGAAACTATTGAGGTGGAAGTGAATATATCGACAAGCTTTCCCATTGGGTCTCAAATCCTTGGCAATGCGTTTGCTTACCTCAAGACATGGATGATACCGTTGCGTCAAGCTGACTGTGTTACAAATGTCAACACTTTCAATCCTTTGACGTACTTTATGAATTTTGTTCTTGCTAACGACAGGCGATTTTGTGAGCTTATGATTTTATGATTGATCGAGGACCTCTGTGAGTCAGACTCACAAAAAAAAAAAAAATCGTCTAGCGGTAGCCTGAACGAAATATATGAAGCACGTCACTGTGTTTATAGGGTGCAGGATCAGTCAATACTATGCCCTGTTCACACTAGTGGTTTCAACCGCGGCGGTTCAATTACAGTGTAAGTCAGTGGAGGTGTTCACACACAACCGCGCAGTTTTTCCTTGGCTATGCGGGACCGACCAGGTTACTGCGCAGTTTAAATTGCTAGTGTGAACAAGGCCTTAGACCTCCTATGTTCTGTCGGTTGGGAAGCTTCCTAACATAATTATGACCTCTAGGCAGTCAATTGTTTTTCAGTCAGTCCGTTCTGAAGTTCTTGCACAAAGTTGGAACCAGCTTGGTCAAGGCATCATCACACTAGGCTATTTTTCCCTCGACTTTTGTAGCAGATTTGCAATCCCGCAGCTTTCGGGAAGGAGCTTGATATGCTGAGGGAATATTATTTTCCTCCAGCATATCAAATGACATTCTATGTAACTTTTTGAGAAAACAAAATGGTTTGCCATAGTGAATTTACGGCGGAAAAATGCTGGAGGTGGACGGTACCACCGATTAATTGGAGGTTGGAAGAAAATAGTCCAGTGTGATAACGTCTTTAGCCAGGGATTTGGCCCACGGTTCCTTATTGGTCATTCGCCAGTGATGAGCATTTCTCTTAAATCATTGAGAAATGCATTCGTTTGCTTCAGTAGTAACCTTTTTATTTTCTTCTGGTTAGAAATAGACGATTTTATTTAGCTGAAGGTTGTCTTGATTAATCTAGATTCTGGTTGGTCTAGATACCTTCCGGACCTAGATCTGCCTCTCAGATGAATGAAATCGCCTGTTACTAACCAGAGGAGACGAAGGGTAACCCACGTGTCAAAGGTGTTAAGCAACTACAACTAATGATCACTTTAAGCCAACTATTAAACTTAAAGTTCAGCTTCAGGTTTGTTCATATAAGGTCAATGATAGGTCAAGTCGTTTAAGGTCACTGACAGGCCAAGTTGCGTTAGGTCAGTGATAGGTCGAATCATATAAGTTCAGTGACAGGTCAAGTCACTTAATTAAGGTCAATGATAGGTCAATTCACTTAAGTTATGTTACACGTCAGATCACTTTAGGTCATTGGAAATCAAAGTGGTTAGGGTCACTGGCAGGTCAAGTCATTCACCCATCGTGCCAAAGGTACCATACACTAAAGAATAATGATCTTGTCGAAGATTCCATGCAACTACAACAAATGATCTTATCAAAGGTGTTATACAAGTACATATAATGATCAGTCATTGTCGGAGATACTCGAGGTCTGCAGTCCCAGACACACTCCACGTTGTCCTCGTTACTGGTCCTTGAAGTTCCAAGGAGGCTCTTGAAGTCGGATAAGGTCTGTCACAGTCACTGGATATTTAATCCCATCAACAAGGTGACGGGCTCTTTGTATCTGTTCTCTGGCTAATTCAAGACTTTTTTTTTTCCCAGTTGGTGGGAGGTCTCTAGACTAAATGGCGTCCTTATCAGTCGAAACCTCAATTGTAGTCAGGTATTCACCACCTTCATTGAATAAAATCGTCCAATATTTGCCATAAAAGAAGCTATACGTGTCTCTTTGTGGTATAGGATGTCAAAGGCGGAAAGAGGCGTTGATACACGGCATGACGTCATAAGAGATGCTTGTCAGTGACATTACGTCATGCTGCCATGGCAGTTTGTTTACATACAGTAGTCCGTCCTAGCTATTCTGTCTATCAATAATAAAAATCATGGTAACATCATTATAACCTCACCTGATTGGCTGTTGAGCTCGAACACTCAATGAGTAGCTAATCAGCTACAGTTATCACGGAGATGTTGCCATAGAGTGAGGTTTATTTTTTTAATGAATTTCTTGGACAGAGTGACCTTTGTGGTAGCGTCGCAGGATTGTCAAATTAAGGTAAAGGATTTAGGGTAAAGCAAAGCTTCAGTCAAGGCGTTTAATAGTCACGAGTTTCAGTCTGTTACAGATACGAGCGTAATAGAGGAAGAATGTGAGTCAAATAAATAAAATTCGTCAATTTTTGTACAGTTGTCTTTACGCTCGATTGCAGTCTTGAGAGTCGGATGATCCACGAAGACCAGTGGATCTCCTGTAGTCCTACCTCTCCAATAACAACAACAGTGAGCATTGCCTAGGTGCAGGAGGAGCGTGGCCGTGAAGGGACTACCAAAGAGTTTAACTAAACAGCTTTCAACCGGAACAATATGCTCTTTGCACGGTTGACCACACAAATAGTACGTCAGCAAGCAAAAATTATCGATCGTTGAGTTAATTGTACACAATAAGATCTACGAGGTTTTATGAATTATGCATTGACTATTGATCAGATGATGTGATCTTATGATTATAATTTCTCCATTTTGTTTGGATGAAGTTTAAAAAATTTTGATTACTGTTGCATCACGTGTGTGGTCTTCCGTACATTGATCCTAAGTCATCAAAACAGTGAAATGCTTCACCTGGTCCGGCCGATCCTTGACCTGCACCTGAGGCTTCACTACACCCTCCGTTAGGAGAGCATAACTCATAAAAGAACATCAAAAAAAGGAAAAAAAATGGCACATAAATAACAAATATTTCTTACAGACTAGGAGTACTACAACACAGTTATTCTCGTTGTTATTAGCAGAATCATTCGTGTGCGCCAACTAGAAGCGTTGTGATTTAGTGGAGTGTTCTTGTAAGAGAACCCCGGGACGGAATTGGAACGAAGCGGGACATTCGACTCGCTATAGTTCCGGCCACGTGATCTGGTACCACAAAGAGGAACTCTTGGAGCTCCTTTGGAGATACTCAGACGTCTCCGGGCCGAGAAAGTAGACAAGGCCTTCACCGGCACCCAATTAATCTTCGCAATGGTGACGCTTTAAACAGATTTTATCCTGAATAGACAATTTGATTCTGGTAAAGGACAGACCCGGGACAAAATGGGACCTCCGTAGATAGAGAGATCGTTTCGAACCGAACCGACCCCACTCGATGAATAAGACCGTCTATCTGTAACCAGAATGAAATATGCGAAAGGCATCATCTTAGCGACGGAATTAAAGATTTCTTATCTTAAAAAAATGCCCATATCGAACACGTAACATAAACGGACAGAACTCTGCATGTATTCATGTTCAACTTGGAAAAGAACAACGGGTTAATAAATAACAATAAATACGAAATAAATAATGCGGCATTAGAATAACGTTATCATATAATGCAATGATCGGAGAGACCGTCAGAGATCTTCGGTGACACCCGAGAAACCTCGAATTGGCAACGAGTTCGACTTGGTGGAACTCCTGCCGGAAAGATCAGCGACCTCGAGAGGGGTCCTTAGACAGCGAAGGTCAGCTACGGGGGCCTGTAAGGACCCCAAGGGTCCAGCCCCACTAGAAAATGCCCACACTAAACAGCGTGACTCTCACACGCGGATATCGTTGATCCAACCTGGTAAAGAAATGCCCTTTCTAGTCTTTGAAAGATTACATTGTCCCGCATCTGGAGCTGGTCAGTCAGAACCACTACTGGCGAGGAAGCACAACGCACTGGCTCCAGAGGAGAAGAATTCTAAAATAAAGTATCATTTGTATGGGACGAATCCGGGTCAGAGTCTGGGCTGCTGCTGACGTCGCAAAACCTTTAGGTCCCGGAACTAAGGCCCCATCGCGTAGCCGTTGACTGGACTTTCAACAAAGGCCAAGTGCTTCTGGAAGGCCTTTGTTGCGGAAGAACAAGAAAAACTTCGACGAGAGGAGGAACCCCGGCTTGCGAGGCGCCTTAGGACCTCTTCTCACCAAAGCCTAAACCAGAGGCAAATTGTCCGAGGAGAGACGATAGGCATCTCCACGGTGAGTGCTACGGTTTTCTTTGATTAACTCATACCCGCGACAAGTCTCGCTACTTCTATAAGGACAGGAAAGTTATCATCCCCCTGAGGTCTGTAAAACACAACTTAGACATCATCACAATGTTTATCAAGATCCCTATTAACATCTTTATTCCTTTGATCGGACAATTTGCGTCAGAATCTGCCGGATTCCGAGCCTTAGTGGGAAGACGTCCTAAGAGAAGCGAACCACAACGAAAGGGTGGAAGCTTTTGTGATTCACACTTCAGCCAATGGACGGAAACCTTAAGAACCCAACTCTGATAAGTGGGCGGGGACCGGCGTTTCCGGAACTTCCAGCTCCCACATCAGGTGGTTGGAAGACCATCAGGAAGACATGGCCGAGAATAAATTGATTGAAGAAGTCTTGGACTCAGATGAACCACAGCGCCCCTTTCGAGGAAGAGTGGTGTATAAAACCTAAAGCCGAGTTGATTTGTCATCGTCAGTTACAAGACCTCCCGTGAGGCACTGGAGAGAAGCACCCCACGTCTTGTGTGATCAGTTAAATAGAATAATCTTGGACCGACTTTGGGCCAGACGCCAACTCGTGATCCCTCCTGCCTAGAAGTTGAGTAACCATTAATCTGTGGCACCGACCCAAAGAGGAGGTGAGAAGGTATTTGTACAGGGAAGGCACACATGTACTAAGTTCTGAAGAACAGAGACCTTGAAAACGGAGGGAAAAGCGACATCAGGTAGTGCCAGTCAGAGCCAAGGATCGACCCAAGGGGATCCCGGCAATGGCGCTGAGGACCCAGAAGATATAAGCACCAATTTGCGACACCGAACTTCAGAGGACTTTAGGACTGAGATCTACGAGTGATGACCCATGTAGGAAGGGGACAGGACGGAAGCGTTAGTGTACATGAGGTCGCTAGGAAGTCGGGGGTCGATCTCCTTCGAGGCTCTCTTCTTGTGCCACAGGTAGCTCCAGGCCAGCAGGAGGATCAGCTGCGTCATGATGAAGATGGCACAGGTGATGACGATCCCGAGGAAGGATGTGCACTCCGAAGAGCTCGCCACGTCTCGTTCGATCTCCTCAGACTGACTTCTCGCGAACTTGAAGTTGTCGGTCATGTGGAGCTCCCCGACGACCAAGATATCCTCATCCACCTGTAAGGGGAAACATATCACAAGTAGTACTTCTTCCAAAATTGAAGTTCGAACGATTTTCCTTGCATTACAGAGATATTGGTTGCAATTCTTTGTATTTCTTCCTTAATCCATCCTCTCCTATTCCTTCTCCTCTCCTTTTTCCTCCTCTTATTCTTTATTTTACTCTTCATCCCATCAACCCTCTCCTCCTCTTTCCCCTCCTCCTCCTTTTTCTCAGCGTCTCACCCTCCACCTTTCCGTCCTCATCTTTCTGATCTAGCTTCTTCCACCCTCCTTTCTCTCATTTTTCCTCTTCCTCTAACTTTCCCCTTTCCTCTTCACCCTACCACCTCTTCCCTTCACAACCTCCTCCTCCTTCACTCTTCCACTTACCTCTCTCCTCTTCCTTCTGCCGTAGGACGTGTCGGTCCTGAGGGCGCCATCGAAGCCCGTGTACTGACAGTTCACAGGTTCGCAGCGGGGCATGCAGGGAGTAATAAGAGCCTGGAACTGGACCACTTCGGCGGACGGGAACTTGAAAGCATGGAAAGGCGCGTGCAGGACCTGCCCGGAGTTGTCCACCTGTAGAAGAGGTCGGCGAAGTCAGTGTTAAGCACTTTTAAGGCTTTATCACACTGGGCTATTTTCCATCAGACTATTGGAGTAGATTTGCATCCCGTAGCTTTTGGGAAGGAATATGTTATGCTGGAGAAAAAAAAATCCTCCAGTACATCATATGATTTTTTTTTTTTTTTTTTTTTTTTTTTTTTTTTTTGAGAAAATAAAATATTTTTCCATAGTGACATTATGGTGGAACAAGTTCTGGTGGTGGTCAATACCACAAATTAATTGGAGTTTGGAGGAAAGCTAGCCCAGTGTGATAACCCCTTTACTATGTGAGACAGTTTGCATTACAGCCTGGTACACTGTCCTGTGGACAATTCCCCACCTTGATGATGAACCGTAGAGGGAAATTGCTGGTATTTTGTTGCGATAACTAGTGTTTCTATCCTTACGAACTGTATTATGTTGAAGAAATTGAGTCATAGAGGTGGTCAAGCCTTATTTACACGGGGCAAGTTGAGAGGCAAGTCAATCATGCAAGAAAGAGAGAGGCACAGAAAGAGAGAGGTACAGAAAGAAAGAAAAGTAGAAAGACAGAAAGAAAGGAAGATGGAAAGAATGAGAGAAAAAGATAGGAAGAAAAGAAGATAGTAAGAAAGCGAGAGAAATTCCAGACTCCAACTTACCGGGAAAGGGCTCTGCATGATGGCTTGGTCAGTAGGGCAACCATAAGAATCGATCAGGAGGATCTCTGATTGGTCCTTGCCGTCCATGGCCACCAGCTCCCTGACGAAGATCTGGTAGGGGCTGATGGGGTCCGTGATCTCGAAGCGAAGGGCAAGACTGTCACCAACCTGCGACAGGAAGAGAAATAACTTGATGTACACTCCTGCTGGGGGGGGGGGGAGGTTCTCATCTCTTTTTGTGTCGTGGACGATTCTTGATCTCTCTCGTACTAGTACTACTACTACTACTTTTATTATTATTATTATTATCATTATTATTATTATTATTATTATTATTATTATTATTATTATCATTATCATTATTATTATTATCATTATTATTATTATTATTATTATTATTATTATTATTATTATTATTATTATTATTATTATCATTATTATTATTATTATCATTATTATTATTATTATTATTATTATTACTATTATTATACTATCATTATTCTTATTATTACTATTATCATTATTAATATTATTATTATTATTATTATCATTATTATTATTATTATTATTATTATTATTATTATCATTATTATTATTATTATTATCATTATTATTATTATTATCATTATTATCATTATTATTATTATTATCATCATTATTATTATTTTCGTTATTATTATTATTATTATTAGTATTAGTATTAGTATTATCATTATCATTATTATTATTATAATTATGATCATCATTATTATTATTATTTTATTATATGTATTTTTTTCTTTATGAAAAAGACCTACATCCTTGAGGAACTGAGTGATAAAAACAGATAGGATGAGTCTTCCATAGAAACAAGAATTCATTGTCCCCGCTCCCACCAATGTCTGTGGATGACAATTATATTTCTATTGCTTTATATTTAATAGATTCTTTCAATTATCCGACTTTCTACTACAGTCTGTTCAAAATTCAGGTTCTATACAACATCAATACGACTAATTCAATGACTATATATATATATATATATATATATATATATATATATATATATATATATATATGTATATATACATATATGTATATGTATATATATGTATATATATATATATATATATATATATATATACATATATATATATATATTAGTCTCATTTAGTGATGCATATATTCATGAATTCATTTATCATCTTATCTACTTATTCATTTAGTTAACTATTTGTTTATTTGTATTTTTTATCATTTGTTACTTATTCATATATTGTTTATTATTTATTTATCTTTGTGTATACTATTTATTTGTTTATTTATTTATTCATTCATGTATTCACCTGTTTACTTATTTTTTATATATTTATTTATTCTTTTATGTATATATATTTATATATATATATATATATATACATATAGATAGATAGAGAGATATATATATGTATATATATATATATATATATATATATATACACACATCTATACATATATATATATATATATATATATATATATATATATATTCACCTTTTATTTATTTATTTATTTATCTATTTATTTGTCTATTCATTCTTACCACTTTAAAACGTGTAAATAATCCTTAAGGACCTACTCACCACAGCATAGTGGATCTCACCGCCGTTAACGTCTGTGACTTCCATGGTGACATTGGGTGACGCCACGATCGTCTCCTCCGTGTGGATAGCTTCGATGTTTTCCCTGACTTCGAGTATGTTGGGTATCGCGTTCGTGACTGTCTGGTTCCCGAGCTCGTACTTGCAATGGAGCGAGAGTCCGACGTCAGCGGAGGTTACGATAGTGTCATGGTGCTGATGGGAGAAAGGAAGAGATGAGAGGCCGGGCCGCGTGGAGACACAACAATATATATATATATATATATATATATATATATATATATATATATATATATATATATATATATATATATGTATGTATGTATATATAAATCTTACTGAAGAGGGCTGTAGTTGGCAGCCGAAATGTAGAAATCACCTTTCTCACAAGTTTTTCTTTCACTCCGACAGAGGGTTTTCTGTATGATTTACAAATGTGGTATTACATTTCTATCTAGTGAAAGTATATACATATATATATATATATATATATATATATATATATATATATATATATATATATATATATACAAATATTTTTCAACCATTTAACTTTTCACTTTCATTCCATGTCATCACGATCGAGACTGACAATGCGCTCGACGGAGACATATACGGAAACTGATACGTAGTGAGGCCAAGGACTCGAACTCAGCTCAGACGTACCAAATGAACAGTGACTCTAACCACTGCGCCATCAAGAGAGAGATCTCTTGATGGCGCAGTGGCTGGAGTCACTGTTCACTTGGTACGTCTGAGCTGAGTTCGAGTCCTTGGCTTCACTACATATCAGTTTCCGCATATGTCTTCGTCGATCGCATTGTCAGTCTCGATCGTGATGACATGGAATTAAAGTGAAAAGTTATGTGGTTGAAAAAGATTGATATCTGCACTAGGAACCATTCAGTGCGTGTATATATATATATAAATATATATATATATATATATATATATATACACATATATATATATGTGTGTGTGTGTGTGTGTGTGTGTGTGTGTGTGTGTGTGTGTGTGTGTGTGTGTGTGTGTGTGTGTGTTTATTACCCTGATGATTTTTTATCACCTAGTGTTTTTGCCCTGTTTTGTCAGTCGTATTTTTTTTTATTGATGTTGCATACATGTGTAAAAATGCACTAACACACACACACACACACACACACACACACACACACTATTGGTTGTTAGATGTTTTTGAATGCAACGAAAATTAAAATTGATAACAAGTATACTATTTACATTTTCTTCTCGATGTATTCTCGTGATCTTGTTATTTGTCTCGCTCCTTTAGAAAACCCTCCAATTGTTTCGTTGTGTGACACTTTGCAATGCAAAACCCTGACACACGTTCTCTCCACGGGTCTCACTAAGAGGCCAAAGGGGTAACAATGAAATAGAAGATGTGTAGGAACCTACCCCCAGGAGACTTTGAGTAACTGCGGCCGAAGCCATCACTTTTGCCCCAACGCGCTTGAATATTTGACGCACGTATCACACAGTCACTGTTGGGAATCAAAGAGGAGTGTGGGATTCGAACACACAACTAAGTGAATGCGAGGCTGGTGCTCTTCCGATGACGTCAACGGTGAAGGATAGTTTGAATAGTCAAGTGGAATGAATAGTGTAAAAGAGACGCGATTACAGTCCCAGGGGTAGCAGATCGCCTCAGGGCAACTCCGTGGGATGCTTCAACTCACAACATGTGCCAGTACTTCAGATTCCGTCATTTTGTGTCAAATTTTGAGATCGTAATAGTTTTGGGTTCGATTCCAGTATCACGCAAATACATTTTTCGCTTTTTTTTTTTTTCCTGTGGAATAGCTGCGTTAGGTTAAGTTAGGGCAGGTTAGGACCTATCGGACATCGTAAAATTCATGCTAAATATCCGTGCTTGCGTGAATCTGGAATTTTACCGATGGACCTTTTACCACTGAGAAGAGCTTGGAGGGCATTTGTTTGGATATTAAGGTAGGGAGACACATCCAAATTTTAGAACTGGATGTCGCCCAAGCTTATGTTCATCTCAACAGTTACCGGAATTTTGGTTACTATGAACATGAACTTAAAGAGAGAGAGAGAGAGAGAGAGAGAGAGAGATTATAGCCCGCCACCCTCTTCGTCTTCCCCTTCAAGGGTCACCCCCTCTCACCTGGATGACGACGTTCACGGAGTACTGCCCGGCATCCTCCCGCTTGACACTGCAATCGATGCTGTTGTAGGGGAAGACGATCTCGAAGGAGTCTGAGGTCTTGACGTCGGTGACGCAGCTCCTTGGGCGCTCCTTCGAGTAGACGCGCCCGTTGAAGAGCGAGGAGGTCTGGATCTGCGCGCGCATCTCATGCGCCAAACAGTCAACCGTCACCTGCAGAAGGAGGAGGAAATGTTACTTGAGCACCTGAAGGAGGAGGAAACGTTACTTGAGCACCTGAAGGAGGAGGAAACGTTACTTGAACACCTGAAGGAGAAAGCAACGTTACTTGAACACTTGAAGGAGGAGGAAACGTTACTTGAACACTTGAAGGAGAAAGAAACGTTACTTGAACACCTGAAGGAGGAGGAAACGTTACTTGAACACCTGAAGGAGGAGGAAACGTTACTTGAGCACCTGAAGGAGGAGGAAACGTTACTTGAGCACCTGAAGGAGGAGGAAACGTTACTTGAGCACCTGAAGGAGGCGGAAACGTTACTTGAGCGCCTGAAGGAGGCAGAAACGCTACTTCAGCACCTGGAGGAGGAGGAAACGTTACTTGAGAATCTGAAGGAGCAGAAACGTTACTTGAGCACCTGAAGGAGCCAAGAATTACTTGAGCACCAACGTTACCGTGGGTATAAGTATTTCTTCTGCAGTAATCAGCGCTTCTATCCTTAGGGAGAGTATATAACGAAGAGCCGGAATTACACAGGTGACTCAAGAGAAGTGCTTCAAGGGGACAGAGTAACATGTATATATATATATATATATATATATATATATATATATATATATGTATACATATATATACAGTATATATATGTACAACACTGAATGGGTCCCAGTGATTAGAGATACATTTTAACAACCACAATGCACTTTAATTCTAAGCCATCAAAGGCCAGCATGCTGAAATTGAAATGTGGTACTGCCCAGGACTCGAACCCGGCATCCTCATGACAAGTTGGTAAGTCACTGCCGCACTTGTCATGAAGATGCCGGGTTCGAGTCCTGGGCAGTACCATATTTCAATTTCAGCATGCTGG
>NC_134800.1:44646844-44654344 GCF_046742065.1 Oratosquilla oratoria
CTCTCCCTCCTTTTCCTTTCCTTCCTTCTCCTCCTCTTCCTCTTCCGTCTCCACCATCTCATTTCCCTCCTTTTCTTCCTCCTCTACTTTTCCATTTCCTCCTCCTCCTCCTCCTCCTCCTCCTCTTCTTCCTTCTCCTTCTACCCCTTCTCCTCCTCCTCTATGTTTCCGTCTTCCTCTTCTTCATCCTCCTTCTATTTTTCCTCCTCCATGTCCCCAGACTCCACCTCTTCCTCCTACTCCTTTTCTTCCTTTTTCCTCCTCTTCGTCTTCTTTTTTGACGTCACACTATTCTTACTCTCTTTCTTCCTCCTCTTCCTTCGTTTCCTCCTCTCCTTTTTCTTTTTTCTTTAGAGGAATAATTTCAATGTGAGTGTTGATGATGATGGTGGAAATGGTGATAATGGTGATGGTGATGATGATATTGATGATGATGATGAGGATGAGGATGCTGATATTGGTGATGATGATGATGATATTGATGATGATGTGATGATGATGTTGATGGTGATGGTTATCCTTTCACGTCACAAAATCCCCCCACCCCCTATCAGTAGGCTAGGACGGTGCCCCTCACAGAGGATTTTTTTAAAATGGAATTTGATCAACCATGCCCTTCGTTCAACTTCGTCCTAACAGGCTCAACCAACAAGCTTCCTTAATGTGAATACAAGATAGTATTTTGTTTGTTCTCGAATTTCCCAGGCATGTCTTATTCTCCATTTTTACCTTTGATTGTCGTACACGGGTCCTAAAATTCTTCGTAAAATCTTATTTATACACACACACACACACACACACACACACACACACACACACACACACACACACACACACACACACACACACACATATATATATATATATATATATATATATATATATATATTATATATGTATATATATGTACATATATATATGTATATATATATATACATATATATATGTATATATACACACATATATATATATACACACATATATATATATACAGTATATATATATATATATATATATAGATATATATATATATATATATATCTATATATACATATATATATATATATAATTATACACACACGCATATATATATATATATATATATGTATATATATATATATATATACATATATATATACATATATATATAAGTATATATATATATATATATATATATAATATATATATATACATACATATACGTATACATACATGCATATATTTATATATGTATATATATATATATATATGTATATATATATATATATATATATATATATATATATATATATATATATATATATATATATATATATATATATATATGCATGGCTTTCACATCGTCGTGAAACAAAGTATGTAAAATTACCACAGGAGGAAAAAAACTTGAAGACATTAAGTACTTTGGCATAATTACATTGCCAAACGTAATACATCTGACGATGTAATTATGCCAAAGTACTTTCCATCTTCAATTTCTTTTTTCCTCTGGTAATTAAGCATCTGTTTATATATACATATATATATATATATATATATATATATATATATATATTTATATGTATATATATATATATATATATGTATATATATATGTATACATATATGTACATATATATATACATATGTATATATAATATATATATATATATATATATATACATATACATATATATACTTATATATGTACATGTACGTATATAACGTTTAATGGTTATCATTTGGTGTAAAGTCTTCGTGGTATATTTTTCATTTGTAAAAATAGAAATAGAAATATCAGTAACAAGAGCTATAAAGCAGTAATCATATAATGTATCAAGACTCCTGACAGTTGCTGTACTGTACAGGGTGTAATCGTTGTGGATTTTGCATGTAAGCAACACTAACGTTCCCCGTCTCTGAAGCCATTGAAGACTTCCGTAATACTTCATGAAGACTTCAGGAAGACTTGGATGAATCGGCAGAAATATAAGTGGCCTCTTAGAGACTTTCAAGACCCTTAAAGGAGCTAGTTGAATCTGAGAAGAATCCGTCCCTCGCAAAAAAAAAAAAAGAAAAAAAAAATGCATTTGTTGACTCTAAAGTAGCCACAGGGTCAACAGCTGCGCCAGTGGAAGAAGAAGAGGAAGAAGAAGAAGAAGAAGAAGAAGAAGAAGAAGAAGAAGAAGAAGAAGAGGAGGAGGAGGAAGAAGAAAAGGAAGAAAAAGTAGATGAAGAACAGTAAAAAGTAGAGGAGGACGAAAAATAAGAAGAGGAAGAAGAAGAAGGAGAGGAGGGAAAAGAAAAAGAAGAGGAATAAAAGAAGAAGAAGAAGAAGAAGAAAAAGAAGAGAAAAATAAGAGCTGGAATAGAAAAAAAAGTGTAAGAAGAAGAGGAAGAGGAGGAAGAAAACTAACAAGAAGGGGAGGAAAAGTAGGAAGAGGAGGAAAAAGAAGAAAAAGATAAAGAAAAAAGAAGGAATAAGATTAAGAATAAGAAGAGTAAAAAAAGAGTAGGATTAAAAAAGAAGAGGAGGATAAGGGAAAAAAGAAGAAAAGGAGGAGGAGGAAAAAGAAGAAGATGAAGAGGAGGAAAACGAGGAAGAAGGGGAGGAGGAGGAGGAAAAAGAATAGGAAGAAGAAGACGAAGAAGATGAGGAAGAAAAAAAAGAAGAGGAGGATGATGATGAAGAAGAAGAAGAAGAAGAGGCGGGGGAAGGAAAACGAAGAAGAGGGGGAGTCAAAAAAGTACTCTTGTTCTCTAACGGGGAGACTTCTTCGAGTTCGGGTCAACTCGAAGAAGACTTCTGACTTAGTTCTCCGTAATTTCCGAGGACACTCATCTTCCCCCAATTTCCTTTTCCGTGACCTCAGGTTCTTTATCACAAAGGCTCCCTTTCAAGGAAAACAAAGGGAAAGAGACAAAGGCAAAGACAAAGAAAATGGCGTTGAAGAGAAGCGTTGCTAAAGGACGTCTTTGGACCCGTTGGGTTGATTCTGTTGACCACCGTTACGAGGTCACCGCTTAACCCAAATCTGTTCAGGTGGGTGTAGTGTTGTCTCCCACGGGTTTTGTTCTTCTTTACCAAAACGGCATCTCTCTCTCAAAAAAAAAAAAAAAAAAAAAAAAAAAAAAAATTAGCGGTACTCGCCGTAGCAAAGACTTTGACATGACCTTAGCTCAAACTGAGACACAGAAGACGCAGGCGACACAGACGACGCAGGTGACACAGGTGACGCAGCACAGAGTGAAGACAGACTTCCTGTTGCTGAATTGAAGTACAGTTCGACCTTCTCCCTCACTTGAACTTCTTCCAGATGTACCTACTACCTCAGCATTTCAAGTGAGAAAGAAGTTAAAAAACTGTACTTCAATTCAGCAACAGGAAGTCTGTGCTGCGTCGACTGTGTCGCCTGTGTTTCTGTTTGCTCTTAGGTCTAGGAAGTGCACATAATTTTTCTCAGAACTAATTTAGACAGTCTAGCGCTAGCTAGACTAAGATTAGTTAAATGACCACAACTGGGGGTTGAAAGGTTAATCGAGATCTTTAACCTAATCAGATTCGCATAACGTTAGGGTGAACAAAAGGATTAAGGTGACCGTTCGGTGTTACAGAATTCAAGTCGTGACTGGTGGTAAACACGGTGGGTTATCTTTGCGTTACGCTAACGTTACGTTAAGCGTCACGTTAAGCGTTACGCTACTCTGGTCAAACTGAGACCATTGTATCTTTTTTTTTTTTTTTTTTTTACTCCCTACGGACCAGAGTCGCATAGCAGTCTTGCATGTCTCCCCACTCATATAAAAATGATAATCACTTTGAACTACTATCCCTCCTTCAATCTCTCTCTTTTACTATCTTAAAAAGTACTTTAACAAGGGTGATGCAGGCAAGGTCATCATGTTAAGACAGCAGGACAGGACTAACAGTGATGGATTTAAATTGGACAAATTTAGATTCCGAAAGGAAACAGGCAAAAAAATTTTTTACTAACGAATGGAATAGACTTAGTAACCATGTAGTGAGCGCTGAAACTATCGGTTGTTTTAAGAAAAGGTTAGATAAATTTATGGATAGGGATGAGAGGTGGATATAGACATGGAACTGCCTAGTGTAGGCCTTATGGTCTTTTGCAGTATCCTTCTTTCTTATGCTCTTATGTTCTAACTTCAACGACTTTCCCTCTTCGGTAAAGTAAAAAAATAAATAAATAAATTAAGATATAATTCAGTAAAATCTGATATTTGTATACTCTGACAGTGGAGGAAAATATTATTTTTATAACATATATATTTTCACGGACACACACACACACACACACACACACACACACACACACACACACACACACACACACACACACACACACACACACACACACACGCCCACGCACGAACGCACACAAAAGCACATACATGAACGCGGATGCACATACACACACACGCACACACACAAACACGTACACATACACACACGTGCACATACACACACACACACACACATGCATATTCTCGTGTGTTTGTGTGTGTGTATGTGTGTGTGTGTGTGTGTGTGTGTGTGTGTGTGTGTGTGTGTGTGTGTGTGTGTGTGTGCGTGCGTGCGTGCATATGTAATATTATAATATACATCCAATCGCATTACAATCTTGTTAGCCTTAATCACATCTCCGTCACCGACGTGTAATTTATTTTATTGGCGTCAATTATTTTGATTTAATTTTTTATTCATTAATTTCCTCTCTTTATTGCCTTGTGTGCGGTCGAAGCAATCAACACGACGTACTAGTTTCTTTTTCTTTCTTTTATTATTATGCAGAGACCTCATATCAGTGGTCACGATCTCAGTGCTGAAAGAGGACGCGGGACTGAAGTCACATCACGATGACCCTGAAGCATCATCTGCTTTTTTTCATGATTAATTTTTGTAGCCCTGCCTTACTGGGGGTCAGGCTAAACCGTTTTTTTTTATAGTCATTTGTTGTTATTACGTACCGTTATTGTTACTGTTATTAACATTACTGTCATTATTGTTATTATTATAATTATTATTATTATTATTATTATTATTATTATTATTATTATTATTATTATTATTATTATTATTATTATTATTATTATTATTATTATTATTATTATTATTATTATTATTATTATTATTATTATTATTATTATTATCATTATTATTATTATTATTATTGTTGTTTTTGTTGTTATTATCATTATTATCATCATTACTATTGTCTTTTATATATTGTTTACTGTTTGTATTTTTAAGAGTCGTGTGTGTTCGTGTGTGTGCACTTATGTGTATGCAGGTGTGTATGCACGTGTGTGTGTGTGTGTGTGTGTGTGTGTGTGTGTGTGTGTGTGTGTGTGTGTGTGTGTGTGTGTGTGTGTGTGTGTGTGTGTGTGTGTGAGTGTGTGTGTGTGTGTGTGTGTGTGTGTGTGTGTGTGTGTGTGTGTGTGTGTGTGTGTGTGTGTGTGTGTTTGTATGTGTGTGTGCGCGTCTGTATATTTGTGTGTGTGTATGTATGTGTGCATGTACGAGTATATTTATCTATATATATTCCTATTCTTCTTGAATTCGCCTTTACTCAAAATCTTGAAAATATATAGATAAATAAATAATAAAATTAGATATATAAAAGAACAAATAAAAGAATAAACAGAGAAAAAATATAAAATAAAAAACAGAAGTTAACATTTATTTTTTTTTTTTTTTTTTTTTTTTTTTTTTTTTTTTTTAACCCAAGTCGACCGGACAAATCTGGACTTGGGTCGTCCCGGCCCGACATAAGCCCACATCCCGCTCCAACGAAGCCCGTCTCGGCTCTGGGCATGCACGGTCCCGCAAGCCCGATTTGACCTCCTGTGACCCAGTGCCCGCATGACACACCTCCTCATCCTCCTCATCCTCCTCCTCCTCCTCCTCTTCCTCCTCCTCCTCCTCCTCCTCCTACCTAAACTTTCTTTTTCGTCGCGCCGGGCATACTAACCAGTGAAGAACTCTGCTCAGAACCCAACCCGGTCTCCGTTTTCTTTTTGTGGGTCAGTAGAAGGCCAGTCACCTCAGACTGATAGACCGACTGACTCACAGACTCACAGACTGACCAAGACTCAAAGAATGTTTGTGTCTCTATGTGAATTCTCACACGTAGAGTATGCGTGTGTATGTGTGTATACATACACGCGTACACATATACATACATACATTCATTAATACATGTATACATACATAGACACATACATACACACATGTGTACATATATACATACAGTGTATACACACTGTACGTTCATAGTTCTAACGTTTAAATAAATGGGCATGCAAGCACGCATAAAACTTCATAGATATATGCATACACATATTCAACATATACAAACTCCTTAAACGAATACACACACACACACACACACACACACATCACACGTGTATGTGTGTGTGTGTGTGTGTGTGTGTGTGTGTGTGTGTGTGTGTGTGTGTGTGTGTGTGTGTGTGTGTGTGTGTGTGTGTGTGTGTGTGTGCTTATGTGTGCATATATATTGCGATATTAACATATAACCTTGCTATCACAGACCGTTTACGTTAAATATATTGCATATATATACAAAGAATCTATATACAGTGTTGAAGCAGATGTAAGAGAAAAATTAGACCCACACTATGGCAACATCTTGAGTCCATCAACCAATCTTACCATAGATTGAGTCTAACATTTCTAAGACGCCGAAATAGAGTGATAGAGTGATGCCTCGTAAAAGACGAGAGGACTGTCCAGTAGAGCCATCTAGTGTCACATAAGGGAACTATAAAGTTGTCGTCGAATTTTGGAAACCGGTTGAAGAAAGCGAAGTTGAGCTTTTGGTAGTATATTTATTTATTTGTTTTTATTATTTATGTTATTCGTATGTTTATTCATATATTTATTTGTTTTATTTTTTTATTTTTGTTTATCTATTCATTGAATTCAAATATTTCTTAATCTTAGTGGTTTAAGACTCCCAGACATGACTCTTTCATTTATTCATTAATTTTTTTGTTTATTCATTTATATATTTATCTATTTTTTGAGTGTCTATTATAGATTTCGATTGTTTTCTGATCTAAAGACTATGGAGGAACTATATCAATTAATCAATTGATTAATAACTTATCTATCTATTTATCTATTTATCTACTTATTCATTTATCTATTTACTTATTTATCTTGACTTAGGATTTTTTATTCTAGGATTTTTTGAGGGACCCATGGAGAAAGAAAGTGTGATTAACCAAAGGAATAGACTTAGTAGCCATGTATTGAGCGCTGAAATAAATTGTTGCTTTAAGAGAAGACGAGAGAACTTTATGGATAGGGATGACAAGTGGTAAGAGACATGGAACTCCTTAGTGTAGGCCTTAGGGTCTCTTGTAGTCTCCTTCATACCCATTTTCTTGTGTTTTATATGAATTAACACACATATATATATATATATATATATATATATATATATATATATATATATACATATATATATACAG
>NC_134800.1:44669344-44671844 GCF_046742065.1 Oratosquilla oratoria
TCTGTGGGTTTATACTTAATTTTTGTGTTCATTTATTCGTTCATTAAGCCCACGACCTGATTCTCCAAAATATGATAATGGTCAGGTTTTGCATGGTATTTTGCATGCCACTCATCATATATTAGAGTATCAGGCGTGGGCTTAACAAACTAATAAATGAACACAAAAATTAGGTAAAAACCCACAGACTAACTAGGTAGTGATATATGGGGACAAAGATGACTACCTTCCACAAAAATAATAAGAAAAACAATAGAAGCAGCCTTCATTAACACTAATGATAACATTAACCACAGAGGAGGCTTTGTAAAATTAGGAAAACCCACTATTGTATACATATTAAAAGAAATCAAACACAAATATTCAGAGTTAGGTAACAAGATCTCCTAAGTGTCCCATGACGTGACCCGACTATGTATATAAACCCACCCCTCGTTGTACTTGAGTCGTCAACTTTGTGATCAAGACCCTGCGGGTCGAAACATAGAAGCATTAAAATTCTCCCATTTAATCCTCGTCTCCTTCCTCAACTTCAATACCATTTGTCATTAGTTAGTATATATATATATATATATATTATATATATATATATATATATATATATATATATATATATACATATATAATGTGTATATATATATATTTATATATATGTATATATATACATATAAATATATATATACATATACATATCTATACATATATGTATATATATATATATATATTATATATATATATATATATACATGTATATATATATATATGTATATATATACAAGGAGAAGGAAGAGGAGGAAGTTGTCTTATTGTCAAGGGCATTCCAAGAATATATGAGTTTTCTTTTCTTTTTTTCTGGAGACCCCATTTGGAAAGTGACATTAAAAAAAAGAAATATGCTGAAAAAGTTGAAAGGGAAAAAGAAAAGCAAAAATGAAAATAGAAATAGAAACAGATAGAACAGATAGAACTGATAAATATATAGTGAAGTGAATAGATAAGTTAATTAATAAATAAATAAATAGTACAAAGATATTCAAGATGAAATGATAACCTACAGGGAAGAAACAAGACGACTTCGACGAAGACGACCACGAAGACGACGACGAAGACGACTATGGGAGAGGAGAAGAAACAGGAAGGGCGGAGGGGTCGAACTTCCACCCCCTCCCCTCCCCTCCCCTCCACTATCCCCTTCCCACCATCCCCTTCCCACCTCCCCATCCACCATCCCATTGTGGAATTCATCAGCATCTTTGAGTGGATATTCATCTCTTTCCCTCACTCCCTTCCTTCCTTCCTCTCGCTCCCTCCCTCCTTCTCTCCCTCCCTACTTCCCTCCTTCCTTTTTTCCCTCTATCTCTCCATCCCTCCATTTTTTCATCCCTCCATCCTTTCATCTTTCCTTCCATCCTCCCATCTTTCCTTCCCTCCATTTGCAACAACATAACGACCCTGTAGACTCATATATATATATATATATATATATATATATATATATATATATATACATATATACATATACATATATATATATATATATATATAGAGAGAGAGAGAGAGAGAGAGAGAGAGAGAGAGAGAGAGATAGGAAGAGAGAGAGAGAGGGAGGGAGAGAGAGAGAGAGAGATAGGAACCCCGTAGGAGGAACAGTTATAACAGAGAGATACACTTAATACCGGTACCCAACCCCTCCTCCTCCCCCCCTCCTCCTCCTCCTCCTCCTCTTCCTCCTCCTCCTCCTTCTCCTCTTTCCTCTTCTCCTCCCCCCTCCTCCCCTCTTCCTTCCTCTCCTCCTCCTCCTGACGGAGAAACCTCATCCGTTCGAGGCAAACACAGCCGCCGCCGCTGATCGGAACTTAGGGCGCGACAGGTGAATCAACAGAGCCCCTTCAGGCAACGGAGTAATGGTGGTAGTGGTGGTAGTGATGGTTGATTGATTTGGTGGTGGTGGTGGTGATGATAAATCTTTGTTGTAAATTTCAACGCCTGGCAGGTTGACATAATGTTGGAGAGAAGAGGGAGAAGTGTGTGTTGGAGGGAGGGAGAGAAGAGGGGAGGGTGGGAGAGAAGGGGAGGGGGAAGAAGAAGATGGAGGGAAGAAAGAAAAGAATGATGGATGAAATGAAGGAGGGAAGTGGGAAGAAAGAGGAAGAGGAATCGAACGAATGGACGGGATAAAAAGAAAGAGATGGAGAGAGGAGGGAGGCAGGGACGAAGAGGAAGGGAGAGAAGGAGGAGAGAGAGGAAGGAGGGAAAGAAAAGAGAGAAGGAGGGAAGGAGGGGGAAAGAAAGAAGTATGATAGGAAGGGACGAAGAGGAAGAGAAAGGAGAAAGAAAGGAGGGAGGAGGTGGTGGTGGTGGTGGTGGTGGTGATGGGTTCCCTCCTCTGCGTTTTCCAGTCTGGCATTGGATGTTGTCTCACTGTTCCTGTTGTTGCCATAATGGTTGTTTTTGTTGTTGCCATTGATCTTCTTGTTATGGTTGTTTTTGTTGGTGGTGG
>NC_134800.1:44676844-44681844 GCF_046742065.1 Oratosquilla oratoria
CCAAATACTGCCGCCGGGCGATTTCATTCAGTTTAGGGGACGTCGACGACGAGATGTGGCGTCTATCAAGGCCCCTTAACTGAATAAAATCACCCGGCGTTAACTAGAATAAAAGCTTTAAATGACGTTTCCGTATTGAATGAGTTTATTATGGAGAAGTATATGAGACCGCAGGTGAGGATCCCACGCCAGGAGGCGCTGAGTAACTGCGGCCGAAGCTGTCGCCTTTGCTCTTTTATTTGCTTTGGGGACTGCTGAGGCAGGTAACGGTCACTACAGATAGGGAGTCGGATAGGAGTACAGGATTCGAACCCATGATTATATGGATGCAAGACCAGCACGATTCCGATTTCGCCACCAGCGCACAGGTGAGAAGAAGAGGAGGAGAAAGAAGAGGACAAGAAGGAGGAGGAGGTGGAAGAGGAGATAGTGGTGATGGACTGAGATTGAAGAAAAATTAGATGGAATAATAAAAAAAAAGATAAAGAATGTCAAGAAGGATAGAAGACCAAAGAGGAAGAGAAGAAAAGAAACTGGGACAGGAAGAGAAGGAAGAGGAGGAGGAGAAGGAAGAGAAGGTGGTGGTTGATGCTTTAGGATATAGGATGCCCTAACGGTACCCAGTCAGCAACCCTCCCTCACTCTCCCTACCTCCCTCCCTTCCCCTCCATAGCCATAAGCCTAGCCCTACGTCCTGGCATAAACACACACATCTTCCTCCTCCTCCTCCTCCTCCTCCTCCTCCTCCTCCTCCTCCTCCCCTTTCTCCTCCTCTTTCTCCTCCTCTTTCTCTTCTTCTTTCTTTTCTTCCACCTCTTTCTTCTCATCTTCATCATCATCATCATCATCATCATCATCATCATCATCATCATCATCATCATCCTCTTTCTCTTCCTCTTTCTCTTCCTCTTTCACCTCTTTCTCCTCATCCTCATCTTCCTCCTTTGCCTCCTCTTTCTCCTCCTCTTTCTCCTCCTTCTCCCTTTTGTTCCACCATTTCTCCAACACTGTTCTCCCTCAGTGACAGTACCTCAGAAGATTTCTTCCAGCAAATTCTTCCTCCTCAATCTTCTTCTTCTTCTCCTCCTTCTCCTCCTCCTCTCCTCTATTTCCAACATCTTCCTACCCACCTCTCCCGCCCTCATACCAACCGCATCCGCCTCCTTCCTTCTCGCCGCAACCTCTCCTCCTCCTCCTCCTCCTCCTCTTCCTCCTCCTCCCGCCAACGCCGCCCTGACCAGCTTAAGGGTCATGACCTACTTTAGGGATATTGAGACTCGCCCCTGGCTTACAGTGTCCCTCACCTGTCCTTTTGTGATTTTGTTTGTCCTTTTTTACCAAATGACCTTTTTATTATTATTAGATATCATTTTTTGCATGAATCAGAGAAAAATGATGGTGGTGACGGTAATGATGGATATCGACTTTTGAAAAATGTGGAGGAGAGGAGGAGGGATAGGTGAGCGAGTAGGAAGAGAGAGAGAGAGGTAGGGAGAGGAGGAGGAACAGGAGGTAGGAAGAGAAGAAGAAAATGAAGAAGAGTAGGAGGAAGTGGAGGAGGAAGAAGAAGAGGAGGAGGAGGAAGAGGAGTAAGAGGAAGAAGAGAAGGAGGAGGAGGAGGAGGAGGAAGAAGAGTAAGAGGAAGAAAAAGGGATGCTGGAATTTCGTAAGCGCGAGTAACCCACATATCTTGTGCCCACTCCTCCTCCCTCCCACTCCCTCCCTCCCTCCCTGCCAACGTAACGGTACCTGTGGGCGGACCGGAGGAGAGGGAGGAAGAGGCGGAGGAGGAGGAAGGGATAAAGGAGGAGGCTAGAAGGAAGAAGGGATAAAGATGAGGAGAAGCAGGGGAAGAAGAAGAAGAAGAGGAGAAGTTTTGGAAGAAAAAGAGGAGATAGAAGAGAAGACAAATAGAGGGAGGATAAAGACGAAGAGGATGAAAGAGGAAAAGGAGTTAGAAGAAAGAGGAGCTGAAAGAGAAGAAGAGAGAAGAAGAAAGCCGAAGGTAAAGAGAAAAGAGTAAGAGAAGAAGTAAGAAAAAAAGAGGAAAGAAGAGCTGGAAGAGAAAGCGGTGGATAAAGAGAGAAAGAGTGAGAGAGGGAAAAGAAGAGAAGAAAAAGGGAAGGAGGAAGAGGGGAGGAGAAAGAAGAAAAGGAAGAAGAGGGCGAGAAGAAAGAAGAAAAAGAGGAAGAGGAGGAGGAGAAAGAAGAAAAGGAGGAAGAAGAGGAGAGAGAAAAAAACGAGGAAGGGGAGAAGGAGAAAGAAGGAACGGAGGAAGAGGAGAAGGAGGTGGAAGAGGAGGAGGAGGAGGAAGAAGAAAAGGAGGAAGAGGAGGAGAGCGAGGAAGAAGAAAAGGAGGAAGAGGAGGAGGGCGAGGAAGAAGAAAAGGAGGAAGAGGAGGAGAAGAAAGAAGAAAAGGAGGAAGACGAGGAAAAAAGAGTAAGAAGAGAGGTTGGAGAAAGAAAGAGAGGATAGAAGGATAGAGGCCAAACTACTATGGATAGAGAACTATATAGGAGATAGAGATATGTACATAGGATAGGGAGATAAAGGATTGACGCTGGAGATGGGTGGATAGGTATATGTGAAGTGCATGGATGGGTGGATAGGTATATGTGGAGTACAGGAATGGGTGGATAGGGTGGTAAGTCCAGGGCTGAAAGTTCCAGGGATAGTTAGAGGAGAAGGATAACAAGGGATAGGGAGCGTAGGAGGACAGGTACAAGGATATCGGGACAGACTGGTGAAGGAAAGGACAGAAGCACAAGGATAGGGAAAGAGGAAGATTTGACGGTGGTGAGACAGACAAAGAGTCCTGGAATGGGGTCACTTGGAGGAGGAGGACGAGGAGAAGGAGGAGGAGGTAGAGGAGGAGGAGGAATGTCTTGTCCTCCCTGCTCCCTCCTCCCCTCTCCTCCTCCCTCACTAACCCTCTTAAGTCTCGCCGGAAGACGGCGGCGGTGTGTTTGGAAGCGTCCTTTACCCCGTCTAAGGAATAATTGTTTATATGTGCATATATATATATATATATATATATATATGTATATATATATATATATATATATATATAAATATATATATATATATATATATATATATATATATATATTCTGTTGAAAACGACAGCAAATGAATTACAAATCAATTTCTTTCGTAAGCTTCCTAGCTTTCGAAAAGCTTACGAAAAAAAATTCTAATTCATTTGCTGTCGTTTTCAACAGAATATGCTTGAAAGTGAATCTCCTGCCACACTTCACGATTATATATACATATACAGATATATGTAGATATATACATATATATACAAATATATATATATATATATATATATATATATATATATATATATAATATTCTGTTGAAAACGACAGCAAATTAATTACAAATTAATTTCTTTCGTAAGCTTTCTAGCCTTCGGAAAGCTTACGAAAGGAATTAATTTATCATTCATTTGCTGTCGTTTTCAACAGAATATGCTTGAAAGAAAATATCCTGCCACGCTTCACGAATATATATATATATATATATATATATATATATATATATATAATATATATATATATATATATATATATATACGTATACATATATATGTATATAATTTTCCTCTCTCTCTCTCTCTCTCTCTCTCTCTCTCTCTCTCTCTCTCTAGCAATCTATCTATCTATCTCTCTTTTTTCCTCCTTTATTCACTCCTCTTCTTCTATCCTTCTTTCTATCCCTCCCCCCTCCTTCCCCTCCTTCCCTCCTTCCTTTCCTCTTCCCCTCTATTCCTTTCTCTTACCTCTTTCCCTCCTTCCCTCCCTTTCCTCCTTCTCTCCCTCCCTCCCTCCCTACCCTTCCTCTCTCCCTCCCTCCCTCCCTTCCTCCCTCCCTCCCTCCCTCCCTCGACTCTACCTCACTCCTTCTCTTCCTCCCTCCCTCCCTCCCTCCCTCCCCTTCTTCTCTTCCTTCTTCCCTCCCTCCCTCCCTTTCCTCTTCCTTGGTCTCTTGAGGTCTTCAAAGAGGTAAAGAAGGTAGGGAACCTACTCCAGGAGGCGCTGAGTATCTGCGGCCGAAGCCGTCACCTTTACCCTATGCGCTTTTAGGGACTGTTGGGGCAGGTAATAAACAGTCACTGCTGGGAATCGGGAAGGGGTGCGGGATTCGAACCCACAACGAATGTGAGACCAACACGCCTTTGAGTACGCCACCACCAAGGTGAGACTTGATCATTTGAAGACTTTTTGTCTTTGTGGTTTTTGAGTCTCCCACGCGAGGCTATCCCTGCGGTTTCGAGGTCCAAACGGGGACCTTCCAGATGGTGTCTGCGAGGTCGGGAGGTCGCCCTCCAAGTAGTTCCTCTAAATAGTTTCTGCGTGTGTGCGAAGCAATGGGACGGGCAGAGGACGGGAGTTTTTTTTTTTTTTTTTTTTTTTTTTTTTTTTTTTTTTTTTTTTTTTGGGGGGGGAGGGATTTTTGGACTCCAAAGTTTTCGTGTCTTGGAGATTACTTCCAGCCCTCTAAAAACAATCAAATAAATAAATAAATAAATGAAAACAAATGAATAAAAAAAATAATGATATGTATCTCGGGTGAAAAGGCTCCACAACATTACCACTTGTACTAATTTTTTCCAGCTGTCGTCAGGTGATTTTATTCAGCTGAGGACCGAATTCAGAGCTGAAAGTTTCGAACCACATTAACGTTTTTATACTGAGGAACTAAAAAAAAAAAAACAAAAAAAATCCTCTGGGTCCCCTTATGGAAAGCGGGTTGTGTTACCACGGGGTCCCCTGTGGGTGCTGATGAGGTGGCAGGGTCCCCAGGGCAGGTCAGAAGTGGGGGAGGGAGGGGAGTAATCAGGCGCACTTATGCACAACACGACTAACTTACAGTACTCTCGGCGTCATTGACATGGTCGCTAACAGACTGCCTTCTTCCTACTCCTCCTCCTCCTCCTCCTCCTCCTCCTCCTCTTCCTCCTCCTCCTCTTCCTCCTCTTCATTATCTTTCTCCTC
>NC_134800.1:44694344-44696844 GCF_046742065.1 Oratosquilla oratoria
ACGGGGCAGCTCCCGGAACCCGCCCGGAATGCGTAGTGCCTCTGGTGGTTATGGAGTTTTCGCGTAACCTCCTTTTCCTTAACTCAGTTCAGTCTGGAGACAATTCCCGGGTCAGTTAAAACGGATAATGGTGTGTGTGTGTGTGTGTGTGTGTGTGTGTGTGTGTGTGTGTGTGTGTGTGTGTGTGTGTGTGTGTGTGTGTGTGTGTGTGTGTGTGTGTGTGTGTGTGTGTGTGTGTGTGTGTGTGTGTGTGTGTGTGTGTGTGTGTGTGTGTGTGTGTGTGTGTGTGTGTGTTTGTACGTGTATGCATATATGTGTGTGAGTGTGTAGTATCAACAACAAAAAATATAATAAAAAAAAAATTGAACGAATTTAGAGAACAGCTAGTAGAAAGATTATAAAAACAATTTTTTCTAAGGATCTAACAGGTGTATATCCAAATATTTGGGGCTCACCTAGATAGACATTTCCAGATCTATTTTCTTTTTTTTTCTCAATCATTTCTACCAGAAGCCTTAAATGAAATATTTTGACACTAATTATTACAGTGCCATGTAAGAGTGCCATGGCATACATACATACATACATATACCATACATATACCAACGGCTTTTCCCCCTACATGGGGGGTAGCCAATACATGCACACACACATATATATATACATATATATATATATATATATATATATATATATATATATATGTATATATATGTATATATATACATATATATATATATATATATATATATATATATATATATATATATACATCATGGGTACAAGAGAAAGGATGCCACATTTCTACGCAAACTTAAAAAAAAACGCAATAATCGAAGCTCTCTCTTTATATCAGCACCTGCTGACGCCAGCTGCTGCCCGGGCCTGGCCTGTTAGCCACAGCTGCCACATTTCAATTACCGCTACACCCATCCCCCCCCCCCGGCACCGGATTACCGCTACAGTTCTCGCCCCGCTCAGCTTCCGCAGTCTTGCCCTGGACCTTCTGCGCGCTCAAGCGTGAGTACCCGCCGTCAGCGACTTCTTCAGGAGACGGAATCCTTGTAAGGCATTTCCGTTCTTCCTCCTCCTCCTTCTCCTCCTCCTCCACCACCTCCTTCCTCAGCTTCCTTCCTCCTCGTCTTCTGTTTCTCGTCCTCCAATTATTGTCCTTTAACTTCTTCGTACTTTGCCTTCTCTCTTTTTACACTTTTACTGTCCTTACTTCAAATCCTCTTTCTTCTTCTCTTCCACCATCATTTCCCCCTCCTCTTCCTCCCCCTCCTCCTATTTTCGATTTTTTCTTGCGTAGTCTTCTTCTCTACCACCTCTTCCTCCCATTCCTCTTGCTCCTCCTTCTTCTCTTCCTTCTCTTTTTCCATCCTCCTCGTTCTCCTTTTCCTCTGCTCTTTATTCCTCTTACTCTTTTTCCTTCTTTTTCCCTTCTTTCTACTCATATTTCTCCTGTTCCTCCTTCTCTTCCTCCTTTTTTTATGTTCCTTCTCCATCTCTTCCTCCTCCTCCTTTCTCTTCCTTTCTCCTGCTTTTACTTCTCCTTCTTCTCCCTTTCCTCCTCCTCCTCCTCCTCCTCCTTCTCCTCCTTTTCCTTCTACACCTCCCCCTTCACTTTTTTCTTTTCCTCCTTTTCCTTCCTTTGGAGGACAGGCAGAAACTAATTGGACCACAGGTAGTAGGACATTAAAGAAGAATAAATACACAGGTAGTGAGGAGGGGTAAAGGTTGAGTCCAGTGGTACCACAGGTAGTAGGACTTCGAAAAATGATAGATGTACAGGTAGTTGGGAGACAGGTTAGAAACCAATGGAACTATAGGTAATATAGACTTTGAAGAACAACAACTACACAGGTAGTTGGGGGGGGAGGCTGAGGCCAACGGGAACCACAGGTAGTGGGACCTTCGACGAATAATAAGTGCACAGGTAGTCGCCCTAGGGAGTTGGGCATGGAAGCAGGTCACCCGCATTTGTCCTCAAGCCATCATGACAGTTAACTACTTCTCTGCCTTTTTACAACTCTAACCTTCGTTCTAACTACCGCCAAATTATTTAAGTTACCTGAAGGAAACTCCTCTTCGTAGTGAGGGTTAAAAGTTATCCTAAGCTACGGTCACACTAATCAATGGAACGGTTGGACTCCAACGGTTTAGTTGGATTTCGTCCAAGGCTAAAGGATATGGTTAGATTAAAGTTACCGTTACACTAACAAAATCCTCCAACCTTGGACGAAATCCAACCATTCGGTTGAGTAGTGTAACCGTGGCTTTAAGCGGTCCCTACATGATAAAAAATATTGCTCATTATTCCGTATCGAACAATGTTATTGACACTGTAGGGATGGTATTGAAGAATGACACAATATATTGAAAACATAAAGGAATGGAACAATATACAGAAGACATCAACTACCATCCCTACATCGTCAATAATATTATACAATAGAGAATATTGCGCAATGATATTGATGCAGAGCCAGTTTTAAGA
>NC_134800.1:44729344-44871844 GCF_046742065.1 Oratosquilla oratoria
GTTCTTATCTCGTTTTTTTCCTTTGCTTCAAGTCTTTTCTTTTTTTCTTCCTCTCTTTCCTCTTTATTCATTTCCCTTTTTATCCATACCTTTTTATATTGTTCACTTGTTGCTAGTTTCCCTGTTTTGGATAAGATATTCTCAGCCGTAGTTTGTGACCTGAATTTAATCTTAATTGGTCTGGTCTTGTCTGTACTATATTTCCCGAGCCTGAATTTCTCTTCGATTTGTTTCATTATTTCTGGTTCATCTTCCTGAACTAATTCTAGTAAATTTCTTACTTTTTCATTTTCCTCTTTGATTCTTGTGGTTCTATCTGGGTTATGTTTCTCTTCCATTCCTAATATAATTATACATTTCTTTCTGTCTGCTAAGTCTCTTACTATATTCTCCTTCTGTCTCATCACTTTAATAACTGAGTTTTCAGTTTGTTCATTCATTTGCTGTCTGATTATGTCAGTGAATGCAACTTTGCTATTTTCATGATTTTTTTTCCAACCCTCCTTGTTCTCCTTATTATTCTCCTTTAAGACTTTATTCTCATCTTTTACTTCTTTTAACTGTTTTTTTAATTCTTCAATTTCCTTAGTTAAGTTTTTGTTCGCCTTCTCTAGTTCTTCCAATTTTTCAACTCTCCGTATAATGTTGTTAACATGACCGAACCTACGCTCCAAGTCCTCGATCATCTTATCGACCTTCTCTTCTAGTCTTGTCCCCCCCACCCTCTTTAAATCCCTGGAAAATATTCTCATCACTTTCTACTGTATTGCTCTTATCTATACTTCTAATCTTTACATTTTTATTAGACATTTCATCGTCGTCGGGGGGCCGTTTGTTTACCTTTCGCCTGTCTGCCTGGGCCAAGTCTACTCCTTCCTCATTTCCTTCCATTTCCCTCAGTAATCCCTCCCCTTCTCCTCTTTCCCTACTTTCCTACTACCCCACGAGCAATTTCCCCCCACCCTGTAAATACAATAGGCACTTCTCTTTGCGTTGGGATCCACAAAACTTCAATTTTCTTCAGAACGTCTTCTAAGCCGTCCGTTCGTTGAAGTGTGTGTGTGTGTGTGTGTGTGTGTGTGTGTGTGTGTGTGTGTGTGTGGGTGTTTGTGTGTGTGGGTGTGTGGGTGTTTGTGTGTGGGTAGGTGTGGGTGTGGGTGTGGGTGGGTGTGTGTGTATGTGTGTGTGTGGGTGTGTGGTGTGGGTATGTGTGTGTGTGTGTGTGTGTGTGTGTGTGTGTGTGTGTGTGTGTGTGTGTGTGTGTGTGTGTGTGTGTGTGTGTGTGTGTGTGTGTGTGTGAGTGAGAGAGAGAGAGACATTTACCATTCACCATGGTCTTTTTCACCATGGTCTTTGGATCCCGTGTTGGACTCGTGATCGACAGCTATTTCCCTCCCGGAAGAGAGCTCAGAGCTCGTATGACTGATCTATGGGTAATGCTGTGACCTTACATGCACACACATACCCAACTCCCCGCCCACGAGTTGGAGTAACGACTCGAAGCGCAGCGATACTGAAATAATTTCAGCCCACGGCGGGATTCGAACCCGGACCGCCGTAGTGGCAGGCGAGAACTCTAACCACCGCGCCACGAGGTGTGTGTGTGTGTGTGTGTGTGTGTGTGTGTGTGTGTGTGTGTGTGTGTGTGTGTGTGTGTGTGTGTGTGTGTGTGTGTGTGTGTGTGTGTGTGTGTGTGTGTGTGTGTGTGTGTGTGTGTGTGTGTGTGTGTGTGTGTGTGCAAAAGTCTTCGTTGAAATCTACAACTCCAAAAACAAGTGAAAAAGAATCACACGAAAAAAATGTTTTATCAGAAGATGCGCGATAGCAAAACAAGAGAGACCAGAAATGGACATGAAATTCAGTATAAATCAATAGATCAAAGTCGAAAGAGTCCACCATTGAGTTATAAAATTTAAGATGAAACAATCACAAAAAAAGAAGAAAAAGTTTGAGGCCTTTCAATCAAAGACGACTTGTCGGAAAATCACACGAATGGAATAACGGAAGATGTTATACATAAATTGTTTTTTTTTTAACATTTGAGTGACATTTTATTTAGTGAATAATGTTGTGATGAAAAGAAAAATATAAAATAAAATCTGCCCCAGACTGTATTATGCAGTAGTGATGTGGTCACCACACAATGAAAAACATATAAGAAATATGTAGAATGGAAAGAGTGTCGTCTAGACTGATCACAGTCATGGCAGCCATAGGAAGAAAATGGGAAAAGTATGTCTACCCATATATTTGATTAACTAATCAATTCAGTGATTAACTTTTATGCTTTCCAGGATTATACGAAGGTTTGCAATCTGATTATAATTGCCTGACGTTGATATGAATGAAATTTTATTGTATCCTTTCAATTGGAGTTATTCCAACTGAATAAAATCGCCTTGAAACTGCCAAAATGGAAGGCATATGATGATAGATATCCCCTTCATACGAAGTTCCTTTTAACTAAAATAAAATTACCTGGAGACAGTTGATATAAGCGAGTGAAGTCTAAGGGGTTTAACTGCCAGTTCTCGCAGCATTCAAATTTATGCTTCTCACTGATTTTATTCAAACTTATGGGAGGTTATTTTATTCCTTTTGTTTCCCTCTCCATCCTCTTATAGTTTTTGTCAGTAAAAGCTTTATATTAGTTTTACTTAGTAGTACAGCGTGTGAATTTCAGATTTGCCAATCAGGATGCCACGTTCTTCACACCTGCTTTCTGACACCTTCGTAAGATAGTGTTGATGCTTCAATTATTCATATTTCATGTTATGACATAAACTTGTGCCCTAAAATCACAATGCCAAATTCTTATTTAAATTTGCATCATAAGTTGTATAAAACAAAGAAAAAAAAATAATGGATTTAATTTTCCCTTGATAGTCACATGTTTATTCATCTAATTATGCATCGATTTATCTTTCTCTCTATATTTATCCACATATCTATTCATCTATTTACATGAAAATTGCATATCATGCCCAATCCCTGGAATATTGTTTCAGTAAGGATTTTGTAAAATTGTGGTTCCAACTTTGTTGACACGACAGCAAATTTTATTCCAGATCCTACCGACTCTACATTGTTTTGGTTCGTTTGACAGAATGTTCACGCCTCCTTCTTGTCTGTTATTTACTTACACATTTCATTTCATCTGGTGTCACGAGTTGTAAATGTAGTAACTTGTATATAACAGGCAAGCAATTCAAGTAAAAGAGTGAATATTTAATGCAAATATGACAGAAAGAACCCATCAGCTGTCATAATAATTAGGGGTCGGGGCTATAGTTATAATAGTAGTCAGCTGATTGGCGGGGCAGAAGAGATAACACAGTAGCCCACCTTCTAAATTATATGCATAGCAAATTATTATTTCAAGGTTAGTGCTTTTGTAAAGGTTTTATATCCAGAATACTTTATTTTGATTTATTCCTATATTCACTTGTCAACAAGATATAGGTTTTTGTAATAGAACTACTAGTCCAATGACAGCTGTTAATTAATCATTCATTTGAATATCCTAATTAAACCTGTGAAGTATCTCCATATTTATTCAGATGGGCACAGGAATCCTAGAGGTCCAGTTCACAAACACAATTTCCTCCCCAATCTTCCATTAATCATTATGATTAACATGTCAAAACAAAATATTGATGAAATCATTAAAGGCATCCCCCCCGTTTATTTCATCTAAACAAGAATTTTAAAACACTTTTAATTTAGAAAATGACAATCTGTGTGCCAGGCAATTTTATCTGAGAAAAATTCCTGAGAGGTTTCATGGGTTATTTTATCATTCTGATTCAGAAGTAAGGAGTCAACGTGACTTCGTTCGTTTGTGCATAGCTTTTAGCAGTGTTTTCTGCTATTGATTTCTGCCAAGATAAATATTTATAACATTAATGTGTTATAATTTACAAAATTAATATTTAATTTTCTAATGCTATATCTTGTAGGTGTGCAATTCTAAAAAAATTACTTGATTTTCTTCCAAAGAAATCCTTTCCAATAGAAAACTGATTCAAAAATTATAACTCCAACAATCATGCCAAACAGAAATAATCCTCTATATGTTTTTATTCTATTTTATTTATTCTATTTTATTTTTGTATTTTATTATAATTATTATTATTATTATTAAATCCCATCTGGGGTATTGGCTCTATGTTATTGTTGGATTAAAAGCTGCTCAGTAGCATGCAGCTGATACTTGAGGGTCTATATGGGGCACCCCTACAGACCAGAGCTCCACATCACTTTGTCTGTGATAGAGGAAATCTCTAATCATAGAGAAATGATGCTATATATTACACTGCAACTGTCCCTCAGTTATGCTGCCCCCCCCACTCTTAACCCCTTCCATACAGTGACGCCTACGTAGGCGTCATGAGGGGCAAGTGGGTACGCGAGGCTGCCATATCGGCATGTTGATTATATTTATTATAGTTGTACCTGCATGACCCCCATACTCTGTAAACTGGCTTCATCATATTTTCTATGGTTATCAAAATTCACGGGTGAAAGAGAGAACGATCAATACAGCGGTGACTTTATTTTTTATAATGCAAGTACTATGACGCAACATTGTACGTTTGGCAGCTAATGCTGCCCGCGAGATTTTGGCCCGGCATGAAGTGGTTAATACTGTCCTGTACTACTCTGAATATTCTTTTTCTTTTTTTTCCCAAACCCTGTGGTAGAGGAGAAAGAATACTGCCACCGAGTGTTCCCACTTGAGTCATAAAAGGCAACAAAAACGGGATGGGGATAGGACTAGGCATCCTACTGTCTGTAGCCCCAAATGGGACATTCCTAAAAAAGCAAAGGCATAAGAGGGTCCGGGAGGTGTTTTCCAACCAAAGCCCTAAGGTTTGGTCTTTTAATGTGCATAGCTGTGGTACAGATGAGAGTAAAAGGGAAGAGATAGGCAATATGTTTGTGAGAAGAAAGATGGCTGTGTTGGCATTGAGTGAAACTAAGTTGAAAGGGAGAGGTAAAGTAATAGAGCCTGTGTTAAAATTAGAAATGGAGAGAGTGAGTGGTTTAAGGTAAAGGTGGGACTTCACCAGGGATGTGTTATGTCATCTTGGCTGTTCAATTTATACATGGATGGTGATGGTGTGAGAGGTAAATGCAAGGGTAGTGGGCTGGGGATTGAAGATGGTTAAAGATAATGGAGTAAAAATGGGAGAGGATGGCAGCAAATAAGAAATAAGTATCAACCTCTTCAATACAAGTCAAAATCTCTCATGCATCATCAGGTGCCTCAGGTATGATCATTCTCTTTCACTGAGTAATGATAAATATAGAAAATGTGATCAAGCCAGTTCACATAATTCAGAGGTCACTCAGCTACAATTACAAAATGAATACAATCAAGATGCTGTCACCGGCATCCTCATGTACCCACTCGCACATCATGACACCTACATAGGCATCACTGTATGGAAGAGATTAAGGGAGAGAGACTGGAGGAAATGGATAGCTTTAGATATTTGGGTACAAATGTAGCAGGAAAGGGAGGAATGGAAGTAGAATGTAGATTGAGAGAAGCAAGTAAATGCCTCGGGGGATTAAAAAGTGTAATGAGAAATAGACGTTTGGAAATGGATGCTAAGAGGAGATTGTATGAAGGGGTGATCATGCCAACAGCACTGTATGGGGCAGAAACATGGAACATAAGAGAGGAAGAGTTTAAGTGTATTTGAAATGAAATGCCTGAGAAGTATGGTAGTGGTTACTAGGCTGGATAGAGTTAGAAATGAGGAGGTGAGGAGGAGAGCTGGGGTGGAAAGGGAGTTGGGAGATAGAGTTGATGAAAGAGTATTGGAATGGTTTGGACACATGGGAAGAATGAGTGAAGAAAGATTAGTCAAAGAAGTGTAGAAGGCAGAGGTGGAAGGAGTGAACATGAGGGGGCAGCCAAGGATGAGATGGGTAGATGGGGTAAGAGGGGAATGTATGTTGACGAAGAATAGGAGTAAACAAGATAGGGATGAGTGTAAAATGGTTGTGTATGGATGATGCTGTGATGTATGGAGGGGTATGAGGGAGTACATGTGAATGATATTTTGATGCAGCCCAAAGGGATTTCTCCCCATCTTCTCTTTTTCTGCATGAGAGGACAGAGAGGGGGTCACCGATTAAATGGAGCAGCCTTGTTGTAAATGTGCTGTGTCTTGCTACATTGCTTCTGACCTAGGGTAGTGGATGAGATGCAGGGATGACCTGTCATCCAGTAGGAGCAAAGAAAAGAGGTAGGGAGGGGTGGTGAATGAGAGTGGAGTATGTTGGGATGAAATTGGTGGGAATGGATTTATGCCTTTGACTTTGGCTATCTCCCTTGTAAGGGGGGAAAATATGTATTATTATTTTTTTATTTATTTTTTTTTTATTCTGTTTTTATTTTTTTTTTTCAAGTTGTGCATTAATATGAATAAGAAATACTTGGTATTTCATTGCGTAAACTTCCATAACAACTTTCTTGTATTTCAAAGGGAATCAGCCAAGATGGAAACCAAGATGTCTGATCTCCAGTTTCACCTTATCATCAATGACCTCCAGAAGATGGCTCTATATGAAACTAAATCAGTAAGTCTTACCCAGGAAATTCCTCACCTCCTTTTCTTCATCCCCATGGATAATGAATGGAATAGATTTGGTAACCATGTAGTGAGTGCTGAAACTATTGGTTGTTTTAAGAGAAGGGTAGATAACATTATGAATGGGGTTGATAGGTGGTAATGGATATTATGATCTCATGCAGTCTCCTTCATTCTTATTTTCTTCTATTCCTCACCCTCATCCTTATCCATAACAGCTGCCCCCATGGAGTAGTGGTCTAGGAAGACATGCCCCATTTGTGGTTTGAGTCACCAGCTTCAAGAAACCTTGCAATACCTCGCAAGGTATCCTTTCTCCTAAGAGAAAAATATACACTAGTTCTTATAGAGTGATGGATGGCTACTATACTATAGTGGTAGTGCACTGGCCTTGTAATCACAGGGTTGACAGATCAAGCCTCGCCCGGGCCCATGAACTTAAGCTGTTTACTGTGGAGGTTACTGCAATGGCTGGCCACCATGGTGGGGGATTGAGACTTGCCTCAGCTGACATTCTGGGGAGAGTCTTTGAGACTGATATCAGAACTGAAACCCAGCAACTTTAACTTTTTATATTTGCTATATTCTACCAGAGGTTAGATTTAGCTCATGTAAAGTAAGACGATTTTTTTTTTTTTTTTTTTTTTTTTTTTTTATCTAGCCTACCAGGAGGAACATTTGTTTGGTCTCCAGGTTGTAACCATACAACTCTGGATAGATTTAATTCTAATGAACAGGAATGTATTTTTGATTGATTGAAGGGTGACCCTTTGCCTTGTGACTGATCCCTGACTTACTCTGTGGCTGTACAGAAAAGTCATTACATGATTGTTTTCTTATTTCCAGAGATTCTACTTGATTGGTTCAAACAATACACAGACCAAATTTAGAGTCCTTAAGATTGACAGAACAGAACCATATGAACTCGTTGTTACAGATGATAAGGTTAGTTGGAATTAGAACTTTGACACTACTATTGAATGTTAGGAAATATTTGTTTGCATTTTCATGTACTTGTAAAGATCATTTTGCATTATGTGAGACTTGGAAATACAGTTTAGTCAAATGAAAGTAATGAATGTAAATTTGTGAGGACTTGGAAAATAGTGAATGTAAGTTTGTGAGAATTTAGAAAAATAGATATACAATATCTACTTTTATTTAGGTGGAGTACTCGGAGAAACAGATCAAGGAACTCCTCTCAATGATCAATGAAGGTAATCGGACACATATGGGTCAACGCCACTCTACTGGGCTGACACGCACTGTCTCAGCCTTTGGCATAGTTGGCTTTGTTAGGTTCCTCGAAGGCTACTACATGATCCTTGTAACAAAGCGGAGAAAAGTGGCTGTTATTGGCTTGCACACCATTTACAAGGTATCAAACAGTGTGTAGGCATATGTCATCATTTATTCTGGTTAATGTTGGATGAATTTATTGAGTTGATAGTGCAGATTCAGTACCAAAGATTAGCTTTAGCTGCCCCACAGCTAATACAATTTACATTTGCCATTGGGTTGAATGATTATATGAAGATGTTTCCAAAACCCCTTGATATTTGATATAAGATTTATTTACCAGGTAATTGAGAACATGTATATTGTAATTAATCCTTTTTGACACAATTATATAATCCACAAAATCAGGTGGAAGACACACACATGATTTACATTCCAAATGAATCTGTAAGGAAATACCATGAGGATGAGACGAAGTATGTACGCCTCTTCCAGAATGTGGACCTCTCATCCAATTTCTACTTCAGGTATATTTACTAAACATACTCTCACATCATTAAACAATCCTGTGGGAGAATGCATGCTAAATATTTCCTAAGACTTGCCACTTCCCACTTTATAAAAAGGAGGAAAAAGTCTTTTGGTATATGTATATCAAATGATTATCTCAGAAAAGTGGATCTATACAATAACATCAGCATATCTTTCTTTCCTTTCTCAGTTACAGTTATGATTTAACAAATAGTCTGCAGTACAATATGGCTCCACCCAAGGATATATCTGTAGACATTCTGAAAACATTTAATGCCTCAAGTAAAAGTAATTAACTTTGTTTTTTGTATGTGTTTATACAGCTGAGAATGTATCATGTTGCAATGTTATAGAGCATCAAGATATAATGTCTTCTGAGTAAAAAAGTTTACTTTTTTTACTGCAGGTTTTGAAAGTACAAGTAGTGGAGAAGACACAGTAAACACAAATCAAAATAATTCAAAAGACACTGAACATGAAGGAGGTCCAAAAAGGTGTGTTTATGTGTTTAAACATATTTCTGTATATGTGTATATTGTATATGCTAAAGGCCCTTTCCACCATATAATAATGGTAGCCAGGTCATTACACATACCTACATCATAAACAAATAAACTCATCTCAACATCTAAGGTATGAAGGGTCACCCTGTCCTCAGCCACACTGATTGGGTCAAAAGCAATGCAGCAAGGCACAGCTCTTTCATAACAGGAATTGACAACCAGAGCATGTTTACTTGCTCTCCTCATTCACTCAAAATTGATTATAAAGTAGATAAAAAGAACATCCCTTCAGGCAGTGTCTATCTTTCGTGCATTCACAAAATTCCTCTCATCACCCCTGTATTTTGCACTCTCTCTTCTCTGCTTGACAGGCATTCCACATGCATCCAAAGCCCCCCTCTTCCCATCCATCCATCTCATTCTTGATCTGTTCAAGTTTACTCCATCCATTTCTTTTTTCATTCATTATTTCCATAAACCCAAACTACCTCAGCACAGGACTACTTGGCCAGACAGTGTAGGGAACAACAACAACAACTACCTCAGCATGCCATTCTATCTTATATGACAGCTCCCTTTCCACCCCCTTTTCTCTGCCTCACCTCCATAGTTTTCACTCTTTCCATTCATGTGATGGGTAGTGTGTTTCTCAAAAATTTCATCTTGAAAACATTGTCACTTTTTCTGTGCCTCCCTGTTGAGGAAGGAAGTGAGAAGACAAGATAGGGGTGAGTGGAGAATGGTTGTGTATGGATGATGCTGTGATGCATGGAAGAGAGTGGGTGGGGGATGGGGGGATTAGGGAGTGGCTATGTATGAATGTTATTTTGACAGTCTGAAGGGATTTCTCTCTGTCTTCTCTTTTACTGTATGAAGTGGCCTTGCTGTGGATGTGCTGTATCTTTCTGCATTGCTTCTGACCCAGGGTAGTGGGTGAGATGCAGGGATGACCCATCACCCAGGAGGAGCCAAGAAAAAATAGAGGGAAGGGTGGTGAATGGGAGTGGAATGTGTGGGGATGAAATGGGTGGGAATGGATTTATGCCTTTTGCTACCTCCCTTGTAAGGAGGAAAAATCCCTTGATATATGTATGTATGAAAACTGAGGATTTAAAAGATACCAGGAATTAGGAATCACAGTTTTTGTGTACAATATACAAGACACTTAAACATAAACCAAGATTTATACATTTTCTGATGCACTGTGACAAACAGGAAAAAGTTGGCAAGGGAGACTTGAGTTAGAATTCGAATTTATTCTTTACTTGTTTCACACTAGTCAGGGATAAATTTGAATACTCAGGCTTCCTTATCCATATTTTTCATTTATGCAATTAGTCGATTAATCTGTTCCCCCAGGTATATCTTGCAGGAGTCCCACAGCTCCTTGGTAAATAGCATGGACTGGTGGGGGCCATATGTCACTGGAGAGAAATATTATGTTGTTATTAGAGGATCTTTAATGTGTGGCAATATAGAATAGGATTTTATGAGGTTTTTACTGTTGAAATATTTATGCATTTGGCTTTGAACTATTTTGTTTGATCCCAGAGACAGATGAGGACAACCTCTTGCCCAAGGTGGCTGTACAAGTCATAATGGCTTCAGCTACAGTTAAAAAAAAGAAGTTCCTCATTTTGTGTACCTACTCAGATTTCAGGCAGAAGTAGAAGTCCATGTGAAGAGTGCAAGTCGTAGTGGAGATGCCAAAAATGAAGAATCAAAATCTTCTTCGAAAGAAAGGCCCTCCAAGAAAAAGAACTTGATGTATGGCATGCGAAAAAAGCCAAATGAAAAATACATGTGGAATTCATACCTTCTGAAACCTGTTGGCAAGGATCTTCATCCAGCTTGGATTCTTTCCATCACACATGGCTTCGTCGCACAGGTAAATTGCATTAGTTATTATTGATCATGTTGATATGGTTTAACGTCACACACACTCCCCCCCCCCCCCCATCGGGAGGCTAGGACAGTGCACCTCACATAGGGCTTTTGTAGCGTGGAATTTAATGAACCATGCCCTTGGTTCAACTTTGCCGATGGCAGGATTCGAACCGCCCTCACCTCGACCTTCGCCACAAGTAACAATGCCCTAACCTGCTCAGCCAGCAAGCTTCCATATTATTAATCAGTTATCAATGTATTTGTTTATTAAAAGGTAGCAATTGTTGTATGATAATAATAATAATTGTTTTCTCAAGTTTCACTGGAAACCCACAACCCCACACTGGTTGGCAGTGATCCTGAGCCCTTCCCATACATCTCTGAGAAGAAACTTCAAATTCTTTTTTGTGTTGCATTAGTGTGGGATAGTTTCTATATTACTGGTAGTGGCAGTAGTATGAGGCAAGCAGTCAACATTTGTCAGCTCTTAGTTCTTTGGAGCTACACCTCCAGGTCATCATGGTGTTCGTTGGTTTTGAAAACAGGCATCAGGGAAATGATTTTCACTAACATCACTAGCAAGTACTTGCCATTGGTCCCATGTTATTGTAACCTGTTCCCAAACTATTTTGATTGTTGTAATCACTTGCTCTTAAGATGTGCACTATTTCTAGCTGCAGTTTAAAGTATTTGTTTTCTTTCATTCCTTCCAGAGCAACATTTCTGTATATGGTCGATCCTTCTTCCTAACACTGATGGCCCGGAGATCTTGTCGATATGCAGGGACGAGGTTTCTCAAGCGTGGTGCTAACTTTGAGGTAAGTTTAGAAAATCTAATATTTCTAACTTGTTTTTAGAGCCAGGGATCCTTAAATTGATTCAAATTATTTGATTTGTAGACAACTAAAACACTATAAGATATCACCCAACTCTTAAGGATTTATCATATTCATTACATTGGTATACTTTTTCCCAGTATTGGGTATTGGCTGCATATTATTGTGAGGTTAAAAGCCACTCAGTAGCATGTGGATTATATTTTAGGGTCTATATAAGGCGGCCCTACAGACCAGAGCCACACATAACTTTGTCTGATAGAGGAAATCTCTATTCATAGAGAAATTATGCTACTTTATTATACTTCAACTTTCCCTCCGTTATGCTGTCCCCCCACTCTTAATACTGTCCTATACCACTTCTCTAAATATTCATTTCCTTTTTTGCCAAACCCTTTGGTAGAGGAGAAAAAAATATTGCCACCGAGTGTTCCAACTTGAGTCATAAAAAGCAAAAAAATGGGACAGGGATAGGACAAGGCATCCTACTCTCTGTAGCCCCAAAGAGGATTTTCCTAAAAAAACGGCAAAGGCATAAGAGGGTCTGGGAGGAGTTTACCAACCAGAACCTTTAGGTTTGGTTCTTTTAATGTGTGTGGATGTGGTACAAATGAGAGTAAAAGGGAAGAAATAAGTAGTATGTTTGTGAGAAGAAAGATGGATGTATTGGCATTGAGTGAAACTAAGTTGAAAGGGAGGGGTGAATTTGAGTCTGGTAGTGTAGTTGGGAGGATGTCAGTAGTGAAGAGGGAATGAGGGAGAGAATAGATGGCTATACTAGTAAGTGAAGAGAAAGGTAAACATGTGGTGGAGTGGAAGGAAGTTTCTTCAAGGTTAGTATGGATAAAGATGAAACTGGGAAGGGAGATGTGGGTCTTTGTAAGTGCATATGGGCCTGGTATTGAGAAGAGTGTAGAGGAAAGGGAGGCTTTTTGGATAGATTTACATGAGTGCATAGACAGTTTAGGGAGAAATGTCAGTATAATGATATTGGGAGATCTCAATGCTAGAGTAGGAAACAAACCAATAGACAGAGTGGTTGGAAAGTGTGGAGTTCTGGGAAAAAATCATAGTGAAGATGTGTCTAGAGAGTTGATGATAGCAAATACAGTGTTTAAGAAGAAATTCAAACATAAGTACACATGGAGGATGGTGTATAGGGCTTTAATGGACTATATAGTGGTAACCATGAGAAGAGTAGGAAGAGTTGAGTTTTGGATGCACAGTATTCCCTCACTCGTTCGCGGCCCTGCATACTCATGGATTTTGCTCTCAAAGTTGTTGTTTTTTTCTTCATAATTTTGGCATTTTCATGAATTTCTTAGTCCATTTTTTTTAGCAGAAAAATGCTCACATTCACTCTAACTGGTAAATGATTTTAAGATAACAATGTGAGTTAATATAAAATAAAAAATTAGAAAAGAGAGATGATACAGTCTAACTGGTAAATAATCTTAAAATGACAATGTCAGTAAATGTAAAATAAAAAATTAGAAAAGAGAGATGATACAGTATAACTGGTAAATAATTTTAAAATAACAATGTCAGTAAATATACAATAAAAAATTAGAAAAGAGAGATGATATAGTATAACTGGTAAATAATTCTAAAATAACAACGTCAGTTACGAGCTTTCATTTCTCCTTCCTGCTGATTGGCTGCAGACGATGTGACGTCACAAGCGTCTTCATACGCGAGAGGCTAAACAGCTCTCTCTCTCAGTCGCGCGCGGGTTTTCAAAATGATTGTTTGAATTCAAGTTTTTGGTGTGTTATATGTTAAGCTGTGCCATCCATCAGTGTCACCATAATCATCCTCATCATATGGTACAGCAAATTTCACCATCATCATCATCATTCATTATTGGTGAGTACAATAAAATTAAAATGTTTTTAATCTGTCATTACTATGTCCATATTATACTACATTATTACTGTTTTTAATTTATCATTACTACATTTTACTACATTGTTACTGTATTAATGAGTAAAACAGTCTTTAGAATGTGTTTGGGAACCATATTTTAGTGTATATAATATCATACATAGGCATTTAAAAACTGCATCAATGATTTGCGGATTTTCAGGATTCGCGGGAGGGGAAGGAACGTAACCCACGCGAATAGCGGGGTGATACTGTATGTATTCTAAAGGGAGAAAGTGGCCAAATATCAGATAATTTTTTAGTGGAAGGTAAGTTGAGAGAGGAGGGTAGATGGAGAAAGAGGAAAAGGACAGAAGGTTGGGAAGTGCTTAGAGTAAACTGCTTGAATGAGAAAGAAAAGGAGCACAAGAAGAAACTGAAAGAAAAATGGGAGGGAGTGAAGTATGGAGTAGAACCAGAAGTGGAGGAAGAATGGGGATGTTTCAAGAAGAGAGTCACAAGGTGTGCAGAGATGGTGTGTGGAACAAGGAGGACGGGAGGAAATGGAAGGGTAGTGAGTGGTGGGATGAGGAAGCAAAGAAGGATGTAAAAGAGAAAAAGCAAGCATTCACAGATTGGTTACAAAATAGGATGAGAGAATTATATGAGAGGTACAAAGAAAAGAGAAGAGAAATAAAGCATAAGATAAAGAAGGCAAAAAAGAGAGCAGATGTGAAATGGGATAAGAGTGCGACAAAAAAAATTGAAATTAATAAAAAGATGTTTTGGGAAGAAATTAAGAGAGGAAGAGGAGGCGAATCAAGTAGAAGAAAGGTTAAAAGGTGCAGATGGAGAACTGGTTATGGAAGAGATGGCAGTAAGAGGAAGATGGGCAGAGTATTTTAGGGAGTTGCTAAATGCGAAGGAAAACAGTAGTTGTAGTGGGAAGCGCTAAGAAAATGACAGTGATGAATGAGGAAACTGGAGGAGAAATAAGGAAAGATGAGGTGAAAGTAGTTATTAAAATTATGAGAGCAGGTAAGGCACCTGGGTTAGATGGGTGTCATGCAGAGTGTCTAAAAGGGAGGTGCAGTGATGGTGGACTAGCTGGTGAGGTTGTTTCATGTTTGAAGATAGAGTCCCAGAAGAATGGAGGAGTGCCTGTATAGTTCTGCTTTACAAGGGAAAAGGGGACAAGTGTGTGTAGTAGTTTCAGAGGGATCAGTTTGTTGAGTGTAGTTGAGAAGGCTTATGGAAGGGTTTTGATTGAGAGGATTAGGACAGGAACGGAGGGAGTAATTGGTGAGGAACAGTGTGAGTTTAGGAAAGGTAGGGGTTGCATGGATCAGATTTTTTTTGGTAAGGCAGATATGTGAGAAAGCTTTAGGAAAAGGTAAGGAAGTTTTTTTGTGCCTTTATGGATTTGGAAAAGGCTTATGACAGGGTAGACAGGATGGCACTGTGGGAGGTATTGCAGATATATGGAATAGGAGGAAAGCTGTTAAGAGCAGTCAAGAGTTTTAATGTGAGTAGTAAAGCCTGTGTGAGAATAAGAAATGGAGAGAGTGAGTGGTTTGAGGTAAAGGTGGGACTTTGCTAGGGATGTGTTATGTCACCTTGGCTGTTCAATTTATACATGGATGGGGTGGTGCAAGAGGTGAATGCAAGGGTAGTGGGTCAGGGATTGGAAATGGTTAAAGAAAATTAAGAAAAATGGGAGATAAGCCACTTTTTGTTTGCTGATGACACTGCTTGTGACAGGATGAGAGGAGGGATTAAGGAAGTTAATGATGGAGTTTGGGAAGGTGTGCAAAAGAATGAAGTTGAAGATAAATGTGGGTAAATATAAGGTAATGAGATGTACAAGGGAAAAGGATGACAGCAAATTGAAAGTGAATATTAAGGGAGAGAGACTGGAGGAAGTGGATAGCTTTAGATACTTGTGTGCAAATGTGGCAGGAAAAGGAGTGGAGGTGTAGGTAGAATGTAGATTGAGAGAAGTGAGTAAATGCCTTGGGGGATTAAAAAGTGTAATGAGAAGTAGACATTTGGAAATGGATGCTAAGAAGAGATTGTATGAAGAAGTGATTGTGCTGACAGCACCGTATGGGGCAGAAACTTGGAATATAAAAGAGGAAGAGTTTAAATGTGTTTGAGATGAAGTGCCTGAGAAGTATGGTAAGGGTTACTAGGCTGGGTAGAGTGAGAAACAAGGTGAGGAGGAGAGCAGAGGTGGAAAGGGAACTGGGAGATAGGATTGATGAAAGAGTATTGGGATGTTTTGGACACATGGAAAGAATGAGGGAAGAAAGATTAGTAAAAGAGGTATGGAAGGCAGAGGTGGATAGAGTGAACATGAGGGGGCAACCAAGGATGAGATGGATGGATGGGGTACAAGGGGCATTGGGAAAGAGGTGAATGTTTGTTGGGGAAGGAAGGGAGAAGACAGAAGATAGGGGTGAGTGGAGAATGGTTGTGTGGATGATGCTGTGATGCATGGAAGGGAGTGGGTGGTGGATGGGCGCCTGAGGGAGTATGTGTGAATGATATATTGACACAGCCAGAAGGGATTTCTCCTTGTCTTCTCTTTTTCTGCATGAGGGGACAGAGAGGGGGGTTGCTGATTATATGAAGCAGCCTTGCTGTGGATGTTCTATGTCTTGCAACATCGCTTCTGACCCAGGGCAGTGGGCAAGATTCAGGGATTACCCATCATCCAGGAGGAGCCAAGAAAAGAGGGAGGTAGGGGTGGTGAATGGGAGAGCAGTATAAGGGAATGAAATGAGTGTGAGTGGACTTATGCCTTTGATTTTGGCTACCTCCCTTCTAAGGGGGAAAAAGCCATTGGTATATGTAAGTATGTATACTTGTTCAGGTCACTACCTTGCATTAAAACAGTACCAACACAGAAATGACCTTGCAACAGACACTGAATCCATTAGATACAACCTCCATACAGAGGACATAGACATCCCATCCTTGTCGGCACTTTTGTGTTCTTGATTGGTTGGCTAAAGAGTGATACATGCAAGTGGTATCAAGCTTAGTTTAATATAACCACTCATTAGGGATGAATCTTATAAACAACAACACATGGTGTCAGACAACCATGACAACATGCTCACCCAGTTGCAGCAGGGTCACAAAACACTACAACTTTGTACTGCACTCTTTTACATGAGTGAGGTCAAGGCTGAATCAACAATCTGAACACTAGAACCAGAGAGCCATGTTAAAGAGACCTCATGAAAATGTATGTAACACCAAAGATGAAGGCTCAGAATTAAGCTGAATACCAAGAACCTAACCTAACATAACCTAACCTAACCCAAGTTACATTGTAATCCTTGTGGGAGACTAATTCTATAAGTGAATTGACAGGAATGGGTTGATTGATTAAATAAAAATCAATATAACCTTTCAGGTCAAGGGGCTTATACATACATCATTCTAGCATACCTGTTTGATTGATTTGTGAACTAATCCAGTGGTCATTACTGGTTACCTGGAGCAATTGATTGTTTTATTTAGTTGAGGTTAGAGCCTAAAGTTTACAAGGTGTTAAAGAAGACATAACAGTGTATGTGATTATATTTGAAATAACATGTTGCTGTTCTCATCAAATACATTTACAAATGTCTTTTTGATCCCAAAGGGAGACGTGGCAAATGAAGTTGAGACAGAGCAGTTGGTCTTCGATGCCCACGTCTCTTCTTTCAACATTGGCAAGTTTACTTCATTTGTGCAGGTGAGGCATTGCCCAATTTTTTGTTTATTAAAGAAGAATAAGAAAATATATTGAGGCATTGTAAATATCTATCTATATACCAAGGGCTTTTTCCCCCTTATAAGGGAGGTAGTAAACTCAAAAGGCATGTACCTAATCCCACCCATTCCACTCCCATCCACCACCCTTTCCTCCCTCTCATCTTAGCTCCTCGTGGATGATAGGTCATCCCTGTATCCTACCCACTGCCTTAGATCAGAAGCAATGTAGCAAGACACAGTACATCCACAGCAAGGCTGCTTCACTTAATCAGTGACACCACCCCCTCTTTTCTGTCCCTTCATGCAGAAGAAGAGAAGATGGGGAGAAATCCCCTCAGATACATAACTACTCCCTACTCCCCTCATCCCATGCCCCTCCCTTGCATCACAGTATCATCTATACACAGCCATTCTCCACTCACCCGTATCTCCTGCCTTCTCCTTTCCTTACTCAACAGACATTCCCCTCTTGCTTAATACTCTTTTCATCCCATCTATCAATCTCATTCTTGGTCATCCCCTCAAGCTCACTCCATCCACCTCTGCCTTCCACACCTCTAGTACAAATCTTTCTTCACTCATTCTTTCCATGTGTCCAAACCATCCCAATACTCTTTCATCAACCCTATCTGCCATCATCTCCTTTTCCACCTAGGTGCTCTCCACCTTACCTCTTTGTTTTACTTTATCCAACTTTGTAACCTTTACCGTACTTCTCAAATATTTCATCTCAAATACATTTAAACTCCTCCTCTCTGGTTCTCTTGAATTCCAGGTCTGCCCCATACAATGCCGCCTGGCCCGTAGGTATGCTCTATGTAGTCCCAAAAGTATTGGCTGCTTGCTGCTGCACAAATTATACTGCACAATAACATGCAGCCAATACCCAAGATGGGGTTTATGAATACACACACATATACACACACACACACCCTTGTGTGCAAATAATATACAAGAATTTAAGAACAAACTTGATGCTGAAAAATACAAAGACGGGTTACTACAAGCATAGCTCCCTTCCCGTATAATACAACTAGGTAAATACACACACACATATGTATATATATATATATATATACACATATATAAATACATATACCAACAGCTTTTTCCCCCTTTATGCGGGGGGGTAGCCAAAAAGAAAAAGGCATAGAAACCACTCCCACCCATTCCATTCCCTACATATTCCACTCCCCTCCACCCTCCTCCCTCCCTCTTATCTTGGCACCTCCTGGATGACGGGTCATCCCTGCATCCTGTCCACTGCCCTGGGTCAGAGCAGTGTCACAAGACACAGCACATCCACAGCAAGGCTGCTTCATAAATTCAGCGACCCCCACTCTCCGCCCCCTCATGCAGAAAAGGAGAAGACAGGGAGAAATCCCTTCAGGCTGTGTCAATTTTTTTCTCATACATACTTCCTCACCCCCCATCCCCCACCCACTCCCCCTCATGCATCTCAGCATCATCCATACACAACCCTTCTCCATTCACCCCTATCTTCTGTCTTCTCCCATCCTCCCTCAACAGACATTCCTCTCTTCTCCAAAGCCCCTTTCACCCCATCCATCCATCTCATCCTAGGATGCCCCCTCATATTCACTCCTTCCACTTCTGCCTTCTACACCTCTTTTACTAATCTTTCTTCACTCATTCTTTCCATGTGTCCAAACCATCCTAATACTCTTTCATCAACCCTATCTCCCAGCTCCCTTTCCACCCCTGTTCTCCTCCTCACCTCCTCATTTCTCACTCTATCTAGCCTAGTAACCCCTATCATACTTCTCAGACACCTCATCTCAAACACATTCAAACTCTTTCTCTCTTCCTCTCTTATGTTCCATGTTTCTGCCCCATACAGTGCTGTTGGCACAATCACATCTTCATATAACCTCCTCTTAGCATCCATTCCTAGATTTCTATTTCTCATTACACTTTTTAATCCACCAAGGCATTTACTCGCTTCTCTCAATCTACATTCTACCTCAACCCCCACTCCTCCCTTTCCTGTCACATTCACACCCAAGTATTTAAAACTATCCACTTCCTCCAGTCTTTCATCCTTAATGCTCACTTCCAGCCTGCTGTCACTCTCTCCCCTTGTACATCTCATCACCTTTTGCCCACATTTATCTTCAGCTTCCTTCTTTCACACACCTTCTCAAACTCTGCCACTAACTTCCTCAATCCCTCCTCTGATCCTGCTACAAGTGCAGTGTCATCACCAAACAACAACTGGCTTATTTCCCACTTTTCTCCATTTTTTTTTAACCATCTCCAACCCCTGACCCACTATGCCTTGCATTCATCTCTCGCACCACCCCATCCATGTATAGATTGAACAGCCAGGGCGACATAACACATCCCTGATGAAGTCCCACCTTTACCTCAAACCATTCACTCTCTCCATTTCTACATATATATGTTTATATATTTTAATTTTCAGGTTCGCGGTTCCATACCTGCCCACTGGTCCCAAGATGTCAGCAAGATGGTGCCCAAACCACCAATTATGATTGATGTGCCAGATCCTTATGCAGTTACAGCAGGTATGCACTATGTCGAATGCACATTCAGAAGGGTATATATAGAGGTGGTGACTTTACACCAGGAGGTGTTTAGCAGTGAGTTAAGTCAATACACTAGCTCAATGTGCTAAGACTACAAGGATGTAGTAGTTATTGAATTTGAATGAATATCTACATAATATGAATTCCATGCAGAACTAACCTGTTACTGTAGCCCACAAGAGGTACATACATAACTATATACATGTAAACATTCTATGTATTTATAATACCAATGGCCTCTTCCCCCTTATAAGGGAGGTAGCCAATTGAAGGTACACACCCACTCCCACCCATTCCACTGCCTTTGTTTCCCTATCATCTTAGCTCCTTGTGGATGAAGGGTCCTCCCTGTTTCCTGCCCACTGCTGGGGTTAATAGCAATACAGCAAGACATAGCACATCCACATGTAAATATACATGTGTATAGTGCATACCTTGGTTGGCTTATAAGAAGGAAGCCTTTGGTATATAGATATACATGCATGCATACATACATACTAATATACATATATACATCCATATATTTATACACGTACACATTCAAGGGACTTTTACCCCATTGTAAGGGGGTAACTAACTCAAAAGCATATCCACCCTACACCCTTCCCACACCCATTCAGAGGTACTATTCTGAATATTTAATAATGTTGCTTCAAGTTTCACACTGACTGTAAACCCATAGTCTTACAGCAGCCAGTAAAGGTTCTTGGGCCTTCACATAGATTTCCCTAGGAAGGAACTTCAGATTGTTGTCTTTATTGGGTCCTGTCTCCTATTCTCTAATTATTTGTTCTATCTTGCCTCAAATTCATGTATGGTTTTAACTTAATCTTATCCTTGATATCCAATTATCATATATAAATTTGAACTTGTGTATTGTTTGACCTTGGGCTATATCACCCTCTAAGGTATTCCACATACTTATGCATCTATATGGAAAACTGTATTTATTCACATCCTTTAGACATGTGGAACTCTTTCTGTATCTATGGCTGCCAACAGGAGGATGAGAAGAGCAGTCACTAGTTGTCAGTTCTTATGTGAAAAAGAAGAAGAAAAATAGAATAATAGAGATCCTGAGAGCAATAGTGACAGCCTCCTGGTGTATGTTCTACACCTTTACTTCTTTCTTCAATTTTTACTTAAGACCCACAATATATAATGTACTTGAAAAATTATTTGTCAGAAATTGCAGAGTAGGTATTTATAAATTGTTACTCTTTGAGTGGAGAGGACGGGGAGAAAATCCCTTCGGGCTGCGTCAAAATTTACTCACACATACTACCCCACCCCCCACCTCCCTGCCCATTCCTCCTCATGCAATCACAACATCATCCATATACAACCATTCTCCACTCACCTCTGTCTTCCGTCCTCTCCCTTCCTTCCTCAACAGACATTCCCCTCTTCCCCAAAGCCCCCTTCACCCCATCCATCCACCTCATCCTAGGACGTCCCCTCATGTTCACTCCCTCCACATCTGCCTTCCATACCTCTTTTACTAGTCTTTCTTCACTCATTCTTTCCATGTGTCCAAACCATCCTAATATTCTTTCATCAACCCTATCTCCCAAATCCTTTTTCACCCCTGTTCTCCTCCTGTCTTGCGACACTGCTTCTGACCCAGGGCGGTGGGCAGGGTGCAGGGATGACCCGTCATCCAGGAGGTGCTCAGATGAGAGGGAGGGTGGGAGGTGTGTGGAGTGTATGTAGGGATGAAATGGGTGGGAGTGTTTTTATGCCTTTCCCTTTTTGGCTACCTCCCTTGTAAGGGGGAAAAAGCCTTGGTATATGTATGTATGTACTCTTTGAGTGATTTTAATGTAATTTGTTATTTGTAATGTCATGTGCAGGGAAACACTTTAATCACCTACTGCGGAGGCATGGAGCCCCTATTGTCGTGTTAAACCTGGTGAAACGACGAGAGCGAAGACCACATGAATCCATTCTCAGTAGCGAGTTTTACCACATCATCAATCAACTCAATATCACTTTACCTCCACAGCATCAGATCCAATATGTTGCCTTTGACATGGCAAGAGTTAATAAAGCGTAAGTTCACAAAAGTTTGTATTTTTTATGGTTCACTTGTTTCCAACATTTATAATAGCAATTATGGAATTAATTTTAATATAACCCAAAATTTGGCAGCTCCTGGATCTATACCATGATTTTGGTCAGCTTGAATGGTTTTATGGTGTATTTACCTAGTTGTAATATACGGGAGGGGAGCTATGCTCGTGGTGACCCGTCTTTGTATCTCTCCGCATCAAGTTTTATCTTAAAATCTTGTATAGTGTTAGCACATACTGTTTTGTTGTCTAATTTGTTCCATGTATTTATTACTCTGTGTGGGAAACTGTTCCTTTTCAAGTTTTTTCTATAACTATCCTTTTTCAATTTTTTTCCGTGTCCTCTTGTTTTACCGTTTTCCCACACTAATAGGTCGTTCCTGTCTAAAACTTCCATTCCTTTCATTATTCTGTAGATAGTTAGCAAATCTCCTCTTTCTCTTTGTTCCAGAGTTGGTAGGTTCAATTTGGATAGTATTTGCTCATATGTTAGTTCGGCGAGTGTCAGTGCTAGTTTGGTTGTCGCTCTTTGTAATCTTTCTAGTTTCTTAATATTCTTTTTGGTACTGGGTGTCCAAAGTGATGCTGCGTACTCAAGTTTTGGTCTTATTAGTGTAGTTAGTATTTTCCTTATCATTTCTTCATCCATATAAGTAAATGCCACTTTGATTGCTCTCAATAAGTTGTAGGTTTCTCCGAACATATTATTTATATGCTTATCTGGTTTCATGTCCTTTCCAATCATCACTCCAAGATCTTTTTCATAGTTTGTTTGTTTGTTTTTTTTCTTCCCCAATTCTGTAATCTTTTGATATTCTATTTCTACTCTTTCCAAATTCCATTATACTGCATTTCTTAATATTGAATTTTACTTCCCACTTTTGAGTCCAATTCCATATTGTGTCCAGATCTTGTTGCAATGTGTGTCACCATAAGATCATGCATGGATATAAGAGTAAACAAAACGCTGGGTTAAGTGGTATTTTTAAGTAAGTTATAATTAGCTTTTGCTTCTCCATTTCTTCATGAGGGGATGGAGAGGGGGGGTTGCTGATTTAATGAAGTGGCCTTGTTGTGGATGTGCTGTGTCTTGCGACACTGCTTCTGACCCAGGGCAGTGGAGAAGATGCAGGAATTACCCATCATCCAGGAGGTGCCAAGGGAAGAGGGTGTAGGGGAGTGGAGTATATTGGGATGGATTGGGTAGGGTGAATTTTATGCCTTTGTATTTTGGCTACCTCCCTTATAAGGGGAAAAAGCCTTTGGTATATGTATGTATAATTAGGAAGTGTACAATGACCCAACAGCACTAAGCAGCTTACTGACCCTAGATCATAGGCCTGCAGGTATTTCTGCCTGGGCATACATATCCATGCACAATTTTATGGTGGCATATATCATAGTTTCTTAGCTAATATTCACACAAGAAAAATATTTTAAAAAAAATTGTGATGATCACCCAGGTATAGGTGTATTGTTTATGAAAAAAAAGATAATGTGAATCATAAACAAAAGATAAAAAGAAAAGATAGTCTGTTGACATAGTTACTGTAATTATTACACAAATCGCTTCTTGGCTATTACTCACACATGAGAAATTTTAAAAGATTTTTGTGATGATCACCCAGGTATAGATGATATTGTTTAGAGGAAAAATGTGAATCATACACAGAAAATAAAAAGAAAAGATAGTCTGTTGACATAGTTACTGTAATTATTACATGAATTTATGTGTTTATTGGTAAAATGGGTGTATCAACATCTGAAAGCTGGAAACTGACATGAACAATGAAAACAACAGATGAATAGGCCTACACTGGTACATACATATAACAAGGGCTTTTTACCCCTTACAGGAGAGATAGCCAAAGTTACTACTACACTGGTAATTAAAATATATTTAATTATTGTGACTATAGAAAGTGCAGAACAAAATCTAACAATTACTAGGATGAAGAGTGGATTTTACCCCATACTATTTATGTTTATACCTCTTCATACACCACAGCACACAAAACTTGAGGGAATAAGCCCCCAAAATTGTCCCAGGTACTTTGCAAGAGCATCATAGCATCATATTTCAATAATGACCACATGGGGAGTAGGGGGGGCATCACTGTAACATGACACCTCCTTAGCATTCTTCATTGTGGATGCTTCAGGTATTTTCAGGGTTATTTTGGAAAGGAAAGTCCAACCCCCTTATAAGGAGTAAAAAGTCATGTGGTATGTACGTATGTTGAGACATTGTGACAATTTGAAGTACAAAAAGAAGACAGTTCAGGTTCTGAATTTATTCCTTACCAGTTTCTTCAGAGTATTGTGGTATTCCTCTGAAGAAGCTTAGAGTGAAACTGTTTGGAATAAACTCATAACCAGACCCATGTCTTCTTTTTCTATCTTCTTTATATATATGTATGTATGTATTTTGGAGTGTTCCCTTACTAGAAAATTCTCTATTTAAAATGACTAAGAATCCCATCCCTTTACAAAATTAAACAAGTACATACATACTCATCTATTCTGTCTATACAAACTCCCAATCACCAGGAAAGATGAAAACGTGATGAGTCGTTTGTCGGATATAGCTTATCGTGCTGTGAAGAAAACAGGAATTTTCCAGAGCAGCCCTCCATACTACAGCCATCATCTTAATCCAGATCAAGACTACAGACAGTTAGAGTGGACGAGTTCACAGGGAGATTCTGGATTTGGCACAAAAAAGTATGTATGCCGTGTTTTATTTTATATAATTACACTCGACCCTCCATTTAACGGACAAATGCATGAAAGGGCTGGTCGTTCATGCCAAACATAAACAGAACAAACCAGAATGGTAAATAACAGACAAATGACTGTTGTTTGAATTTGGTGCAGTATACATTTGTTGGTTTCTTTTACTGTGCCTGAAAATAATATTGGTGGCCCAGACTTGGATCAGACAATTGTATGAAGCAACAGACAATTGGACCATCGTCTGGTTCTATAACAGACAGGGTTTTTTGTTCATTAGATCAAGGATCCATTGCATCAGGATCTGTTAAATGGAGGGTCAAGTGTATTATTATAATTATCCCCCCCCCACCCAATGTAGCTCTTTCAAACCAGCTATGGTGCATTAGACATGATATGCCTAAGGTAGAAGTACCTCATAATTAGCTTCCTCCTCACCGATCCCATGGTTGGCTCAGAATATGGAATTTCAGATCTAATATATGTTGGTTGACTCAAAATAATCATGTTTGAGAAAAGGTACCTGTACATATGTATCTATGGTGTTTTCTCCCATAAAAGTGGGGATGGTCAAATCAGAGAGTAGAACCACATCAAAAGACCTTCCCCACCTGCTTCATTACAGGGATGAAGGGATCCCTTGCTCCTAACCATAGTGTCAAAAGGAAAAGGACACTTACCTAATTCATAATTAATTCCTGTGCTGGTTATTGCAAAGTTTACAAATTTGTTTACCAAGAAGAGTTAAGCACATTGCTTAACTTCATGATTGCATGTGGGTTATTGCAATGTTACAAAAGGATGCATAAGGAGCTAAGAAATTCTTAAAAGGGAAGAAGCCTTTTGATAAGTAGATAGACAAAATCATGTATTTACCTAATTGTGCTAATAGCTTTATGTTTTACAAGTTGTTTACATGCATTACAGGACCATTGAACCTGATAGTCGACAAGGGAGGAACCAAACTGGAGTTGTACGAGTAAATTGTGTAGATTGCTTGGACCGCACAAATACGGCACAGTTTTCCCTTGGCAAATGTGCACTGGCTTTCCAGGTATATAGCAGAGGTATAGTTCAGGTGTAATATTTGAACATTGTCACATTTTTTGCTTAAGATGGAATTATATTTAGTCTAGTAGTGGGCAGAAACTTCCCCAACATCTGCTTAAAATAATCTAGCAAGTCAGAGTTAGTTTATTGCAGTTTGTTATACTACACTGTAAACCCTCCTTCCCACTCTCCAGTGCCTGTAGAGAACCTTTGAGGAGACCCCAGAGCTGTTGGTCAGAGAAGGGCGAATGTAGCTGTGTAATATGATTATGTTTACCTCCATTGACTTTTGTTCACAGTTGTATGCCCTCGGCGTGTTAAGCAAACCCTTCCTCGAGTGGGATAGTGACTGCGTACGGATGCTGGAGGAACTGTACGAAGACCATGGAGACACACTTGCCCTGCAGTATGGTGGTTCTCAGCTGGTGCACCGCATCAAGACCTACCGCCGCACAGCCCCTTGGACCAGCCAGGGGAATGACATAATGCAGACGTTGTCTCGGTACTACAGTAATACGTTCTCAGGTAACCTTTCCATGTCTTCAGAATTATAGTAGAACCTTTGTTCTCAAACATCTCTCATGTTGAACAAATTGGTCCCAAACCAAAGACCAAAAAATGTATTTATTTATTTACCCATCTGGGGTATTGGCTGCATGTTATTGTGGGGATTAAAGCCACTCACTAGCATGCAGCTGATACTTTAAGGTGTATATGGGGAGAGCCACACATAATTTTATGATAGAAAAAATCTCTATTCATAGAGAAATTATGCTACTTTGTTGCACTGCAACTGTCCCTCCATTATGCTATCCCTCCAACTCTTAACCTCTTCACTCCGGGGCACTTCGCACGTCTGGCAGCATTAGCTGCCCGACGTGCGATGTTGCTTCATAATAATCGCATTATAAAAAATAAAGTCAGTGCTCAATCGTTCGTTCTCTTTCACCCGTGTATTTTGATAACCATAGAAAATATGATGAAGCCAGTTTAGAGAGAATGGAGGTTACATAGGTACGACTACAATAAATATAATCAAGATGCCGACAATGGCATCATCGAGTACCCACTTGCTCCTCATGCCGCCTACGTAGGCATCACCATATGGAAGTGGTTAATACTGCCCTGTACCACTTCTTAGAATATTCATTTCCTTTTTTGCCAAACCCTGTGAAAGGGATAAAAGAATACTGCCAGTGAGTGTTCCCACTTGAGTCGTAAAAGGCAACAAAAATGGGACAGGGATAGGACTAGGCATCCTTCTCTCTGTGGCCCCAAAGGGAACATTCCTAAAAAAAAAAAAAAAAAAAAGCAAAGCTATAAGAGGGTCTAGGAGGAGTTCTCCAATCAGAACCCTAAGGTTTGGGTATTTTAATGTGTGTGGATGTGGTACAGAGGAGAGTAAAAGGGAAGAGATTAGGCAGTATGTTTGTGAGAAGAAAGATGGATGTGTTGGCATTCAGTGAAACTAAGTTGAAAGGGAGGGGTGAGTTTGAGTTTAGGAGTGTGTCAGGAGTGAAGAGAGGATGAAGGAGAGAAGGGGTGGCTATACTAGTAAGTGAAGAGATAGGTAAACATGTGGTGAAGTGGAAGATTTCTTCAAAGCTAATGTGGATGAAGGTGAAACTGGGAAGGGAGATGTGGATTTTTGTAAGTGCATATGGGCCTGGTAGCGAGAAGAGTGTAGAGGAAAGGGAGGCTTTTTTTGATATATTTGAAATAGTGCATAGAGGGTTTAGGGAGAAATGTCAATGTAGTGATATTGGGAGATCTCAATGCTAGAGTAGGAAACAAACCAATAGATGAAGTGTTTGGAAAGTGTGGAGTTCCAGGAAAAATCATAGTGGAGAGATGATAGTGGAGATGTGTCTAGAGAGTTGATGATAGTAAATACAGTGTTTAGGAAGAAAGTCAAGCATAAGTACACATTAGAGAGGGTGGTGGATGGAAGGGTGGTAGATAGGGCTTTAATGGACTATATAGTGGTAACCAGGAGAAGAGTAGGAAGAGTTTTGGATGTATATATTCTAAGGTGAAAAAGTGGGGGAATATCATGTCATTTTTTGGTGGAAGGTAAGTTAAGAGTGGAGGATAGATGGAGAAAGAGGAAAAGGACAGAAGGTAGGGAGGTGCTTAGAGTAAACTGCTTAAATGAGAAAGAAAAGGAGAATGAGTACAAGAAGAAGCTGAGAGAAGAGTGGGAGGGAGTGAAGTATAGAGTAGAACTAAGAGTGGAGGAGGAATGGGGATGTTTCAAGGAGGGAGTTGGGAGACAGGGTTGATGAAAGAGGATTGGGATAGTTTGGACACATGGGAAGAATGAGTGAAGAAAGATTAGTAAAAGAAGTGTGGAAGGTGGAGGTGGAAAGTGTGAACATGAGGGAGCAACCAAGGATGAGATGGATGGATGGATGAGGTAAAAGGGGCATTGAGAAAGAGATGAATGTCTGTTGAGGAAGGAAGGGAGAAGACAGAAGATTGGGGTGAATGGAGATTGGGTGTGTAGGAATGATGCCGTGATGCATGGAAGGAATGGGTGGGGGATGGGGGGAGTGAGGGAGTATGTGGGAATAATATTTTGATGCAGTCCAAAGGCATTTCTCTCCATCTCTTTTTCTGCATGAGAGGACAGATAAGGGGGTCACCAATTAAATGAAGCAGCTTTGCTGTCTTGGTACATTGCTTCTGACCCAGAGCAGTGGGTGAGATGCAGGGATGACCCGTCATCCACGAGGAGCTAAAAAAATGGTGGTGAATGGGAGTGGAATATGTGGGGATGAAATGGATGTGAGTGGATTTATGCCTTTGATTTTGGCTGCCTCCTTTGTAAGGGAGGATTTTCTTCTTCTTCTTCTTCTTCTTCTTCTTCTTCTTCTTCTTCTTCTTCTTCTTCTTCTTCTTCTTCTTCTTCTTCTTCTTCTTCTTCTTCTTCTTCTTCTTCTTCTTCTTCTTCTTCTTCTTCTTCTTCTTCTTCTTCTTCTTCTTCTTCTTCTTCTTCTTCTTCTTCTTCTTCTTCTTCTTCTTCTTCTTCTCCTTCTCCTTCTCCTTCTCCTTCTCCTCCTCCTCCTCCTCCTCTGATAGTCCACCAAAATATTGGTTCTTGACCAAACCATACATACATACATATACCAAGGGCTTTTTCCTCCATACAAGGGAGAGAGCCAAAGTCAAAGGCATAAATCCACTCCCACCCATTTCATCCCTACATACTCCACTCCCATTTACCACCCCTCCCTCCCTCCCTCTTTTCTTGGCTTCTCCTGGATGATGGGTAATCTCTGCATCTCGCCCACTGCCCTGAGTGAGAAGCAGTGCAGTAAGACACAGCACATCCATAGCAAGGCCGCTTTATTTGACCAAACCAAACAAAGGAAAATGGAAAGCTGTGAGAAATTCAAAGTTTTGTGGGAAAAGATCATCCTGATAAAGGTGTATCCAGCAGATCAGTAAACTTGTTCTGGTTCTTGAACAAATCAGTTGTGGAACAGTTTTCTAGAACAGATTGTGGTTGAGAACCGAGATTCTACTGTATATTCTTTATTATAAATGTTATTTTCAAGACCTTCAGTATGATGGCATACTTGACAGATTTTGTTCTAGATAATACTAGGTTATTTTATTTTGCCAGAGGCGAACCTCAAATTGAGAATGCCCATTTCAGATTTCAGTCAATGAGGAGTGAGTGCTGTAACTGAATAAGATTTTATGATGCTAGCAATAACAAAGTTTTCAGTATAATGTGCCGTTGTAGATGACAAATGCAGGCATATGGAATTTCCTTATTTCCACAAAATTCAGTGTATTTGAGAACACTGTCTGGTTAGAATATTACCTATGAAATCCATCCCTTTTTTAAGGCACATGCAGAAAAAGGTGGAACAAAAGAGTACTGTCCCTGAACAGTATGCACTAGATTGCACTATTTGAAGATAAAAAATACAAAAGGTCCCTACCAAGGGAGGGGGCACCACTTCCTCCCATGCCCACCACCTGCTCAGTCAATTTGCTCCCTTGTGACATTCCTCTTTTCTTCAGAACCCACTCATATGCCTGCAAATGTCAATCAGTCAGTCTGTTAGCTCATGTTGAAGACCCATAACCCCAAGGTAACAGGTTGCAGCCACTGGTTTGATTCTCTAAGTCACCCAAAGAAGGGATTTGATGGTAGTGTCTGGATAGAGTGAGAGTGTAGTGTAGGAGATGCTCAGTGTCCTCTGAGTGGTTGTCATATCTAGAGTATAACAAATATATATCAGTAGATAAGCTAGAGAGACAGAGAGAGAGAATCAGTCATTTAATCAAAATATTGCCCCTGATCTTGTAGAGACCCACAGTGCCCAGATAATCAGTAACAGCTACCAGATTGCTCCACAAGTCACTCAATGAAGAAAGTATTTAATTTAAATCAGTAATTACTTATACATGTTCTTTTCATTCCATACCTTCAGACACAGAAAAACAAAATGCAATCAACCTGTTCTTGGGTCTCTACATTGCCAACAAGGCTCCAGTGCCCATATGGGAACTGACGACCGACTACCATCTACACCACTCGCTGGCAAGGGGTGAAAAGCCTTGCCACAGGTATGTTTTGATCTGTCTTGAGCTCATTTGTGATTTGGACTATTGAGTTTCTTGAGCTTGTCATCGAGGTCCTCAATTTATTTTATTTTATTATTATTATTATTAATATTTATATATATATATATATATATATATATATTTTTTTTTTCTTTCTTTCTTTCTTTCTTTTTTTTGTATGCATGTCACTTGACTTCTTCAAGTGAAGTTAAGATGAAAGGGAAATAAGGTTGGTGAATGGGAGTGAGTGCATGACTGTGACTTGGCTACCTCTCTTGTAAGGAAGAAGCCCTTGGTATATACTGTACAGTAGATAGATAAACGAGTATCACTAATTTAGTATAGTGTGACTGAGCAAATTTTCACCATTCTGAGGTATGATGCTAATCAATTCCAATTTCATTCAGCAAAAAAGGTGAATGTGGTGAAGATTTTCAATTCACCAATTTATTGTAGTTTATGCTTGATGTCATATTCAGCACAGGAAGAGTTCATGAAATATTATTTTGAAGTTACTGATGTGTTGTTATTATCAAAGGGCATCACAGTTTGCTGTTGCAGAGGTCCTTCCTCATTCCTTGCACAAATATTTGGGGATTCTCAATCCATTGCTTTAGCCTTTTCTTGTAAGAGACCTGTTGCCCTCAGCAAACTAGCCATAGCTACCATCTCTGCCCATGAGTCATTCACTGAAGAGTTTTAATTCCTTAATTTGGTTAGAAAATTTACATACATACATACATATACCAAGGCTTTTTCCCCCTTACTAGGGAGGTAGCCAAAAAGGAAAAGGCATAAAATCATTCCCACCCATTCCATCCCTGAAAACACTCCACACCCCTCCACCCTCCCTCCCATCTTAGCACCTCCTAGATGACTGGTCATCCCTGCACCCTGTCCACTGCCCTGGGTCAGAAGCAGTGTCGCAAGACACAGCACATCCACAGCAAGGCCGCTTCATTAAATCGGCGACCCCCCCTCTCCGTCCCCCCATATAAAGGAGAGGACGGGGAGAAATCCCTTCGGGCTGCGTCAGAATTTTGCTCACACACACTACCTCACCCCCCATTCCACCTCATGCATCACAACATCTTCCATATACAACCATTCTCCATTCACCCCTGTCTTCTGTCCTCTCCCGTCCTTCCTCAACAAACATTCCCCTCTTCCCCAAAGCCCCCTTCACCCCATCCATCCATCTCATCCTAGGATGTCCCCTCATGTTCACTCCCTCCACATCTGCCTTCCATACCTCTTTTACTAGTCTTTCTTCACTCATTCTTTCCATGTGTCCAAACCATCCTAATACTCTTTCATCAACCCTATCTCCCAACTCCCTTTTCACCCCTGTTCTCCTCCTCACCTCCTCATTTCTCACTCTATCTAGCCTAGTAACCCCCATCATACTTCTCAGACACTTCATCTCAAACACATTCAAGCTCCTCTCTTCCTCTCTTATGTTCCATGTTTCTGCTCCATACAGTGCTGTTGGCACAATCACTCCTTCATACAGTCTCCTCTTAGCATCCATTCCCAAATGTCTATTCCTCATTACACTTTTTAATCCACCAAGCCATTTACTCGCTTCTCTCAATCTACATTCTACCTCCACCTTTACTCCACCTTTTCCTGTCACATTTGCACCCAAGTATCTAAAACTATCCACTTCCTCCAGTTGCTCTCCCTTAATGCTCACTTCCAGATTACTGCCACTTTCACCCCTTGTACATCTCATCACCTTACTTTTACCCACATTTATCTTCAGCTTTCTTCTATCACACACTCTCCCAAACTCTGTCACCAACTTCCTCAATCCCTCCTCCGATCCTGCCACAAGCGCAGTGTCATCCGCAAACAACAGCTGGCTCACCTCCCACTTTTCTCCATTTTCTTTAACCATCTCCAATCCCTGACCCACTACCCTTGCATTTACCTCTCGCACTACCCCATCCATGTATAAGTTGAACAGCCAGGGTGACATAACGCATCCTTGACGAAGTCCCACCTTTACCTCAAACCACTCACTCTCTCCATTTCTAATCCTGACACAAGCTCTACTACTCTCATAAAAACTCTTGACAGCTCCGAGAAGCTTTCCTCCTATCCCGTATATCTGCATAACCTCCCACAGTGCTTTTCTGTCTACCCTGTCGTAAGCCTTTTCCAGATCCATAAAGGCCCAAAAAACATCCTTCCCCTTTCCTATAGCTTTCTCACATATCTGTCTTACCACAAAGATCTGATCTACACAACCTCTACCTGTCCTAAATCCACACTGTTCCTCACCAATTACTCCCTCTGTTCCTCTCCTAATCCTCTCAATCAAGATCCTCCCATAAGCCTTCCCAACTACACTTAACAAGCTAATCCCTCTGAAACTACTACATTCACACTTGTCCCCCTTTCCCTTGTAAAGTGGAACTATACAAGCACTCCTCCAGTCCTCCGGCACTCTACCCTCTCTCCAGCAAACATTAAATAACCTCACCAACCAGTCCACCATCACTGTACCTCCTTTTTTAAGACATTCTGCATGGCATCCATCCAGACCAGGTGCCTTACCTGCTTTCATCATCTTAACTGCTGCCTTCACTTCATCCTTCCTTATTTCTCCTCCATTTTCCTCACTCATCACTCTCATTTTCTTAGCATTTCCCACTGCAGCTATCTTTCCCTCCCTATCCTCCTTCACATTTAACAACTCCCTAAAATATTCTGCCCATCTTCCCCTTACTGCCTTCTCCTCCATTATCATCTCTCCATCTGCACCTTTTACCTTTTCTTCTCTACTTGATTCGCCTCCTCTTCCTCTCTTAATTTCTTTCCAAAACATCTTTTTATTACTTTCAAAATTTTCTGTCATACTCTTACCCCATTTTACATCTGCTCTCCTCTTTGCCTCCTTTACCTTTCTCTTTACTTCTCTTTTCTTTTCTTTGTACGTCTCATGACTCCCTCGTCCTAGAAAATTTACGTCGTCATTAGAAAATTTACTTTCTTTTTATGTTAATTTCAGTGGTAGCTCTTCCCAGTGGTGGGACCACGATGTTATGGAGGCCCTGCCTCTTCCAGTCGACCAGGAAAAGGACACCGTGTCATTTCTTGTGCCCGTAACTCCTGGGCAAGCCAAGGTGATTAGTTAGTTAGGTGTATGGTGGAATTCTTATTGCTATGTGCAGTTTAGAGAAACTGAAATGTGACTTTTTTTTTTTTTTTTTTCTTTCTTCCTTTCTCTCCCCAGATTGATACATATGTAGATTATCACCGACCAACTGAGTTTTGCATCTTGTCGGAGCTCTTCACATGTCACATGAGCCATTCAGTCAGGTGAGTTTTGTTGTTAACTTCTGTCTATAGGGTAGTTATTGTTTCATTCTGACTTATGCCGCTATTTTGTTCGTTTTTGTGCTACCCCATCAGGTAACATTGAATAGTATTGTCTAGTAAGACCTAAATAGGATGCTCACTGCCCAAGTGGATTAGAGCATCATTATCTGCAATTGAGGTTAAGGTGATGGTGGTTTGAACTCAACCACAAGGGCGTTGGACCAAGGGCATGGTTCATTAAATTCCATACTACTAAGTCCTATTCAAGGACACCGTCCTAGTCTTCTGATAGGGGGAGTTTCCGACATTAAACCAAATCAGGATCTAGGTGCATACACACATCTACCAAAGTGCCTTTTCCTCCTTTTAAGGGGGGTAGCCAAGTCAGAGCATATGCCCACCCTGCACCTATCCCACATTCATCCAGAAACCAGCATACATACATACTTATACCAAGGACCTTTTCCTCCTTACAAGGGAGGTAGCCAAAATCAAAAGGCATAGATCCACTACCACCCATTTCATCCCCACATACTCAACTCCCATTTACCACCCTTCCCTCCCTCTTTTATTGGCTCCTCCTGGATGAGAGGTCATCCCTGCATCTTGTACACTGCTCTGGGTCAGACGCAATGCAGCAAGACATGGTGTATCCACAGCAATGCTGTTTCATTTTATTGGCGACCCCCCCCTCATGCAGAAAAAGAGAAGATGGAGAGAAATGCCTTTGGGCTGCATCAAAATATCATTCACACATACTCCCTAACCCTGCCCACCCCCTGCATCCCACCCCCACCCACTCCCTTCCATGCATCACAGCATCATCCATACACAACCATTCTCCACTCACTCCTATCTTCTGTCTTCTCCCTTCCTTCCTCAACATACATCCTCCTCTTGCCCAATGCCCCCGTTACCCCATCCATCCATCTCATACTTGGTTTCCTCCTCATGTTCACTTCCTCCACCTCTACCTTCCACACTTCTTTTACTAATCTTTCATCACTCATTCTTTCCATGTGTCCAAACCATCCCAATACTCTTTCATCAGCCCTGTCTCGTCTCCCAACTCCTTTCCCACCCCTGCTCTCCTCTTCGTTTCTCACTCTATCCAGCCTAGTAACCCCTACCATTCTTCTCAGACATTTCATCTCAAACACATTTCAACACTTTCTCTCCTATGTTCCATATTTCTGCCCCATACAGTGCTGTTGGCACAGTCACCCATGCATACAATCTCCCCTTAGCATCCATTCCCAAATGTCGATTTCTCATTACACTTTTTAATCCCCCAAGGCATTTACTTGCTTCTCTCAATCTACATTGTACCTCCACCTCCACTCCTCCATTTCCTGCCACATTCACCTTCAAGTATCTAAAGCTATCCAGTTCCTCCAATCTCTTTCCCTTAATTTTACTCCCAGAAATCATAAATTAGCAAAAAGTCAATTAACTTGTTAAAGGTACTTTTCAGTCAGTTCATTTCCTTGGTTCTCTCTTGCAGGAGGTTTGTGGGCCACAGGAAACTGGCCATAACCTCCAGTTGGGTCCACAAGCCACTCAGTAAAGATTTGTTCACAGTTTTCTGTTGTCTAAATGAAAGTGCTTGGCAGTAGCCAAAATAAATTATTCAATATTTGTATGGCAGCAAATGAGTAGACACATCACTTCAACTCTTGGAGGTTTCTCTTTGGTGGATGAAATTATACATCACAAGCCAGGATCAGCTCTTAAGAGACTTATGCTTATAGTAGAGGAATGGTTAAAGAAATTTATTTTGTTAACATGGGAAAAAGAACCTTGGAATATGGTGTAGGTTTTGTCTGGGTTAACAGCAGGGAGGTGATGAGCCATTCTTCATTCTGTTTTTACCCAGAGATTACATGCCTAACTTCACTACTGATGAGAGTCCGTTCAGTGTACGTAGAAGACCAGGCAAGAGACAAGAGGAACTCTCTCGCCATACTCAGAACTCCCTTCCAGTGACAATCAAGAATCCTAACATGTCTGGCCAGGCTTCCACTTCCTCCACTGCTTCAAGTGGAACCAGGTGAGATCTTGGGCCCTTGCCTCCAGGTGGAGGTGAGGGTGTTGATGGGCTTTGAAGAGAATATGAGCATTAGGGAAGTGAGTCTCTGCAATGTTTGTGTTCCAAAACCACATCTGGGTACCCATTGTCAGTCCTGGTGAGTGTAATGAAGAGGTGTGTAGATACAAATACCATAGCCAAAGGTACGAGTGTTGATGGAGACTGTTTCATTCAGGAGCTTGCTATGCAGATGAAAACAATTACTTTATCATCCAGGACAAAATGTAAAGTATACCACAAAATAGGAAGTCATGACATTGCAACACATTGTAACTATCTATATACCAAGGGCTTCCTCTCTGTTATAAGAGAACACACCCACTCCCATTGTTCCCCTTTCATATTACCTTATCTTCTTATCTCCCACAACATATTCAAACCCATTAAAACTTCCCAAGATTAAGAGTTGCTATGCAGTTCCTCAAGAAACTCTTCATTGATGAAGTGCAATCTTTTTCCAGTTCAACTGAAAGTGAAGGGAGCGATGATGAGGTTCTCTCTGTAGTCAGCGAAGGCAGTGAAGGTGGTTTAGCCATGAGCACTCATTCCACTACATTGTCTCTTGCTTCATTCTTCCCACCCATGACAGAGTCATATGGCAAATTTCCACGTAGACTGTCGAGGAGTGATGACAATATTTATAAAAGGTGAGTGTAGATAACCTTCACTTCTGATCTCTCGCCCAAGTATTTACCTAGTTGTATTTTGCGGGAAGGGGAGCTATGCTCGTGGTGTCCCGCCATTGTATCTTGCAGTGTCTAGTTTGCTTTTAAACTCATGAATGCTTTTTGCGCATACTATTTCATTATCCAGTTTGTTCCATACATATACCAAGGCTTTTTCCCCCTTCCAAGGGAGGTAGCCAAAAAGGGAAAGGCATAAAAACACTCCCACCCATTTCATCCCTAAATACACTCCACACCCCTCCCACCCATCCTCTCAACAGAGCACCTCCAGTTTGTTCCAATTGTCCAAAACTCTATGTGGAAAACTGTTTTTCTTCATTTCTCTTCTATTGCTATGTTTTTTTTATTTTCTTTCTATGTCCTCTTGTGTTCCTCTTGTCCCAGTTAAGTAAGTCCTCTCTATCAAGTGTCTCTGTGCCTTTCATGATTCTGTAGATGCTCAGTAGGTCACCTCTCTCTCTTCTTTGCTCCAGTGTCAGTAACTCCAGTTTAGCCAATCTCTCCTCATATGATAGGTTTGCAAGTGCAAGTGCCATTTTTGTAGCTGCTCTTTGGATTCTTTCTATTTTCTTTATATTCTTTTTGGTACTGGGGGACCACAATGTCGCCGCATACTCTAGTCTAGGCCACTTGGCCCATGAGCATCCCAAATAATAAGATATACTAGCAATTATATTCATATAAAAGGATTTTAATGGCTTTTGCAATGTTATTATATCTTTTATTTTTTGTTTCTCATATAAATCTAATAACTCAAGATTGATTGATGAATCAATCAATAGCCCTAGGTCTCCCATGCAAGAGACCCACAGCTGCCAGATGACCAGTATAGCCACCAAATTTGCCTACTTGTCACTCAAGGACAAGCTATTGTGTTGTCTGGGCAAAGACAAAGCAGGACAATATAAGATAGAGTGCTCATAGTCTTTGCATTGTGATTGCACCTTGGGTAATTTGCATCTGTGGCAAGACTTATTTTGTGTTGGAATATTTCAAGATTGATCATGGGGAGATCAAAGACCAGAAAAGCTAATTATAATTTCATGGATAATGAGCAGTTTAGTGTGTGCAAATGACACCGTTTTGCTTTCAGAAGTTTCTCAATGAAGTTAGTAAAGTTCGTTTTTCTTTTTTGATCTACAGATATGTCCTCCTGGGATACTCCACGATAAGCAGCAACTCGACAGGTAAGACACTTTTTGAATGGTTATGATCTGTCTTAGGCTTCATTTCAGCTATAATCATATTGCAGTAGTCAGTGATACATTGGCTTTACTATATTATCTAAACCCAGGGATATTTCCCTACATCTGCTACATCACTGCATTCAGATCACCATCCAACACTAAGACATTACCAACGCAGAATTGGCCTGACCACAGAAACAAACTGCCCCAGATACTATCACTACACAAGAGGCACTGAACGCCTCATCATAGGCTGCCCTGCCATAGCCACACCTAGACAGCACAATATTTCCTCTTTGGCTTACGCACCTGTCTGGTGGTTGTTGCCAAATACCTGGGAGCAGTGGGTCTCTCGTAAGATACCCGAGGCAATGGGTTGATATACCTGCTCATTCTACCCACAGGTCCTCCTCTCCTGGTGCAACGTTCGAGCTTCACCATGGACAACTGTTACGAAACTGATCCCCCAAGCGTGCCAAGAAGATCAAGGGAAGTGTACAGTAACCATGTTGCCATGGCCACGCTTGGTCCACAGCCTCCTGCTCACAGGGAGCTGCTTATGTATCAGAAATTTGCCAGTTCTGCATAAATGGTGTGATTATGCAGCTTTCAAGTGAAGGCCTAGTTGCATATTCAGAATTGTGATATACTTTATAAAATCCTAACCAATATTTGATTTTCTTTAACCAAGGAGAAAAAAAAGAGAACTCAAACCATCAATGATTATCGTTTCAAGTTTTGCTCAATGTTTTTATGTATATTTCATAAAGTACATCATTGTGACAAGAAAAGATGTCGTAAATTTTGCTGTGATATTCATTTTACTCAGGAGAAGGAGTACAAGAAGAAGCTGAGGGAGGAGTGGGAGGGAGTGAAGGATAGAGTAGAGCTAGGAGTGGAGGAGGAATGGGTATCGTTCAAGGAGGGAGTTACAAAGTGTGCAAAGATGGTGTGTGGAACAAGAAGGACAGGAGGAAATAGAAGGAAGGGTAGTGAATGGTGGGATGAGCAAACAAAGAAGGTTGTAGAGGAGAAGAAGCAAGCTTTCACAGATTGGTTACAAAATAGGATGAGGGAGTCATATGAGAGGTACAAAAAAAAGAAAAGAGAAGTAAAGCAAAAGGTAAAGTAGGCAAAGAGGAGAACAGATGTGAAATGGGGTAAGTGTATGACAGAAAATTTTGAAAGTAATAAAAAGATGGTTTGGAAAGAAATTAAGAGAGGAAGAGGAGGCGAATCAAGTAGAGAAGAAAAGGTAAAAGGTGCAGATGGAGAGATGATAATGGAAGAGAAGGCAGTAAGGGGAAGATGGGCAGAATATTTTAGGGAGTTGCTAAATGTGAAGGAGGAGAGGGAGGGAAATATAGCTGCAGTGGGAAATGCGAAGAAAATGACCATGATGTGTGAGGAAAATGGAGGAGATATAAGGAAGGATGAAGTGAAGGCAGTTGTTAAGATGATGAAAGCAGGTAAGGCACCTGGTCTGGATGGATGCCATGCAGAGTGTCTAAAAAAAGGAGGTACAGTGATGGTGGACTGGCTGGTGAGGTTATTTAATGTTTGCTGGAGAGAGGGTAGAGTGCCGGAGGACTGGAGGAGTGCCTGTATAGTTCCACTTTACAAGGGAAAGGGGGACAAGTCTGAGTGTAGTAGTTTCAGAAGGATTAGCTTGTTAAGTGTAGTTGGGAAGGCTTATGGGAGGATCTTGATTGAGAGGATTAGGAGAGGAACAGAGGGAGCAATTGGTGAGGAACAGTGTGGATTTAGGACGGGTAGAGGTTGTGTAGATCAGATTTTTGTGGTAAGACAGATATGTGAGAAAGCTATAGGAAAGGGGAAGGATGTGTTTTGGGCTTTTATGGATCTGGAAAAGGCTTACTACAGGGTAGACAGAAAGGCACTGTGGGAGGTTTTGCGGATATACGGGATAGGAGGAAAGCTTCTAGGAGCTGTCAAGAGTTTTTATGAGAGTAGTAGAGCTTGTGTCAGGATTAGAAATGGAGAGAGTGAGTGGTTCAAGGTAAAGGTGGGACTTCGTCAAGGATGCGTTATGTCGCCCTGGCTGTTCAACTTGTACATGGATGGGGTAGTGCGAGAGGTAAATGCAAGGGTAGTGGGTCAGGGGTTGGAGATGGTTAAAGAAAATGGAGAAGAGTGGGAGGTGAGCCAGTTGTTGTTTGTAGACGACACTGCGCTTGTGGCAGGATCAGAGGAGGGATTGATGAAGTTGGTGACAGAGTTTGGGAGAGTGTGTGATAGAAGAAAGCTGAAGATAAATGTGGGTAAAAAAGTAAGGTGATGAGATGTTCAAGGGGTGAAAGTGGCAGCAGACTGGAAGTGAGCATTAACAGTATATAAAAGAAGTGAGAAAAAACACATGAAAGTGATCTTAATTTTAATTTCCTTGTCTGGAATCACATAAAAACCAGAAACAAATGACCAAGGACTTAACTCTTGACCTTCTTCTTGGGGTGGATGTTTGAGGTGTGTCCACACTTCTTACGACAATTAGTGGCCCTGAAAATAACCCCAATACATTTCAGTTCAATTCCAAACTGTTTCATGTCAGATTTATAACCATACATGTCAAGAATGTGAAAAAGTGCAATAAATTTTGTTTACCTGGGGTGAAGGCAGGCGTAGCACTTGCAACAAATCATTTTGTTGCAGCTGTACTTTTCTGAAAGCAACTTCAGAGAAAGCTCGATAACATCACTTCACAGATACAATACTAAGTGAAGGGTTGATTCTGAAATATTAACAATTGTTTGCTATAATGTAATACACATACTAACAGCTTTTTTCCCACCTTACAAGGGAGGTAATCAAAGGCAATCTACTCCCACCCATTTCATTCCCACATACTCCACTTCCATTTACCACCTCTCCCTCCCTCTTTTCATGTGTCCTCCTGGATGATGGGTCATCCCTGCATCTCACCTACTGCCCTGGGTCAGAAGCAATGTAGCAAGACACAGCACATCCACAGCAAGACCACTTCATTTAATCAGCAACCTCACCTTTCCATCCCCTCAACAGAAAAAGAGAAGACAGGAAAAAATCCCTTCATGCTGTGTCAAAATATCATTCACACATACTCCCTCTCACCCCTACTCCCTTCCATGCATCACAGCCTCATCCATACCCAACCCTTCTCCACTCACCCCTATCTTTTGTCTTCTCCTGTCCTTCCTCAACAGACATTCCCCTTTCCCAATGCCCCTATCACCCCATCCATCCATCTCATCCTTGGTTGCCCCCTCATGTTCACTCCCTCCACCTCTGCCTTCCACACCTCTTTTACTGATTTTTCTTCACTCATTCTTTCCATGTGTCCAAACCATCCCAATACTCTTTCATCAACCCTATCTCCCAACTCCCTTTCCACTCTCACTCTTATCCTCACCACCTTGTTTCTAACTCTAGCTCAGTAACCCCTACCATACTTCTCAGGCATTTCATCTCAAACATTTAAATTCTTCCTCTCCTATGTTCCATGTTTCTGTCCCATACAGTGCTGTCAGCACAATCACTCCTTCATTCAATCTCCTCATAGCATTCATTCCCAAATGTCTATTTCTCATCACACTTTTTAATCCCCCAAAGTATTTACTTGCTTCCCTCAATCTACATCCTTTCTCCACCTCCACTCCTTTTCCCGCCACATTTGCACCCAAGTATCTATGGTCCACTTCCTCCAGTCTCTCTCCCTTTATACTCACTTCCAATTTACTGGAGTATTCTCCCCTTGTACATCTCATCACCTTACTTTTACCCTCATTTATCGTCAACTTCTTCTTTTGCACACCTTCCCAAACTCCATCACTAACTTCCTTAATCCCTCCTCTGATCATGCTACAAGCTCAGTGTTGTAAGCAGATAACAACTGGCTGATCTCTTATTTTTCTCCATTTTCTTTAATCATCTCCAATCCCCAGCCCATTACCTTTGCATTTACCTCTTGCACCACCCCATCCATGTATAAATTGAATAAGCAAGGCAACATAACACGTCCCTGGTGAAGTCCCACCTTTACTTCAAACAAGTCACTCTCTCCATTTCTAATTCTAGCACAGGCTCTACTACTCTCATAAAAATTCTTGACTGCTCTTAACAGCTCTCCTACAAACCCATATATCTGCAATACCTCCCATGGTGCCTTCCTGTCTACCCTGTCATAAGCCTTTTCCAAATTCATAAAGGCCAAAAAAACACCCTTACCTTTTCATACAACTTTTTTACATATCTGCCTTACCACAAAAATCTGATCCATGCAACCCCTACCTGTCCTAAACCCACAGTGGTCCTCACCAAGTACTCTCTGTTCCTCTCCTAATCCTCTTAATCAAAATCCTCCCATATGCCTTCCCAACAACACTTACACTTGTTATCTTTTTCCTTGTAAAGTGGAACTATATAGGTACTCCTCCAGTCCTCCAGCATTCTATCCTCTTTTAGCCAAACCATTAAACCTCACTAGACAGTCCACCATCACTGTAGCTCCCTTTTTTAGACACTCCACATGAAACACATCTAACCAAGGTGCCTTACCTGCTTTTACCATTTCAATAACTGCTTTCACTTCATCTTTCCTTATTTCTCCTCAGTTTTCCGCATTCATCAACCAAAAATTAATTTTTATGTATCTCACCCATCTCATTACATCACATGAGCACAGCTAGTTGATAGAAAACCTACACCTGCAACATATTACAACTTTCCACCAACACGAAGATTATTTACACTTTACTCACAAGACACCATCTATGCCCTCATTCATCAAACCCCCCTAGACATTAGTCTAACAGCAATATTCCTCCCAAGAGAAAGAGATCAACATTTGTATGACTGCACCAAGTCACATCCTGCTACAAAGACAATACATACCAAAGGCTTTTTCCCCCCTTATAATGGAGGTAGCCAAAAAACAAAGGCATAAAAACCACTCCCACCCATTCCATCCCTATTACATTCCACTCCCCCCCACCATCTTATCTTGGCACCTCCTGGATGATGGGTCATCCCTGTATCTCATCCACTGCCCTGGGTCAGAAGCAGTGTCATGAAGACAATACCACTATAAAATAGGCCCCAATGCAACCGTCATAAAGAAAAAACTCACTTCCAGTCTGCTGCCACTTTCTCCCCATGTATATCTCATCACCTTACTCTTACCCACATTTATCTTCAACTTCCTTATTTTGTACACCTTTCCAAACTGTCACTTACTTCCTCAATCCCTCCTCTGATCCTACCACAAGTGCAGTGTCATCAGCAAACAACAACTGGCTTATCCCCCACTTTTCTCCATATTCTTTAACCATCTCTAACCCCTGATCCATTACCCTTGCACTTACCTCTTACACCACCCCATCCATGTATAAAATGAACAGCTATGGCGACATAACACATCCCTGGCGAAGTCCCACCTTTACCTCAAACCATTCACTCTCTCCATTAGTGGATCTAAGCCTAAGATTGTGTATTTTTGGATTAAAAGCATGAAACTTAGCACATTTATAGAGTAACCCTAGGTGAACATTTATGGTTATGAAGACAAGCTGTCAGAGTCCCCTGGTAGCCACAGCAGGAACTAATACCTTACCGTGTGGCAGACATCATAGAAAAAAATTAAATGGTCTTAAATACTTTATTTTTTAAGTAAGGAATATGAAAGAATATGAAACTTGGCAGGTTTCTAAAATATTTAATAAGAACTATCTCCTGATAATAAAAAATGGAATCAAGGCCCCAAATGACCAAAACTGCAAAGAGATTTTTTTTTGTTGCAACCTCTGAATACAATTGTGAAAGGATCTGGGCCTTTTCTGTGCATTTTGTCAAAAGATTAAATTTTCCACCACAATGAATCAAATATTTTATATACAATTGTTCTTGAAGAAGCATTTATCTGAATATACACAATAAACACAGCAGTTAACATTGAATATTCATTCCAACAAGTAAACAGAGTAAACAGACTGAATGACAGCAATCATCTTTACAAATGACAAAACAAGTTGTTTTGTTCTTTGTTACATAACTTTGAATCTCATAACCACTCGCCACAAAACCAGAATGAATATAGTTTAAGGTGCCCAAGTTTAGAAACAGTCCCCCTTCGCAGCTGCACAGCGCAGTGTATTTGAGTTGTGCTTTGCTGCCTTTACACTGACCTCTGCAAGATTTCTTGCATTTGCAGCATATCAGTTCATAGCACTATATACTTGTTGAAGGGTAGTTCACTTTGGTGTCCACCTAGTTGATGTTGTCAACAGCAGCTGTTGTAAACATGCCACTGGACAGCTGTGGAGGACACACAACCCCTTGTTCTTTGAACATATGCCAAACACTGTTTGCCACATCTGCAGACACAGAGAGCTATCTTGGGTATGAAATACAAAGACCCATACCATGAAATGTGTCCACCAGCTCACATTTTCTGGTTTCACCATGCACTATTATTACAAGATAGATTGAAGCTGGGGTTTCACAATCTCTGTTGTGATGGTTATGCCCCATAATGAGAGCAGATAGAGACCTAGATTTCACCGTGTTAAAGCAACCAACTGAGAGATTGTTAGGGATGCCTGTGAATCGATGCCTTCCAACTCTAACTGATCTTTGATATTTGGACCATTCAATATCATGCTTATCAGTGAAGTCAGTGTTGTTGGAACAGATTTCTGTTGACAGTTATCTGTAAATTGACCATTAAATATTTGCTTGATCTTGAAAATATCTCTGCGTACAATATTCGCAACCTTTGCTAACAACATGCCTTCTATATCATAGTCAGCATCACATGCATGTTTTAAAGCAGGACCAATATCTTTTGTGAATGCCAGAAGCACTTCTTTGCCTTTATTTTGTGATTGCAAATCAGGTATTGCAGCAAGAATGCGTTCCTTAAACCGTGTTGTGTGCAACTGCCCACTCTCAGCACCAAGCTTTTCAATTCTATCCGAGTAGAGCTTTTTAAGATCTTGCAGTTTGAACACAGAACATGTTTCAGGAGACTCTCGATATGACTCGATGTATGATATCAGTTCAGCAAATGCAATGCCATGCATAGCACTCGACTCATTTAGATTTAGGTCATTGTCTTGATTTCTCTCATACTGTTTGGCACGTTTGTAGAATTTTGCTAAGCACAGAGTGTGATATTGTGCCTTTATTGCCACCATATCTCCTGCAGCTAGTTTTGACAACACCTTTGTATCGCTGAGGTCAGTGGCAATTCGGCGGACCTTGTAATCCAGCTTAAAGGTTGAAGCCCTGTGTAGGCCAGATGACCCACCCTTTTCATCACAGAAGAAGCATACTGGTTCAGAGTCATCAGTTGACACAAACTGTTGCTTAGTTTTGACTGGATTTACTGTATCTTCTGTTTCACACTTGCGTTTGACTGCTCTTTCAAGCATCCTGGTGTTAATCTTAGCTCGACAAGATTTATGCACTACAGCATTATGTAACAAGAGGGTTTCTTCCATGCCATGACCTTCATCTAACTGCTCAACATTTACTGAGAAAGGTAGCTGGTTCATTTCATGGAACTTCTTGATATTTTCAGCCATGTACTTGTACCCAGCACCTTTATCTTTCCTCTTTGAAGAAGCAGGACATTGTACAGGCTCACTTGTCACTGCTTGGCATAGAAAACACTTCTTCCAGTCCACAATAACTGGTTCTGTTTGACCAGAAGTGCTGGGGACTGGTTCATCAATTAATTGAAATGACATCGTTAGAGTAATTCAATGCACAACAGTATCAACATAAAATGTATGACTTTTAATGGATTTGCACTCCAGTAACTTGATGCACAACAGTATCAACATAAAGTGTACAACTTTAAATGGATTTGCACTGGTTATGCACTCAAGATCCTTGATCGGTGGTGGGGGCAGTTGAGCGAGTTAAGCTCCACTTTGGTTCTTCTGCTGGTTCTTGGGATTTTCCACTAATGACTGCTACTAATGTGGCCTGGACTACACTCTGCTCATTTTTCAATTATATTTAGTCCAACATTGTAGAACCTAAAAAGAAACAACAAAAGAAACATCTAAATATCTATCTATATATCAATCAACCATGGTTCCCTTTACAGGATTCAGCACATGATTTTTCATAAATTTTGGTCCCTGGGGGGCTCTGATTACATTTTTTATTATCAAGGGATAGTTCTTATTAATAGTTTAGAAACCTGCCAAGTTTCATATTCCTAACTTAAAAATTAAAATATTAAAGACTCTTTTATGTAATTTTTGTGATGTCTGCCACATGGCAAGATGTTGGTTCCTGCTGTGGCCACCTGGGGACTCCAGCTTGCCTCCATATCCCAAAATGTTCACCTAGGGTTACTTTATAAGTGTGTTTTTAAGCCAAAAATTCATGAAATGGCTTCAGGGCTGGTCTTAGATCCCTCCACTACATTTCTGATTTTAACACAAGCTCTACTACTCTCATAAAAACTCTTGACTACTCTTAACAGCTTTCCTCCTGTCCCATATATCTGCAATACCTCCCACAGTGCCTTTCTGTCTACCCTGTCATTAGCCTTTTCCAGATCCATAAAGGCCCAAAAAGCATCCTTACCTTTTCCTATAGCTTTCTCACATATCTTACCACAAATATCTGATCCACGCAACCCCTACCTGTCCTAAACCCACACTGTTCCTCACCAATTACTCCCTCTGTTCCTTTCCTAATCTTCTCAATCAAGACCCTCCCGTAAGCCTTCCCAACTACGCTCAACAAATTGATCCCTCTGAATCTACTACACTCATACTTGTCGCCTTTTCCCTTATATAGTGGAACTATATAGGCACTCCCCCAGTCCTCCGGCACTCTACCCTCTCTTAAACATACATTAAATAACCTCACCAGACAGTCCACCATTACTGTACCTCCTTTGTTTAGACATTCTGCATGACATCCATCCGACACAGGTGCCTTACCTGCTCTCATCATCTTAACAATTGCCTTCACCTCATCTTTCCTTATCTCCTCCATTTTCCTCACTCATCACTGTCATTTTCTTAGCACTTTCCAACTGTAACTACCTTTCCCTCCCTATCCTCCTTCACATTCAGCAACTCCCTAAAATACTCTGCCTATCTTCCTCTTACTGCCTTCCAGGTAATTAAACAAAAAACATTCCAAGAATATTTTGATCAGTTAGAGTAAAATTCAGCCAACAGACCAACCCGTCCACAGCACTGGAATTATTCACCAACACTAGAGATAAAATGTTTATTTGCTGTCATGGCAATATCTCCATCAATTTTTTATTTCTCATTAAAGCCTGGGATGGGTCATGTCTAGTCATACATAGGACTACTGCCAATGTCAACCACCCAATAACCCAGTTTCAAGAACAATACATTCAAGACTACCAAACAAAAGTTCAATGAGGATTTTGAATACACTTACCCTTCTTGATGTTGTAGTCGGACAGTGTTCTGCCATCCTCCAATTGCTTGCCTATGAAGATGAGATGCTGTTGATCAGGAAGGATAGCTAAAACCAAAAGTAAAATATTAATTGGAGCTGCAACCCTTCAAGTATATATTTCATGATTTATACAATTTATTCCATATTGTATACACAGCCCTTCAGGCTGCGTCGAACTATCACTCACACGTAAGGACCCCCTACCTTCCTTAACAGACATTCCCCACTTTCTTAATGCCCCCTTCACCCCATCTATCCATCTCAACAGGATGGGGTGGTGGAGGGGGAGTGGGTATGTGCCTTAGACTTGGGTACCTCCTTTATAAAGTGGAAAAGCTCTTGGTATACTATACACATACACCACAAGACCCCATAACCTTTAAAACTGTGACCTAGTCAAGGCACATTCAGCACAACCATCTAATATCCATCTGTTTTCCTGAACTTATAAAGGGTCATAGGCCCACAACTTCTGCTATGGTGGTTTTATTATAATGCATTAGTATTAAAATTTTTGTATAGTCTGTAGGGTATCTATGTTTTGTAGAAGACCATCCCAGGAAGATAGTCAAGTGTGGTTCTTGTGAGCCACATTTGAAATATAAATATTCTGTCAACCACAACCTACATTAGCTACCAAATTGTCACCCTCCAGGCTACATTCCCAATTCTAATACCTTGCACACTTAGCCACGTTTACCAAAATATCATTTGCTTCACTTATCCTCTTTATCCTAAATCATGGCTTTCACATTTTCAATAGTGTCAGCAGGTTCAACCGCAATGGTGATGGTCTTACCCGTCAAGGTTTTGACAAAGATCTGCAAAGCAAATCATAACAATTAGGACTGAAGCAACTTTTTACCACATGGCAAAGTACCCACCTGAAGGAGTTTCATTATATGGACAGAATATGATGGGTACCACTAACTATACACAAAGATTTCAACTTATTACTTTTCCTTCTACTACCAAAAACATAATTGATGCATTTGGAACTATAGTGATGGCACACTTAACACAGGTCTCTGTGAATGCCAGCCTAGGCTAAGAAATTAGTGATATGTTGAGAAAAGACAAGGCAAAAAATTCCAGCAGTGGTGGACCACCACGACTGTGAGGAGGGACCTCAAGACATCAACAAGTAACATTCTACACCAGATGTTGCTATACCAACACTTCAGGCTGTCAATGACCAATCAATCCTTATTCTGACCCACCCTCATAATTCAACCAAACGAAAAACTTGTCCATTTACAACTATGAGACAGCACTACTGAACTTCCCAATCCTAATCACAATATGTAGATTTATTGTGGCTGTCTAAAATCACTACATTCCATCATCCTATCATTACCAGGACCAGAAGAATCTGCGGTAAAATTTTAGTTGTGCACACCTACGCGATATAGCAATAGAAAATTAATTATTAATTTTGTAAATTATAATAGATCAACATAATATGCTATTTTCTTGGCGGAAATCAATAACAAAAAAAGTTGCTAAAACCTATTTTCTAACGAACGAAGTCGCGGTGGTTGAATGATACGCCATGTTTGTTTTGATAGGTGCCAAGATCGAAGAAATGAAAGGATAAATTAGTCTATTCTAACCTAACTTAACCTAACCTAATTAACCTACGTAACCTAACATGTAATGAGGAGGGAAGGGTTGGAAGAGGTGGTGATGACGGGAATGGTGGAGGGAAGGAGAGCAAGAGGAAAGCAGAAGAAGTATATGGACGGGCTGATGAGGGTGACGGGAAAACAACTCAAACCAGCCCAGATGTTACAAGTAACTAGGGACCGTGAACGGTGGCGCTCCATGGTTGCCGAAGTCCAAGAGGATATGGCACGACGGTAAGGTAAACCTAACCAATGTTTAGTAATTCGATATCTCAAATTCTAAAGATCATCCGGGTCGTCGTCGTCATGGATTCTTACAGCCTGTTTATTATTGTACCTCGGGCAATTAACAGACGACGGCAGAACCCAGTGTTCTCTCATAAAGTCCAAGAAAGCCCTGTTGTCTTTGTAATAGCGCTTTTTAACGTCACCTGGAGTTGGAGAACACCCGGTCCATAACGCGAAAGCCGTCGTCTCATAGTGACTGGACTTGCATCATTGCATGGCGTCCGTACCGTATCCTAACGGCCTAGTTCGTTAGTAAATTTGCTTGTAGCAAGTTTTTTCCTCCAAGAATATCAAATATTACGTTCATGTATTGTAATTTACAAAATTAGTTTAATTTTCTAATGCTATATCGCGTAGACTAAAATAACACCTGTTCACCCTTACCTTGGAAAATTATATCTAAGAAGTTCAAATTATTATGTTTATCATGTATGCACATTTTTCACGCGAAAATGCTCACGAAATTCCAGTTATATACCCAATTTCCAAGTCCCGACAATTATCGCCATGACACTTTAAAATAGAAATAAATTTATTCATTACACTTAACACTAAAAAATAAAATAAACATACCGCTCAGGTAATTCATATTACTCGAAACTGCCTAAATTTTTATTATTTTCTCCGTGACTGCTAGGTGAGCACTTTTTTCATACTGTTGAAATTGAATTACGACACACAAAACAGAGATGTCTTTCTTCTTTATCTATCTCGGGCAGCGTCTTACAAGAGCTCAAGCAGTAATGTCCTAGAAGGAGATAAGCTCACTCGATGAATATATTGCGATACTTGGCTTCATTCTGTGATAAACATCGTCATTAAGGCGCGCGAATTTTGAACTTCGATTTTTCGTAGGTGCGCGTTTTTAGCGCTCCTCGTTTCCTCATTTCGCGGGTGCGAAAATGTGCGCCTCAAAAGACGACCTGCGCAACCATCTATCTTGTCTACCAAACCGGAAAAAAATATAGTTCACATCTACGCACACTGCACTCCAATTTCTAAATATAATTAATATATATATATCAACAAGCAGAATATAATTCCAAGATTTTTTGTACGATATTGTAAAGGTACACCCCAGCTCACCTTTGTTGTGTTGTGGAAGGAAGGTTACAGCAGTAGTAGTAGTAGTAGTAGTAGTAGTAGTAATAGTGGTAGTAGTGGTGGTGGTTGAGTGAATGCCTTGGCTTCGGCACCCCTAGTCCGTTCTGGGTTTCGCTTCGTTTATTTTCGGACTTTAGTTGCTCTGTATTTCCAGAGGTTATATATTGTTTGTCGGTTCACTTCCAGGTTTTCTGCTTTAGCATCGAACATTAATATATTCTTGAGAATCTCATCTTTGTTTTCTGGGTAGGGTTGTTGGAGTAGTTTGTTTCAGGCTCTGATCGATGATAAACCGTTGCACTCTAGTAAGAAATGCTCGAGGTTTTCGCTCATCCTGCAGAGGGGGAAGCTTGTGTCTTGGTGTGTGTCGGTTTCTCCAATTTAGTTTCAGTTTGTCCTGCCGCGGAATTGAATGGCAGAGTCTAGGTTATTTTCATACATTTCTACTTTCGTTTTTATTTCTGATTTCTATCGCCTTTAGTGCGATAAGGAGGATTTACTTGCCAGTTCGGCTTTTCATTCCCTAGATTGGTGGAGGTGGCGCGCGCTGGCGATTCCGGTGGGCATGTATCCAAATGGATACACAGAATAAAAAATTAAAATAAAATATATGCGTGTGTTTTTTGTCAATTTAAAGTTACTATAATATAAATATAGGGTTCGTAGAGTCCTGCTAATACAAAATTAACGTAATTCCAAAATAAAAAATGACAACTATGAACAATTGAAAAAAACTTTGACAGAAAATCAAAGGATTGAGATTGTGTGTTCCTGAGCCTAATATAAGAGGAACTTGGTAAAAAAAACATTATAACAATGACCTACATATGTCAATTCATCTCACACAAAACCTTTAAAACCTCAATTGTACAAAAAAAACTTTGTCCTGACTAAATGAAAATGGGTGATTTTGGAAATGAATTTTTATGTGTAATGTGTAAAAATGATGCATGTAATTATTTTTCTTTTATGAAATTGTGTTTCTATGTGAAAAATATATTCTTTGTATGAAATTGCACTTACATAGAGACGGAAGTGGAGTGTGAGAGGGGGAGGGGGGGATTGGTGCGTAGGCCTATGCACTGAGGGAGAGGAGGTAACCGGATGTGGAGTGTGAGAGGGGGAGGGGAAGGCAGGATGTAATGACAGCACTCAGATCCCCATGAGGACCTTCTGAGCATTCAATAAATGTCTCTGGCGACGCAAAAACTATAGATAGGTGGTGATGCGAGCACTGTGCCACCTTGGTACTCTCTCCTAGAACCCTCATTCACAGTCACGATGGTTAGATTACTTTCATTTATTGTCTCCGCCGTATTATCACAACCACATTGAAACTCATGAGAGTTTATATGCTGTGCTAACTCATCTTCAGTGTAGTATATAGTACGTTTCATTGTTAGTTACGACAACCTAAAATGAAATTGAAAAAAACTACATAATGACAATTCCTTCTCTATTATAGAGTTGTGTATACAATCATAGTGTTTTTATACCTAAACAATACACAATTTTTGTTTCTAAGCTACCATGTGAAGAAATATAATGATGTGAATTTCCCCATCCGATGTCAACAGTCGTAACGTAAACGGTGGAGGTGTGCCAATTGGATACACACTCTCTTAGCGGGGCTATATTATATATTCAGATGGGGTAAAAACATCATTAAAAGAAAAAATATAATCAGTACTAATAACTCGAACAATAAAGATTACCACATAAGCATTATAAGGACACAAAAGCCCGCGAAAATTTAAATGCGAAGAGTGTGTATCCAATTGGCGCACCCCCACCAATCTAGGGTGCATTGGGGGACCAACAAAAACTATTCATCTTTAAATTTACAAAAAATTATATCGAATAAACAAAGAAGGTAATCGTGAAATATAATACAGATATCAATTGTTAAAAAATATCAATAAGATAAAGATAAGTCAGTAATTGATGAGTCAACGGTATTTTGCCTATAAGCGGGAATTTTGAATCTATAAAAACTACCCAGAATTACTCCCATAGAAATTCGTAAATTGTATGTAAATTCATACTATATACCTCCTTAAACAAATTCATACATAGTGTCTGTGATATTTGAAACACAAATTTATAATGTTCCCGGAAGAACATGAAAATGCCACATACATAAATAGAAATCAGTAACCATGTCAAACTTTCATTTTTAACTGCATATGATTGGAAAGTTACCAGTGAGAGGGATATTTTACAAGATATATATTTTGTTCATCTATACATTTGTTTACTTTCTTATTTGTTTATTTGTTTGTTGGGAGGAGCTATTTTTCCTTTTTTACACTGTTACGCTGAGTGAATTTATTTAGCTGAAGAATGTCACAATACTGGAGAAAACAAGAACCGTTCGCCGAAGCGAAAATCAAATTTTGCATTAGCTAACGCAAGGGAATATAGCTCTTTCACTGTGGAAGAGTATTCTATCTATTTTTATCTTGTTTTATCTGATAGGCCACACCACTAGTGTGGGGGCTAGTGAGCATGTGATTGGATGATATTGCAGTCAGATGTATCTTTACATGCAGACAAAGAGGATAGCGACTGATAATGTACAGACAAGTAGATGAGTAGGAATATTTGTGTTATCTAAATACAATAGAACTAGGGGGGGCATATACTGTACGATTTTTTTTTTTTTTTTTTCGTATTTCATTCGTACCACACCACAACTCTGCAGTCTGCACTAATTGGCAGTAAGTTCATATGTTACTTGGGGTGGTGGGTATTTGTTTACCTGCCTAACTTCTCTCTCTCCCACTGCTGAGAACGCATTTGATAATCGCAGTCCAACTCTAAAACAATGTTGTGATCTAGTCACACATCCGAAAAAATACATATCTTAGATCATACGCGTTTAGCTGATACTTTTTATTTTTTAGATTATATGAAAATATACATTCTCACACTAACCACATTTCATGACATAATCGGGAGAGTCTATGGATTTGTTCCTATATAATATATATAGCCTACACTCGTTCTGAAATTTATCATCAAATATGTGTTTTACCGCCCAGTTCATGATTCCAGTAGAGAAGCATTTTTAGGGTTTTGGAGCACATGAATGTCACCACAGCAACGAGGTAGCGAAAACTTACTTAAATTACGAAGTGGTGGGCGGAGACTTCAACAAAGCGACAAAGACAGTCATAAGCGCCCGGAGGGTATAGCGCGTGGGGTAGCATTCAAAGAAGATCGCACTAAATACCGAACACTAGCGTCCAGAACCGTCTTGTTAATCAAACATTGGCAAATGCGTTTTTGGTATGAGGCGCCATGTGGAAATTAAAATGTATCCATAATTATATCAAATACTAGGGGTGATCAGAAAGTAATGACAGTCGGACTCGTAGCTGAGAGACTATAAGTGTTGGGGGGGCGGGGAGCAAGGGGCAGCAAGTGTTGCCTGTTGTTACATGTTTGAGCTTGTCGCTGTTTGTCTAGCTTACATTTTATCGTTGCGCTGTGCGATTGAGTCATGGATTTTTCGAAAGAAGGCTGCAGATTCTACACCTTCACAAGGTGGAAACTCGGGAAAAAAGCAACGAAGATCAGAGAGGAATTGTTGCAAGTTTTTCCCGAGTCTACTCCATCACTGGAAACTGTTTCCCGCTGGATTCGAGCTTTCGCAGCCGGAAAATTGCAGCTAGAAGATGATCATCGTCCTGGCCGCCCTCGGACATCCGTGACCGAAGCAACGACGGTCCGTGCGCGGGCCATCATTGACGAAGATCCAACTGTTACTCTTCGATTCTTATCCTTGGAGCTCGGTGTCAGTTATGGGAGCGCACATGACATCGTGCATGAACACTTAGGGCTGAGGAAGAAGTGTGCTCGATGGATACCTCATTTGCTTACGGAAGAGCAGAAGAGCGAACGGGTGCGGATTTGTCGTCTATGGCTGGCTGAATTCGAGCCAAATGGTCCGAAACGGTTCTCAGATGTAGCTACCGGAGATGAGTGTTGGATTTCTTTCTTCACCACCAGAGACAAGCAGTCTAACATGGTGTGGTTGAGTGATGAAGAACCTCGACCTCAGATTCTGAAGGAAGGATTTCGCAGCAGGAAGCGCCTTTTCACCATCTTCTTCAATTCACAAGGACCAATGTGTGTGGATGTAATGCCTCAACAGTGTACTATCACAGCCCAGTACTACACTGATCACGTCCTTCCTCGAGTCCTGGAATATCAGGCCAAGACTGCACCAACCCGTCGCCGATCGCGCCTTTTGCTGCACCATGACAATGCTGCCCCCCACAAAGCTCGCCTCACTGTGCAGTTCCTGGAGCAGCAGGGGATCACACTTCTCCCCCACCCACCCTACTCGCCTGACCTTGCTCCTTGTGATTTTTGGTTGTTTCCAAAGATCAAGGGTGCGATCGCAGGGAAGCTGTTTCATCGCATCCAAGATCTGGCGCGAGCAGTCAATTCAGAGCTACGAGGTATATCGGCTTCTGAGTACCGTGAGTGCTTCATGAAGTGGCGAAAGAGGATGGAACGTTGCATAGAGGCAGGAGGGGAGTACTTTGAAGGAATGTAGGCCACTATTTGGATTTACCTCTGTACCGTGAAAATATATGGTATCACTGTCATTACTTTTTGATCACCCCTCGTAATTGGCGTAAAGATATCTGTTTTTTCGTCGATGTACCTCAGGGCCCTACGCATTTGCAGCCCAGAGTACATCGATGATGAAATAAGATGTAAATTATTTACGACATTGGCATTAGGCTACAATACCCCACACATGTTCTTGACACAGCTTACAATCGTGCTAAAAGGACATTTTATAACCTTAGGTCAACTCAAACTTTCAATATGAATAACTTGCTAATTCTACCGTACCAAGAGAACCTGCAAAATATTCCAAATATATTACGTAAATTTAACATTAATGTAGTTTTTAACAATAAGAACACTGTAAGACAACTGCTCATAAATAATTCTGTCAATAGTGATAAAGGGTGTGTGTACAAAATAACTTGCAAATCATGTAATCAGTTTTATGTTGGTCAGACTGCTAAAACACTCACAACACGAATCAATCAACACAAGAAATACGTTAGAGAGGGAAACCAATCTAGCGGTATATTCAACCACATGAACCATTTTAACCACCCAGTTGACTGGGATAACGCTAAAGTCATCACATACAACAACATAACAGAAAGAAATTTAATTGAATGCAGTTTGATCAAATCTAGTAAGGGGATAAATGTTAATCTTCATCAAGGTTTGTACAAATTAGATAGTTATATTTCTCATGAAATTTCAAAATTGTTTAAATTGTAATATAAATTATGAGCAGTTGTCCCATACTTGTTGGTTACCAGGACGGTCCAAACGTCCGTCACGTGTACTTCTTCCACTACCTCTCCGAATGCCCTCTTCACTATGTCATATATTCTGTACCTTGTTTCTTCATTTTATAATTCCTTCTTTGTATCTGCACTGAAGATGTAATTATACGAAAGCGCTCTGCTTCGTTAGTTTACTTTTCCTAGTGGTTACTTACGCATTTGTGAACACACGCTCCTAGTGTTTTTATTGCATATATATATATATATATATATATATATATATACATACATATATATATACATATATATATATATATACAAGTATATATACATATATATATATATATATATATATATATATATACAGTATTCCCTCATTCGCGGTTCACCGTTCGCGGCCCCGCATACTCGCGGATTTTGCTCAAAGTTTTTTTTTTATAATTTTGGCAATTTCGTGAATTTCTTAGGCCATTTTTAGCAGAAAAACGCCCACATTCACCCTAACTGGTAAATAGTTTTAGAATAACAATGTCAGTTAATATAAAATATAAAATAGAAAAGAGAGATGATACAGTATAATTGGTAAATAAATTTAAAATAACAATGTCAGTAAATATAAAATAAAAAATTAGAAAAGAGAGATGATACAGTATAACCGGTAAATAACTTTAAAATAACAATATCAGTATATATACAATAAAAATTAGAAAAGAGATGATACAGTATAACTGGTAAATGATTTTAAAATAACAATGTCAGTTACGAGCTTTCGTTTCTCCTTCCTGCTGATTGGCTGCAGACGACGTGACGTCACAAGCATCTTCATGCGCGAGAGGCTAAACAGCTCTTTCTCAGTCGCGCGCTGGTTTTCAAAGTGATTGTTTGAATTCAAGTTTTTGGTGTGTTATATGTTAAGCTGTGCCATATATCAGTGTCACCATAATCATCCTCATCATATGATAAGTAAATTTCATCATCATTATCATCATCATCATCATCATCATCATCATCATTCATTCATTCATTATTGGTGAGTACAATGAAATTAAAATGTTTTTAATTTATCAATACAATGTACATATTATACTACATTATTACTGTTTTTAATTTATCATTACTACATTTCACTACCTTAGTACTGTATTAATGAGTAAAACTGTCTTTAGAATGTGTTTGGGAAGCATATTTTAGCGTATATAATATCATACATAGGCGTTTTAAAACTGCATCAATAATTCGCGGATTTTCGGGATTCGCGGGAGGGGAAGGAACGTAGCCCCTGCGAATAACGGGGGAATACTGTATACATATATATATATATACATATACATATATATATATATATATATATATATATATGTATATATATAATGTATATATATATATATGTATATATATATGTATATATATATATATATATGTATATATATATATGTATATATATATATATATATATATATATATATATACATATATATACATTCATATATATTCATGTTAAATGTCTCTGGAATCTTGTGGAATAATACTTAGAGAATGCTGTACTTTATTCTTAAATATTGCCCAAATTATGAAATATAAAGCTAAAGATAACCTTTGAACGTTTATATAAGAAACAAACCCTTAGAGGAAACCATAACCCAGAATATGTAAACAAAACAGTATTTTATCTCAGATAGGTCTATAATAGAGGGTCCAGAGACCGTTGTGGGGTTGAGTTCTTAGTTGATGAAATATTAGGCGATAATCATTTCACATGTGTGTATTCATATTTGATTATGTATTCATTCATTTGTATGTTGTTTTAAGATATCGTTATTCAAAAGTGCAGTGGCATGCATTGTGTCAACCTGTGCAATAGATTAGATGTATTGTCTAGAAGACAACTAATAGATATTTTGTTCTATGGGCGATACGTTTGTTTACAAGAGCCTTAGCCACTGCTTTTTGCACTTGTACTAATATTCATCAAATTCTTTGTTCTAGTCCAAGCAGGATGTGGCAGCCAACAAGGCACTGGCTTGGCTCCTGAGGCACGGTGCTCGTAAGGAAGGACTCTCCTTACTTCCAGGGGGATGGGCAGAGCTTAATGATGTCCTTAGTAAGCCTTGTGTTAGAGAGGTGAGGAATCACACACACTTCTTTCTTGGCTTCTTGTATCAAATTTCACATTTGGACCGCTGGGCTGTCCACATGCAATCTCCAAAGATTTTTTTTTTTTTTTTTTTTTTTTTTTTACATTAATGCTTCATTTTGCTTGGGTACTTTTTTTTCTAGGGAATGGGTGGGGGGTGCTTTTAAGAGTGAAGTTTTCTCTGCTCCTCCCAAATGTATCTCTACTGAAGGACAGCTGAAGCTTGCTTAACCCCACTGCTTCACCACTGAGACCCCTTTCACCCTGTGCATCCACTCTATATGTAGAGTGGATGCACATGTATATAAAGTATGACAACTTCTGTATTTGAACTTAATTTGTTCCACAAAGTTGTTTAGATATATAATTGTTCATATATTGGGTAAAATTTTACCATAAGAAATAGTGTACATTGTGTCAATCCATTGTGACCCTCCCCTCTAAATCAAATAAAATTGGAGAGAAAAATCTTTGAATCAAGGGTTTAAACATCACCAAATTGAAGGTTGAATAATATGTTGTTTTCCATCCTTATTCGGTATATAATTATGATAAAAAAAATGGGATATTTAAACTAATTTTACAATGGTTCTCAATGAGAACCACTCATTATATCACATTAACACGGTTTGGGACTGCAGTGACACCATCTCGGAAAATATCCATTTGTATTACAGGGTATTATGCAAATTAGTTTGGGTCAAGTATACACTCGGTACAATACACTACACCAACATTCCATAGACAACAACACAGTATTTGTTCTCTGAGCGACTTACGTGCTCGCCTGATGGCCATTGCCAATTACCTGGGAGCTGTGGTGAATGTGGTGGGGATATGGGTGTGCAGTTGGCACCCCCGGCAAAGGTCACCGTGTAGAAGGGGGCGAATGGGCGTTGGCTGATGCGTATGGGCAGTGTGTATGTGGCGCGACCGAGGGAAAGAGGGGAAGAGAGCGAGTGAGAAAAGTGCAGTGGAAGAAAAATATAGAGAATAATTAGCTAGGGTAGGATTGATAGGCGATACGAGTGAAAGAGAAACTAGCTAGAAGAGCCTTCGTCATCGAAGAAGAAGACGAGGTAGGAAATAACGCGGATAAGGTAAGTGATACGTTGCCCCGCGACCACATCTTCCTCAAGAGACACCTGGGGCAAAGGATTGATTGATAAAGTTAGTATTGGCTGTTAATATACCAGATTCCTAATTATTATCATATTATGTTATTTCTGTTTGGTTGATTTATTTGAAAAATTAAATGTTCTTCATTAACACGATCGTTCTGTAGTAGCAATTCCAAATGAGATTAATGTAATAAAATTCATTTATTTCCAATTAAACTTTGTGTAAGTAGGTTGTACCCTGATTTTATGCCATAAGCTAATTATCTATCAAATCAGAGTTGAAAACACTATATTCAACCTCTGATATGCTGATTTTAACTTCCTGTTGACTTATTTTATCTGTAATTCAGTCTGATTCAGTGTTCTTTCATATCTCCTAAAAAAGTAACATTCATAGAACATTTTAATTGAATACTGCTCACTTAAGCCTGGATTTTTTTTTAGTAATATTAATGTTCACTCCTTTTGGTGCTTCGAATCACTTTTATTTTCTCTGTTTTTAAGAATGGCCAAGCCACTTTCCATTTTCCCATTTTGAAATCATTTTTCTTTTCTAAATTATTGTCGCACCACTTCATTTTTTTCTCTCTCTCCCATTGGGCCCATAATCATAAACTAACACTCAATAAGTAAATAAACAAACAAATAATAAATAGGTAAATAAAATAAAATAAAATTATAAATAACGAATTGTGGAAAGTTCCATGGAACTATAGTGTGAGATGTTTACCAATCATGAGCTGATGATAAACTGATCATGTAACACTTCGTTGCTCCCGTAATAGATGGCCAGCTCTCGTTTGGATATTGGAGCAAAGTTCAAATGTAGGAGTAAACATCAGAAAATAAAGATTCCATTATAGATGCAATGAATATCCCTTTGAGCTGCATTATCCAACCATCCATTCACAATGTTTTGCCTTCTCATCCATGCTCAATTTATGTACCACATGCATCCAAAGGTCATCACCCAGTTCATCCATCTTATCCTAAGCTGTTCCTCTGTGTAATACCAAAATGGCACCGCTGCTGCCAAATTATGTAGTGCCAAAATTGTGACATCTATTATTTATCTAATTAATTAATGGATGAGCGAGATGCATAGTACGCTTTGATAAAATAATGTTTGATCAATGTTATGGTTGCAACAGAAACAGGGGGGATTGACTTTTATATTGTGAGTTATGCGGACATGGAGAACTATGTGCTCACAGTATGACAGACGGGTATGGACTGGCTGAGGGCGAATGTCGCTCGCTACGCAGAGCGAGACGATGCCACGCCTAGCACACACGTATGAATGAGGCCTTGTCGACCGTAACAAAGAGTCCTTGTACTGGAAGCGTTGCTGATGGTCGGGGCACACCACAACACTATGGTGCCCTGCTCTATACTAGTATCCTAGGCCAAAGCACTATATTACACCCCCACCACCACCACCGCGCTCGCATGACCACTGCGAGAGTTATACCTATTTGTGATACGAGGCGAGTTGTGGGGGCGGAGTTGGGGGGATCCGAGCATGGGGACCTCCACGGAGGGATGGGACGCGAGGGGGCGGCGTCTTCGGAGGCTCGTGGGCGCTCCCGTAAGACGGCGGGGACGACGATGCGCTGGACCTACAGCGCCAGTTTCCCGTCAACGGAGAGGACGGCCCGAAGTTTCCAATACGGAGGGACGGAGTTGGGTAGGGTGAGGCGGTCGGACGGGAACCCGGAGGATACGCAGGTAAGCGGGTGACCGTAGGTGGGGTTTATCCGTGCCGCGGCCCGTAGTCTTTAGAGCAGAGGTTCCCAAACTTTTCAGCTCATCGACCCCCTAGTAAAGTTTAAGATTTTCTATAGACCCCCAAACTATTAATTCGCGAATTATGTCAGTTTATTATTATTATTGTTGTTATTGTTATTAATGCTAGTAATATTATTATTACAGTTGTTATTATCATTATTATTATTATCATTATCATTATTGTCACTTATTATTATTACAATTTTAGTTATCAATAGTGTTATTATCATCATTATGATTGTTATCATTTTTGTTGTTGATATTGTCGTGGGTTTGGTTCGGTATGGACAAGCCAGAAAAAATGAGACTCACAATAACACTAAAACTAAGGTTTAATGGTTAATATGCTCGGAGGGAACGGACGTAGTCTCGTTGGGAGAAGGTCCGGAGTGAAGGCCTCATCAAGCGTCGTTGCTGTGGGCGAAGAGCCACAGGAGGGAATGAGACGACTTGCTGGCGGCTTGCTGGAGCGAACTGGTCCCGAGGCACCTTGCTGGAGAGGACTGGTCCCGAGGCAGCTTGCTGGGGAGAACTGGTCCCAAGGCCTCTTGCTGGGGAGAACTGCTGCTTGGAGTTGAGCCCGGGAGAGAAGTCGGTAGAGAACTCGGTAGAGAAGTCGGGAGATATCTGCGACTTGCGACTTGCAAGAAAAGACCACCCGCTTGCGCGGGATCGGTTTTTGTGGGAGGGGAAGAATGTCTGTAAGAAAATGAAAAGATAGTAGTGTATAAAAGAGGGCTATTGCCACCGGGCGATTTAGCGAGCGATTAGGGGCTGTTGGTGATCGTGGCTCGGGAGAAATGGACTGGGAACTTGGACGGCGGCGCCGACGCCGGGATTAGGATCACCAAAAGTTTAGAGAATGGTAGGAGGCGTAGTAGTAGAGAAAGGTAGAAAAACGGAAAAATATTTAGTGGGAGGTAAACTGAAATGAGAAGATGTAGTATAAGAGAAAGTTAGAAAGGAAGCGAATTTTAGTCGAGGAAAAAGTAAGTGTAGATGTTTGTGCGTGGGTCGTGGCTATGTTCGTTAGAGGTGTGTGTGTGTATCTTACGGGAAGTGAGTAGAGTTCACTTCCCGCGTGTAGAGCGCGGTCCTGATATGCCACAGGTGGGGCCTGAGTAGCCTGCCTTTCCCCAGGTTGGGCTTGAGATTCTGTAGAGTTGAATCAGTGGCGTTGTGAGGGGGGGCAGGCGGGCGGGTGTTTTGTATTATCTCTCTCCTTCCAATCACAACTCTGAAAGCAGAGAATTACGTGATTGGGAATTGTGTGTAAATGTCAGAAGTGTAAACTCGCTCGCCAGCGTCAGCGAAGAGGCCAGCTTTAGGTTGCGGGCCGGTTGGAGAGATCTGCTCATCTCGGCGAAACGCCGACCTTTTAAAGGCGGCTGGCGGGAACGTGGGGAGCTTTCCAAGTTCCTGATTGGCTGACCAGCGGCGCGTCACCACAATACTCCCCCCCTTCTTTGGGAGCGAGCGCCGCGGAGGTAGGGCGAGGCGCGAGTGATGTGGCAGAATCGGCTGCAATGGCGACAGCGGAGGTGGCTGCGGCTGCAGTGGTGACAGCGGCGATGCGGCGATGACTACAGTGGCGGCAGCGGCGATGACTACAGTGGCGGCAGCGGCGATGACTGCAGTGGCAGCTGGTGAGAGCAGTCCGGGCCTGGGCAGACCGGATCTGCGGGGCTGGGCAGGCCGGGGCGGCGGAGGTGGGCTGGGCATGCCTGGGCGTGGTTTAACTTGTGGGCCTGCCATCTTCCTGGTTGTCCTCACTCGGGGTCACCACTTTGTCGTGGGTTTGGTTCGGTATGGACAAGCCAGGGAAAATGAGACTCACAATAACACTAAAACTAAGGTTTAATGGTTAATATGCTCGGAGGGAACGGACGTAGTCTCGTTGGGAGAAGGTCCGGAGTGAAGGCCTCATCAAGCGTCGTTGCTGTGGGCGAAGAGCCACAGGAGGGAATGAGACGACTTGCTGGCGGCTTGCTGGAGCGAACTGGTCCCGAGGCACCTTGCTGGAGAGGACTGGTCCCGAGGCAGCTTGCTGGGGAGAACTGGTCCCAAGGCCTCTTGCTGGGGAGAACTGCTGCTTGGAGTTGAGCCTGGGAGAGAAGTCAGTAGAGAACTCGGTAGAGAAGTCGGGAGATATCTGAATTCTGAATCTCTAGGAAAGACCACCCGCTTGTCTGTAAGAAAATGAAAAGATAGTAGCGTATAAAAGAGGGCTATTGCCACCGGGCGAATCGCGAGCGATTAGGGGTTTATTGGAGGTCGCGGCTCGGGAGAAATGGACCGGGAGCTTGGACGGAGGTGCTGACGCCGGGGTTAGGATTAGGATCACTAACGAAAGTTTAGAAAATGGTAGGAGGCGTAGTAGTAGAGAAAGGTGGAAAAACGGAAAAATCTTTAGTGGGAGGTAAACTGAAATGAGAAGATGTAGTATAAGAGAAAGTTAGAAAGGAAGTGAATTTTAGTCGAAGAAAAAGTAAGTGTAATTGTTTGTGCGTGTGTTGTGGCTCTGTTCGTGAGAGGTGTGTGTGTGTATCTTACGGGAAGTGAGTAGAGTTCACTTCCCGCGTGTAGAGCGCGGTCCTGATAAGCCACAGGTGGGGCCTGAGTAGCCTGCCTTTCCCCAGGTTGGGTTTGAGTTCCTGTAGAGTTGATCCAGTGGCGGTGCGAGGGGGGGCAGGCGGGCGGTGTGAACCCGCCTGCAGACAGAATCAACTCAGCGCTCGGAGAGGTCGGACGTCTCTTCAAATCAGCTCTCTCAACAAACTCCCAGTAATCTTCGCCGGCCGGTGGTGGCGAGGAGATATATCTCCTTGCTGCTGCCGGTCTGGCATGGCCGACCTCTACGAAACGTCGGCAGGCGGGTTTACACCAAGACAAATACACACATTTCCCAAGTCACGTAATTCTGTTTTCAGAGTAGTGCTTGGAAGAAAAGAGGCACACGCACACTTGCTCGCTGGTAAAGCAGAGGCCCAAACCGTCTCATTCAGAACCCTCAATCTGATCGCAGGCTGGTCGACGGAGAGACTTGGGACACCTCTCTGTCCAACCGGCCCGCAACCTAACGCTGGCCTCTTCGCTGACGCTGGTGAGCGAGTTTACACTTCTGACATTTACACACAATTCCCAATCGCGTAATTCTCTGTTTTCAGAGTTGTGATTGGAAGGAAAGAGATCATACAACACCCGCCCGTCTGTCCCTCCCTCGCACCGCCACTGAATCAACTCTACAGGAACTCAAACCCAACCTGGGAAAAAGCAGGCAACTCAAGCCCCACCTGTGGCTCATCAGGAACGCGCTCGCCAGCGGTGGTGGCGAGGAGATATATCTCCTTTGCTGCTGCCGGTCTGGTTACGGACCGATCTCTTCGTTGACGTCGGCAGGCGGGAGAGATCTGGTTTCTGGATTCTGGATTCCAAGAAAAGACCACCTCGCTTGCGCGGGATCGGGTTTTGTGGGAGGGGAAGAATGTCTGTTAGAAAATGAAAAGATAGTAGTGTATAAAAGAGGGCTATTGCCACCGGGCGAATTGCGAGCGATTAGGGGCTAGTTTGTTGTCATGGCTTAGGAGAACTGGACCAGGGGCTTGGAGGGCAGCGCTTGACGCCGGAGGTTAGGATTACCAACGGGGTTAGGATCACCAACGAAAGTTTAGAAAATGGTAGGAGGCGTAGTAGTAGAGAAAGGTGGAAAAACGGAAAAATCTTTAGTGGGAGGTAAACTGAAATGAGAAGATGTAGTAGAAGAGAAAGTTAGAAAGGAAGCGAACTTTAGTCGAAGAAAAAGTAAGTGTATATGTTTGTGCGTGATTTGTGGCTCTGTTCGTGAGAGGTGTATGTGTGTATCTTACGAGAAGTGAGTTGATTTCACTTTCCGCGTGTAGAGGGCGAACCTGATAAGCCACAGGTGGGGCGAGCGTACCCTGATTATCCCCAGGTTTTGGGTTTGAAGTCCTTTTAGAGCTGATCAAGGGGCGGTGCGAGGGGGGGGGGGGCAGACGGGCGGTGTACACCCGCCTGCCGACGTCAACGAAGAGATCAGTGACCAGAACGGGAGCGGCAAGGAGATAACTCCCCGCCGCCACCGCTGGCGAGGGCGAACCTGATAAGCCACAGGTGGGGCGAGCGTACCCTGATTATCCCCAGGTTTTGGGTTTGAAGTCCTTTTAGAGCTGATCAAGGGGCGGTGCGAGGGGGGGCAGACGGGCGGTGTACACCCGCCTGCCGACGTCAACGAAGAGATCAGTGACCAGAACGGGAGCGGCAAGGAGATAACTCCTCGCCGCCACCGCTGGCGAGCGCGAACCTGATGAGCCACAGGTGGGGCGAGCGTTGTCTGTTTATCCCCAGACTGGGTTTGGAATTCGGAAGAGTAGATTCAGTGGCGATGCGAGGGAGGGGCAGACGGGCGGGTGTTGTATGGTCTCTTTCCTTCCAATCACAACTCTGAAAACAGAGAATTACGCGATTGGGAATTGTGTGTAAATGTCAGAAGTGTAAACTCGCTCACCAGCGTCAGCGAGAGGCCAGCGTTTGGTTGCGGGCCGGTCGGACAGAAAGGTGTCCCAAGTCTCTCCGTCAACCAGCCTGCGGTCAGATTGGGCGTACTGAGAGAGACGGTTTGGGCCTCTGCTTTGCTAGCGAGAAAGTGTGCATGTGCCTCTTTTCTTCCAAGCACTACTCTGAAAACAGAGATTTACGTGACTTGGGAAATGTATGTGTGTATTTGTATTGGTGTAAACCCGCCTGCCGACGTCAACGTAGAGGTCGGCCATGCCAGACCGGCGGCAGCTAGGAGATGTATCTCCCAGCCACCACCGGCCGGCGGTTGGTTGAAGAGACGTCCGACCTCTAGGAGCGCTGAAACGCCGACCTTTTAAAGGAGGCTGGCGGGAACGCGGGGAGCTTTCCAAGTTCCTGATTGGCTGATCAGCGGCGCGTCACCACAATATTACTGTTTTATTTATTTATTTATTTATTTTCCTGTAGTTCTTGTTAGGTCTCATAAATCACTTATGGTAATTCTAAAGTACCATAGTCAAAGTTTTCGTGTTTGTGGATTTTACTTATTCCATTCGTTTATTTTTATTTATTTATCTATTCATTTTTTATTTTGATCCGTTATAAAAGGGCCAAATGGTAACATTCATCAAGGCGACGGCGTTCCAATAATAATACAGATACTTTCACATATACATAAACATAAGTGTTTTAGAATTAATATTTATAATTTACCAATAGCTTTAAAAGTGATATTATATATTCTTTATTATATTACTATAAGTAATATTCAAGCCAATGATATTACACAAGTTCGTCATCTTGATGTTCATTCATGATGTGGATGTGTGTATGTGAGATTCTCCCTACATGCACAGAACGGGGAGGATTTTCGACTCAGAGTGAAATGGCATGGTTTTTTTTTTTTAAGTTTAGATATTTGTTGGTTGAGTATTCTCACTCTTTCAGTACAGGAAGAGAACAGGATCATTTCATGCCAACCATTTAATTTTAAAGACTGCCTTTCGACCCCATAGTAATTTACTGACCCCTTTCGACCCCCTAGCAATCTACTGACCCCCTTTCGACCCCTTGGCTATTTATCGACCCCTTGGATGGTCTCATCGACCCCTGGGGGTCGATATCGACCACTTTGGGAAGTCCTGTACTAAATCCAAGGCAATTTGGATTTTGAACAAGGACGATCATGCGTCACAAACTTAATGTGTTTCTATTCAAGGCTAATAGATGTAATACAAGAAAGAGATGGGTGGGCTGATTGTGCATTTCTAGACCTAAAAAAAGCTTTTGCTAAGGTGCCACATAAGAAGTTGCTTAAGAAATTAGAAACTGCAGGAGAAATACAGGGCAAACTGCTGAAGTAGATGGAAGACTTCTTGCATGAAAGAAAAATGAGAGTAATGATAAGAGACAAACACTCTAATTGGGATGAAGTAATAAGTGGTGTTCCACAAGGAACAATTCTGGCCCCAATAATGTTTGCTATATATATATATATATATATATATATATATATATATTAATTATATGGATAAAGGAATTGAAAGTTATATGAGTTTCTTTGCGGATGATGCAAAATTGTTGAAAAAAGTGAACACTGAAGAAGATTGTGAGTCGCTACAGAGTGATCTCAATAAAGTATGGGAATGGAGTAGGAAGTGGGAGATGGAATTCAATATTAAGAAGTGTAGTATAATGGAATTTGGAAGAAGCAAAGAAAGAATAGTAGAATCATAAAATTGGGAGAAGAAATAAAAAAGTAGAAAACGAGAAAGATCTAGGAGTCATTATTATGAATAATATGTCCCCTGAGAAACACATAAACAAGATTTTTGGAGAAACTTATATTTCAATAAGAACAATCAAAGTGGCATTTACATACCTGGATGACGAAATGGTGAAAAAAATACTGTATCGGGTGGCTAATGAGTGCGCACAGTAAAGGGTTTAATTTTATATTTGAATACACACAATCAACAAATGCGTGCACCCGCAACAAGGCCGTCTTCGAAAACTGACGCCACGCTCTCGTTCGCGCCAAAACAAAGACGCGCATCGCATCTGCGATATCTAATACAAACAAATCCTATACATAATATAAATACATTTTATACATAACATAATATAATTATTACAATAAATACTAAAATAATACAATACAATTCCACTACACACCACGCCAACACAATACTAGTCACTTTGATAAGACCAAGATTGGAATATGCAGCGACGACGTGGTCACCAAGTACAAAAAAAATGTATAACAAAACTTGAAAGAATACAAAGAGCAATTACAAAATTGGCACCAACACTCTCAGAACTATCATATGAAGAAAGACTAGCAAAACTTGAGCTACAGACATTAGAGCAAAGAAGAGAGAGAGGAGACTTGATAACTATAGAATCATGAAAGGTTTAGAAACTATTGATAGAGAGGATCTAATAAAATGGGATAGTAGGAATACAAGAGGACACGGAAAGAAAACCAAGAAAGACAGTTATAGAAGAGATCTGAAAAAGAACAGCTTTCCCCATAGAGGGAATTTTTTAGATGAGAAAGTGGTGTATGCAAAAACAATACACGAATTTAAAAACAGTCTAGATAAAATGAGATTTGAAAACGGGACACCACGAGCATAGCTCCCCTTCCCTTAAAATACAACTAGGTAAATACATATACATACATACATACATATAATCAGGTGTCAACTTTGGCGTTGCGACACACTGCCTAGTGCTTCCCATTTACTTTCGTCCCTTTTCAGCCCCTTCGGCTATTACTTTTCCTTCACTCTATGGAAACGCTGGAAGTCTTAAGGCCTCCAGTAACTACTTCTTGATATTTTTACTCCCCATTCTCCTCAGCAATTGTTGTTAGAGTTTAGCGCTAATTGGTTCCAATGCCTTATCGAGTCTAAGTGTCACGGCGAACCGTGACAGAAGAAGAAAGATATAAAAAAATAAATTGCTGTATATAGATCAACAATTCAGATGCCACAGATTGCCACCCATATTCGGGAGGAAGCGAGCATCATTCCACTACTCCTTGACTTCCAATGACACAAACCGAAGGATGAGGAGTTGTACTGTGCTGCAGGTTAGTCGTATGGTAGGACCTGGGACCTGTGGGTAGGTGGGTCCTCGTATTACTTTCCATTCGTGGTTGAAAGGAAACTCGACCGTCATTGGTGCTTTTATTCTTCCAACATCAATCCAACTGCTTCCCAAACCGGGGGAGGGAGGGAATTGAGAACTTGCGTCCCATTCGTTCTTCCAGACCGGTTCCATGGTTTCCAAAACCAGTTCCAAGACTAGTTTCTGTTCTCCAAGACTAGTTCCCTTTTAAAAGGGACAATTTGAAGAAGACATTAATATCTTTGCTCGGCCGTCTGGCGGTCTACGTGGCATCTTTTCCCTATCTGACAACGCGAACGTGAGCTAAACATCGACAACGTTCTTGATCCCTTTGTCCGATAGCGAGAGTAGGAATAATTTGACATAGTAACATTGTTACATGTGTTTGTTGACGAATAAAGTCTTTTTTATGGATTTCATCATAATTAATGTTAATGATTACAGTAGTAATTTAAAGATATTAGAGTTGGATGATGAATCAATTTCTAAGTACATCCAAAATTATTAGACGATAGCTTTTCACTCTGACATAAGTATCTTCTATTTTACTCAGGAATCTCCCCACCCCCTTTGTCTTCCAAGATGTCTTCGTAGATTCATGATCGAAGTCATCACAAGCGTTATAATGTTAAGATTGAAATGTCTGAACTTCTCAATTAGTTGAACTAATTCACCATATTACATTTTTGTGTCCTTATACTTTGTGGTTATGATTGATACATCTTACCTATGTATTACCATTTGATCTTATTTCTCATTGTTTTGGTTGGAGGGTCCACTGCGTTACATAACCCCCCCCACACACACACACCTGCGTGTTTGCCACTTCTCGTCTAGGCTAGTTTTAATTAGGCTAGTTAGGATCATGTGTCCCTTTCTCGTAACTAGTAACTGCCCAGATGTTGCGTCGCAATCCTCTCGCAATTTAACTATGGGAAAAGTGCCCGCCGAAAAACAGCGTAATGTGTTTCATGTTTGGTGCTCACCTCCACCCATTTACCCGCTATCACACCCACAGGTCCAGGGCGGCCAGGGATCCCCTGCAGTCCAATTGCACATCAGTCAGGCCTACGGTATGGCTGCCACAGGTACCCTTGCAGATTTTGGCCATTTTGGGGCATTTTCCTCACCTCCACCCATTTACCCGCTATCACACCCACAGGTCCAGGGCGGCCAGGGATCCCCTGCAGTCCAATTGCACATCAGTCAGGCCTACGGTATGGCTGCCACAGGCCTAAACGTCATTAATGGACACAAAGGCCCAACTTTGGACCCCTCTCACCCACGCACCCTTGGTCTCACGATTCTCATGTCTACCTTCATGAGCACCGTATCCGACCCTCTCCTTGTGGGACAACTTTCCACCAAATCGCTGACCTTCCCATTTTCCCTCCAATTCATGGGGGGTACCCTTGCAGATTTTGGCCATTTTGGGGCATTTTCCTCACCTCCACCCATTTACCCGCTATCACACCCACAGGTCCAGGGCGGCCAGGGATCCCCTGCAGTCCAATTGCACATCAGTCAGGCCTACGGTATGGCTGCCACAGGCCTAAACGTCATTAATGGGCACAAAGGCCCAACTTTGGAGCCCTCTCACCGACGCACCCTTGGTCTCACGATTCTCATGTCTACCTTCATGAGCACCGTATCCGACCCTCTCCTTGTGGGACAAGTTTCCACCAAATCGCTGACCTTCCGATTTTCCCTCCAATTCATGGGGGGTACCCTTGCAGATTTTTGCCATTTTGGGTCATTTTGGTCACCTCCACCCATTTACCCGCTATCACACCCACAGGTCCAGGGCGGCCAGGGATGCCCTGCAGTCCAATTGCACATCAGTCAGGCCTACGGTATGGCTGCCACAGGCCTAAACGTCATTAATGGGCACAAAGGCCCAACTTTGGAGCCCTCTCACCCTTGGTCTCACGATTCTCATGTCTACCTTCATGAGCACCGTATCCGACCCTCTCCTTGTGGGACAAGTTTCCACCAAATCGCTGACCTTCCCATTTTCCCTCCAATTCATTTCCATATACAATGCATTAGGCTGAAGGTTGAGAATGCCATTAGAATCTCTAGTAATAGCTGTTCACAAACTTTCTTAGCATAAATATACCAAAGGCTTTTCCCCCTTACAAGGAAGGTAGCCAGAAAACAAAGGCATAGAAATCACTCCCAGCCATTCCATCGGGAACATACTCCACTCCCCTCTACCCCCACTCTTATCTTGGCACCTCCTGGATGACGGGTCAGAAGCAATGTCAAGACACAGCAAGGCCTTGACTTAGCAAAGCATTCGACAAGGTGCCACACCAGAGACTACTAAATAAAATCAAAGCCCATGGCATAGGAGGAAAAGTGTTAGAATGGATTAGAGCTTGGATTAGTAACAGAAAACAGCGGGTCACCATAAATGGAATAAAATCTAGGTGGGGCAATGTTACCAGCAGGGTCCCCCAGGGCTCGGTTTTGGGTCTATTGTTGTTCATTATGTACATAAACGACTTAGACGATGGGATAGTGATGCTAGTTTGCGGAAGACACTAAAATTGGACCCCTAATTAGGTCAGGAGACGACGCCCAAATTCTGCAGGATGATCTTAATAAAATGTTAACATGGTTGGTGAAATGGCAAATGAACTTCTATATCTCTAAGTGTAGCGTGTTAAACGTAAGGCTACACAACCCCGAAAATAGATACAGCTTAGATAACACGTTTTTAAAAAAATCTGAGTGCAAGAGGGACTTGGGAGTTTTGGTGAGTTCGGACCTTAAAACCAGGAAGCAGTGCATTAGTGCCAGAAATAAAGCTAACAGTGCATTAGGTTTCATTGCTAGGACAATAATGAAAAGAGGTACAGAAGTAATTATTAAACTCTATCTAGCAACAGTTGGACCCATCCTTGATTATGCGGTACAGTTTTGGTCTCCATCCTACAGAATGGACAAATTCACTAGAATCGGTACAGAAAAGAATGACCAAAATGATATATGGACTCAGAAATTTGCCATACAAAGAGAGGCTTAGGCACCTTAACTTACACTCTGGAAAGACGCAGTGCTGGGTGATCTAATAGAAGTGTTCAAGTGGATCAAAGGTTATAACAAGGGTGATGCAAACAAGGTCATCACAATAAAACAGGGCAGGACTCGCAGTAATGGGTGTAAACTGGACAAATTTAGATTTAAGAAGGAAATAGGCAAGAATTGGTTTACTAATAGGGTGATCGATGAATGGAATAAACTTAGTAACCATGTAGTAAGCGCTGAAATTGTGTCATTTTAAAAAACGATTAGACAACTTTATGGATGGGGATGACAGGTGGTGATGGATACAGAGCTGCCTAGTATAGAGCTTATGGTCTCTTGCTGTCTCCTTTATTCTCATGTTCTAAATGGGCAACCCCGCCTCATGCAGAAAAGTTGACAGGCTGCATTTTATTTCTCATACATACTCCCTCGCCCCTCATGCATCACAGCATCATCCACACCATTCTCCATTCACCCCTATATTGTCCTTCCTCAACACATTTCCCATTTCCCCCATCTCGACCTCGGTCAACCCCTCATGTTCACTCATTATTTCCACGTGTCCAAACAATCTCGATATTCCATCAACCCCATCTCCCAACTCCCTTTCCACCCTTCTCCTCACCTCTTTTCTATCTAGCCTAGTGACCCCTATACTTCTCAGGAACCTCATCTCAAACTCCTCCCATATGTTCCATGTTTCTGCCCCGTATAGTGCTGTTGACACAATTACTCCTTCAGCATTCCCAAATGTCTCTTAACACTTTTTAATCTCTCAAAGCATTTACTCGCTTCTCTCAATCTTCTACCTCCACCCCCACTCCTCCCACATTCGCACATAAGTATCTAGAACTAGCCACTTCTTCCAGTCTCCCTTATTACTCACTTTGTCTGCTGCCACTCTCCCCCCTTATTAGCAAAACCACTTTATTGGGGGTATTGATCCTTGTACTGTTTATGAGGTAATGGAGGGTTGCCAAATAAATGAAGCTGCCTTGCTTCGTCTTGCTGCACCACTTCTGAACCAGGGCAGTGGGCAGGATACAGAGATGACCTATCATCCATGAGGAACTATGATTACAGGGTGGTGGATGCAAGTAAAATGAGTATATGCCTCTTGATTTGTCTACTTCCCTGCTAAGGGGGAAAAGCCCTTGGTGTATAAAGGTTAACTGTATGCGTTTATTAATTTCCTTTCTAAAAAGTGAGGGTACTAATGCACTTAATTCTTGTCACTTTACCACACAATTTTGGTTCCACTTGGTAATTACTCCCTTCTAAGAAATGACGAGTGAAACTAGTGACCATACTTAACAGCATATAAAAGGAGCGAGATGAAAAGAAACACATGCAAATGATCTTAATTTTAATTTCTTTGTCTGGAATTACATAAAAACCAGAAACAAGTGAACAAGGACTTAACCCTTGATCTTCTTCTTGGGGCGGATGTTTGAGGTGTGTCCGCACTTCTTCTTACGACAATTAGTGGCCCTGAAAATAATCCCAATACATTTCAGTTCTGTTCCAAACTGTTCCATGTCAAATTTATAACCATATATGGCAATACAACTTGAAAGTCCAAATCTTCAGTATCGTGTACAAAGTACAGAATGTGAAAAATGCAATAAATTTGGTTTACCTGGGGTGAAGGCGGGCGTAGCACTTGCGACAAATCATTTTGTTGCAGTTGTACTTTTCTGCAAGCAACTTCAGAGAAGGCTCAATAACACCACCTCTCAGACGCAATACTAAGTGAAGGGTTGATTCTGAAATATTAACAATTGTTTGCTATAATGTATACACACACATATTAACAGCTTTTTCCCCCCCCTCTTAAAAGAGAGGTAATCAATGGCAATCCACTCCCACTATTTCATCCCCACATATTCAACTTCCATTTACCACCTCTCCCTCCCTCTTTTCTAATCTCCTCCTGGATGATGGGTCATCTCTGTATCTCAGCCACTGCCCTGGGTCAGAAACAATATAACAAGACACAGCAAGGGTGCTTAATTTAATCGGTGACCTCACCTTTCCATCCTCTCAAGCATAAAAAGAAAAGATGGAGAGAAATCCCTTTGAGCTCTATCAAAACATCATTCACACATACTCCCTCCCACTCCCTTCTATGTATCAAAGCTTCACCCATACCCAACCCTTCTCCACTCACCCCTATCTTTTGTCTTCTCCTGTCCTTCCTCAACAGACATTCCCCTTTCCCAATGCCCCTTTTACCCCATCCATCAATCTCATCCTTGGTTGCCCCCTCATGTTCACTCCCTCTACCTTTGCCTTCCACACCTCTTTTACTAATCTTGCTTCACTCGTTCTTCTCATGTGATCCATGCAACCACTACCTGTCCTAAACCCACTGTTCCTCACCTAATCCTCTCAACCAAAACCTTCCCATATGCCTTCACAACACATGCTTGTCACCTTTTTCCTTGTACAATGGAACTGTATTATACAGGTATTCCACCAGTACTCTACCCTATTTTAGACAAACATTAAACAACCTCACCAGTCCACCATCACTGTTCCTCCCTTTTATAGACACTCCACATGAAACACACCTAACCAAGGTGCCCCTGCTCTCATCATTTTAATAACTGATTTCACTCCACCTTTCATTATTTCTCAATTTTCCTCATTCATCAGCCCAAAATTAATCTTTATATATCTCACCCATCTCATTATATCACACAAGCACATCTAGTTGATAGAAAACCTACACCAGCAACACATTACAACTTTCCACCAACAAAAGATCATTTACACTACTCACAACACAAGCACTCCAGGACCCCATTCATGCCCTCGTCCATCAAACCACCTAGACATTGTCTTAACCACTTCTATACGGTGACGCCTACGTAGGCGGCATGAGGAGCAAGTGGGTACTCGATGATGCCGACGTCACCATCTTGATTATATTTATTGTAGTCATGCCTACGTAATTTCCATTCTCTCTAAACTGGCTTCATCAATTTTCTATGGTTATCAAAATACACGGGTGAAAAAGAACGAACGATTGAGCACAGACTTTATCTTTAATAATGCGATTATTATGACGCAACATCGCACGTCGGGCAGCTAATGCTGCCAGACATGCGATGTGCCCCGGAGTTAACCCCTTCCATACGGTGCCGCACACGTAGGCGTCATGAGGAGCAAGTGGATTCGCGACGCTGCCATATCGGCGTCTTGATTATATTTATTGTAGTCGCCCGTGTTTTTACATTCTCCCAAATGCACCCTGAATCCCATTCTCTGTGGTTTTCAAAATTCGCGGGTGAAAGAGAGAATGAGCGATATAAGCGGTGACTATATTTTATGATGCGAGTATTAATACGACACGTCATACGGCTGGCATTGGCTGCTGCCCGCGAGATTTGAGTCCCGTACTGAAGTGGTTAAGAGGTTAACAGCAAAATCCCTCACAAGAGTTCAACACTTGTATGACTGCACCAAGCCACATCCTGCCACCAAGACAATACCAATATAAAATAGGCCCCAATGCAACCATCATAAAGAAAACTGAACACTTCACATTGCAATGCCCTACCCTAGCTATACCCAGACAATAAAACTATTTTCTCTCACGAGTGACTTATGGCCCGACCTAGTGGCTGTTGCTGGTTACCTAAGGCTCCATAGATCTTCTACACAAGTGACATGGGGCAATGGATTCACTGGACTGTTCAACTAAGGACCCATACTAACCAGGCCAGCCATTCACTTTACCTTTACCCTCTCCTGGTAGGCATAATAAACTGTCACATGACATATATACAAGAGTCAAAGTAAGCCACAAGAGAACTACTCTACAGAGGAGAGGATCATTCACAAAATGCAGTGGCAATTTTTAAGAGTCATAAGAATAGTCCTCAGGCAATTCTTACATGGTTGATAGCACCCTCTATCGTGAACTTTTTAACTAAATTGAAAACGGCTGCCACCAATTTCAAATTACTTGCAGCAGGTGCAGAATTTGATTCATTTGCAGCTCTAAAAGAATCTATTTCCAGCTGGGAAAAGTCTAATAATGTAAATCTTTAACAACTTAAGATAAATTTGAAAATTTTAAAAATTTTGAAACAACATTCCTGGGAGGATTGTTAGGTTAGGTTTTTGTCATAAAAATTTAGTTCAAAGTTCACAACAGAGAGCACTATCAACCTTGTCATAAGAATAACCTGAGGACTATTCTTATGACTCGTCGTAAAACTGCCACTGCCTTCACAAAAAGGTACTTGATAAGATTATTGCTAATACAATGTAAATGACATGCCATGTTCAGCCACTATGGAAGATGCAGATTATCCATATTCAAGCAACCTTCTTACCCTCCAACACTTATTGATATGCAAGAACATGTCCCCTAACCTATCCTGATAAAATCCCAAGTACAGAATTCACACAATAAAATGGAGGAAGGTTGTAATGAGTGATTTCTTCCCAGAAGCACAGGCCATATTTCCATAGGTCCAGTGAAAGCCAAACCTTTTGGATTAATTTTGGAGGCATTTAAATGGAAACTTCAATTTTACACATACAAAACTATTCTGATTTTCATTTAGGCTGAATGTAAGCCAGGAAAATAATTTACCATTGATGTGTACCATTATAGCTCCAAGATAGGGTACACTGGCTATTTTAATTTTCATACAAAAACTAAGCTAAAGAAACCTTTCAGGTTTGTAAAAGAACATTCCAAGAATATTTTCATCAGATAAAGTGTGTAAAAGTCAGCCAACAGACCAACCCCTCCACAGCACTGGAATTATTCATTGACACTAAGATTAACTATTTATTTGCTGTCACAGCAATATCTCCACCATCCTTTTATTTCTTATTAAACCTAGGATACATGTCTAGTCATACATAGCCAATATGTCAACCACCCAATGTCAACCCAGTTTCAAGAATACTATACTCAAGAATATCACACACAAGTTTAATTAAGATTTTTAATACACTTACCCTTCTGGATGTTGTAGTCAGACAGTGTTCTGCCATCCTCCAATTGCTTGCCAGCAAAGATGAGACGCTGTTGATCAGGAGGGATACCTAAAACCAAAAACAAATTAATGGTTAGAGCTGCAACCCATCAGGTATACATTTCATGATCCACTCAATTTATTACATATTGTATACACATCCCTTCAGGCTGTGTTAAACTATCACACACATAAGCACACCCTACGAACGGTGGAATGGGTGTGCCTTAGACTTGGCTACCTCCACAAGACCCCATAACCTTTAAAACTGAGAGACCTAGTCAAGGCATACCATTCAGTACAGCCATCTAATATCCATCTGTCGTCCTTCTGATCTTATGAACAAAGGGTCATAGGTTTTATTGTAATGCATTATCGTTACTAAACTTGGTAAACTTTAAACCCCTCCCATATGGTGATGCCTACGTAGGAGTCATGAGGAGCAAGTGGGTATGTGAGGCTGCCATATCGGTGTCTTGATTATATTTATTGTAGTTGTACCTGCGTGACCCCCATACTCTGTAAACTGGCTTCATCATATTTTCTATGGTTATCAAAATTCACAGGTGAAAGAGGACGAGCATTACAGGGGTTACTTTATTTTTTGAAATGCGAGTATTATAACGCGACATCGCACGTCTGGCAGCTAATGCTGCCCGCGAGATTTTGGCCCAGAGTGAAGAGGTTAAAAGTGAACATCTACGCAATATAGCAATAGCAAATTTTGTAAATTATAGTATATAGTAATGAGATTTTCTTGGTGGAAATAAATTACAAAGAAGTTGCTGAAACCAATTTAATAACAACTGAAGCTGCGGCAGTTAAATGATGTGCCATGTTTGTTTCAATAGATGTCAAGGTCAAAGAAATTAAAGGATAAATTAGTCTATTACCTACAAAACCTAACTTACATTTCATAGTTCAGTACCTAAAATTCTACAGATCATCCAGGTCATCATTATGGATGCTGACAGCCTAATTATTATTGTACCTCGAGCAATTAATAGACAACGGCAGAACCCCGTATTCTCTCAAAAAGTCCAAGGAACTATTGCTTTTGTAACAGTGCTTATTAATGTCACCTAGAGTTAGAGAACACCCAATCCACAATGTGAAAGCCATCGTCTGATAGTGACTGGACTGGACAGAAAACAAGGCATCTGGACAGTATCCTAGCAGCTTCATTCATTAGTTGATTTGCTAGTAGCAAGGTCTTTTTTAGTTATTTCCTCCAAGAAAATTGCATATTACGTTCATGTATTAATAATTTACAATATTTAATTTTTTAATGCTAAGTCGCATACATATGCACAACTAAAATAATACCCTTATATTTGTGTGGTCTGTTAAGTATCTATGCTTTATTCAAAGAAGATTGTCAAGGATGGTTCTTGTGAGCCACATTTGAAATATAAGTATTCTTGGTCAACCACAACCTACATTAGCACCAAATTTTCACCCTCCAGCCTACATTTCCCAGTATTTGTTCTGTTATGTACATGGATGCGATTTAGTGTTAGAAAATTAAATATTAATTTTGTAAACTATAATACATGAACATAATATGCGATTTAATTAGCAGAAATAAAAATAAAAAATACCTTGCTACAAGCAAATACACTATCGAACAAAGTCGCTAGCATAGGATCGGGACGCATCTTGTCATTTGTCAACAGTTGTCTGCCCAGTCCAGTTGAGGCCTGGTGTACGCCCTCGGTACTTCCACCAGTACCTTATGAGGTACAGGTAAACGTCGACTTACGATGGCCGCGACTTACGATTGTTCGACTTTACGATGACGACGACGACGATATGATAATTTAACCCCTTCCATACGGTGCCGCACACGTAGGCGTCATGAGGAGCAAGTGGATTCGCGACGCTGCCATATCGGCGTCTTGATTATATTTATTGTAGTCGCCCCTGTGTTTTTACATTCTCTCAAATGTGCCTTGAATCCCATTCTCTGTATAAGCGGTGACTATATTTTATGATGCGAGTATTATTACGTCACGTCGTATGGCTGGCATTGGCTGCTGCCCGCGAGATTTAAGTTCCGTACTGAAAATACATATTATAGTGTTTGAATATGGTAAAAAGGATAAAAATATTTAAATAAACTACTGTACATGTTTAATAGGCTATATTCAGTATCTCTAGTGGTTAATATACAGGTAGGCTAGGTACAGTGACCACGGAACAGTGATACACAAATTGGGGATCGACTTACGATGAAATCGTCTTACGATGGCTCTATCGAAACCTAATGCCATCGTAAGTCGACGTTTACCTGTATATATTCTTGAAGGAATGCTATGGAGCTGAAATCTATGCATTCCTTCAAGCTATGAAAAACCTATATACCCCGCAATCAGAAAGTGATTGAACAGACAATGAAGATGATCCAGATGACCTTAAATTACAGGTACCAATTTACTAAATACACGTTAGGTTAGGTTAGACAAATTTATCCTTTCATTTCTTCGACGTTGGCATCTATCGTAACAAACATGCGTACCATACTGCAGCGTGACTTACGAAATCTGTTTTAGCAACTTTTTTGTTTGTTTTTTTTTCGCCAAGAAAACTGCATATTGCATTGATACATTATAATTTACATAATTAATATTTAATTTCCTAACCCTATATCGCATCCATGTACACAACTGAACATTTACCCATTTCCCAATTCTGATACCTTGGCACACTTGGCCATGTTTACCAAAATGTCATTTGATTCACTTACCCTCTTTATCCTGAATCTTGGCTTTCACATTTTCAATAGTGTCAGCAGGTTCGACCTCAAGGGTGATGGTCTTACCCGTCAAGGTTTTGACGAAGATCTGCATCTGCAAAGCAAATCATAATTAGGACAGAAACTACTTTCCACCACATGACAGAACCCACCGGATTTCAATATATGGCCAGAATATGATGAGTACTACTAAATATACACAAGGATTTCTACTTGTTACTTTTGCTACTACCAAAAACACAATTATTGATCCATTTGGAGCTATGGTGATGGCACACTTGACACAGGGCTTTGTGAATGCCAGCCTAGGCTACGAAATTACAGATAGGTTGGGAAAAGACACAGCAAAATTTTCCAGCAGTGGTGGACCACAACTGAGGAAGGACCTCAAGACATCAAGTAATATTCTACATCAGATGTTGCTATACTAGCTAGGTCAAACACCGCCAGAGGCGCCACCATCCATGACATCCACCAATAGCGCGTCATTTTATGCACACGCCATTCAAACAGCCAAATTTACATATCATGGGAAAGTTAATTCATAAAAATGTCGCTAGTGTATTTTATTACTTTCAAGTAAATTTCAACCAATCACATCATTAGTTCCATATTGGTACATACATATACCAAAGGCTTTTTCCCCTTACACGGGGGTAGCCAAAAAGAAAAAGGCATAGAAACCACTCCCACCCATTTCATTTCCCATATATTCCACTCCCCTCCACTTCATAAATTCGGCAACCCCACCCCCTCTCCGTCCCCTTATACAGAAAAGGAGAAGACGGGGAGAAATCCCTTCGGGCTGCATCAATTTTTTTCTCATGCATACTTCCTCACCCCCCCCATCCATCACAGCCTCATCTATACACCTTTCTCCATTCACCACTATCTTCTGTCCTCTCCCGTCTTTCCTCTATAGACATTCCTCTCTTTTGTAAAGCCCCTTTCAACCCATCCATCCATCTCATCCTTGGATGCCCCCTCATATTCACTCCTTCCACCTCTGCCTTCCACACTTCTTTTACTAATCTTTCTTCACTCATTCTTTCCAGGTGTCCAAACCATCCTAATGCTCTTTCATCCACCCTATCCCCCAGTTCCCTTTCAACCCCTGTTCTCCTCACCTCATTTCTCACTATCTAGCCTAGTAACCCCTATCATACTTCTCAGACATTTCATCTCAAACACATGACCGATGAGACTCCTACTCATCAGTACATAGAAACATGAAAAAACCATGGCAGCCTGCATTCAGCAGTAAATCAATTTTTTTTCATGTTTCGAGAAAAATGAGCTAGAAAACTCCAATGGGTAACAGACCCAAATAAACTGAAACTACTAGCCTCACAGATTATTCTGATACCAAAACCAGGGCAGGGTATCACGGGAGAGCTTAGAAATCATAAGTAAAAAGTTTTGATTATAACAGGTCAGGTAATGATGTCAAACGTATTGTGGCATCTTGGCCGCCGATGCAGATGTGTCTGTCAAACCATCTTTGCATGCTTTATCATGATCTATACTGGTACTCTAACCTAATGTAAGGTAGTATAATCCAGTTATATCTTGCTACTGAACATAGTATGAACAACTGTACTTGTTAATACGTCATTCCTTGGGCCGCCATATTGGATTTCCGCAATATTGACTAATCAAAGCAATAGTAAATGGTTATTTCGTAGTTCTCCCAACTTTCCGATGCTTGAAAAATTAAGTCTAGGGCACTTCCAACCTCTCGGGTCAATTTGGCACTACGTTTCCAAAAGTATCGACTGTTACAATGATACGTATATGGACTTGGCTACACACTTTTTGGCCTGATTTCCAGGGACAAAATAGACCTGACTTGGTACCCTTCAAAATGCAGTATCTCGGGAAGTAGGACAGCTAGATGGATAATTCAAATTGCATTGTACTCATAGCAACTTTCTCCATCTCATGAAAACTACTGCTCAAATATCAGGAATTCCATTTTTATGTTGACCTAGCTAACTATACCCAACCACTAGTGTCATCTACACTTCAGGCTGTCATTGAACCAATCAATCCTTATTTTGACCCAACCTCTTAATTCACCCAAACGAAAAACTTGTCCGTTTAAAACTGGGCCAGGGGAAAGCAGTACTGAAATTCATACTCCTATCACCATATGTAGATTTACTGTGACTATCTAAAATCACTATATGTATATTCCATCATCCTATCATTACCTAAGGACTAAAAGTATCTGCTCTAGAAAAGAGATAGTAATATAATTACAAATAGCGGGCTATATCATGTGACACGTATCTGAGTCATGCTCTTAATCTCCCAATACATTTATAGGTAATCAGTTTCGTAATTGCATCCAGACCTAGAATTCTGTTCACCCTTACCTTAGAAAATAATATCTAACAGGTTGAAATTCCAATATTTACCATGCTACATTTTTCACGCGAATCTCCGACTGCTAACGAAATTCAGTTACAAGTCCATACTCCACGTCTCGTCAAAGAACGCCATAACATTAAAACAAAAATATTTTTACTCATTTCATTTAACACCAAATAAACTAGACATAACGCTCTGGTAATTCATATTACTCGAAACTGCTTTGAAAACATGATTTATTCAATTCTTGACGTTCCTTGCATCACAAATCGGTCATCATACATATCATACAATCTATCAGCATCCAACTATCTTGTCTACCAAACCCGAAAAAACTATAGTTCTCCACATCTACGAACACTGCACTCCAATTTCTAAATATAATTAATGTGTGAAACTCAACAAGTTGAGTATAATTCCAATATTTTTTGTACGATATTGTAGAGGTACACCTCAACTCACCTCCGTTATGTTGTGGAAGGAAGGTTAAAGCAAGGCATTGTGGGACCAAAACAAACGGTTCATCTTTAAATTTACAAAAAATTATATCGAATAAACAAAGAAGATAATTATGAAATATAATATAAATGTCAATTGTCAAAAATATTAATAAGATAAAGATAAGGTAAATAATTGATAAGTCAAAGGTATTTTGCCTATAAGCGGGAATTTTGAATTTATAAAACTTAACCCAGAATTACTCTCATGAATTCTATCAAATGAAAATTCGTAAATTGTATGCAAATTCATAATATATAGCTCATTAAATAATTTCTTATAAATTTCTGTGATATTTGAAATCCGGATTTGTAATTTATGTTCTCGTAAGAACATGAAAATACATAAAAATGAATAAATGACCATGTCAAACTTTCATTTGCAACTGCATATGATTGGAAGGTTACCAATGAAAGGGATATTTTATAAGATAGATAATTTTATTCATCATATATTTGTTTATTTATTCGTTTATGTTTATTTATTTGTTACGAGTAGCTATTTTTCATTTTTCCCTTTTACATAGATTTATTTTCTATTATAACGTTGAGAGATTTTATTTAGCTGAAGAATGTCACAACTCTGAAGAAAATAAGACTGAGGCTTTGTTCACACTACAAGCGGAGCGGTTAGGTGTTCACACTATAAGTGGAGAGGAGCGGGGCGGAGCAGAGCGTGTGAGCGACTTGCCCAAGAATCAGTCGCGATGGAAGATTTCATGAGTGCGTTCATATTGCTCGACAGCAAAAGACAGAAACGGTAACACTGGGTTCATACCATCAGAAGAAGAAGAGATCGGTATGGAGAATACGTGCTCCATCTCTTCCATGAACTGAGGAGAGATGAGTCGCGATTCCACGCGTATGTACGGATGAAACCGGCAAGTTTCGATATTTTGCACTCCCTCATAGAAGGAAAATTTTCTAAAAGGTAAGAAAGGTTTTTATTCAAAAATAATTAATGAATTATTATTGATACATGTGAAAAACAAAGTCTGGACAAAATTGACACAATGTGTTTTATTTCCTTTTACGTAAGACACGATTTTTATGCAGTGTTATGCAACGAATTTTTATTGAGGATACATTTCATTGGTAAACAAATAGATCCAACAGATTACGAAGATTGGATTGGTGACCATTCTGACAATCGTCAAACCCGGTATCGTGACCAGCAAAAAAATTACGTTATTGTGTTGGTGCGGTTCCATGGCAAGCAGGTAGAGTTGGATAAACTGTATATAGTCGTATATTGTAGACTACGGGGACTTAACTATTTCTTTTTTCCCTGTTATTATTTTTAACATGGCATAATTATTGTTATTAGTGACCTACTATTGTTTACGTTAAAATAAAACAAAAGAGGATTGTTTTAAGATCGGAAAGAGGAGAAAAATTCTATTTTGCTAACTATTAGAATAAAATTTGCCATGGTAACATTAATATAATTCGCAGAAACCCTTGTATTTGTATATTGTGGAAATAAAAAAAATAGTTTTATTTCATATTTCATGTTCTACTAATTTAGTATTTCACTTGCAAACACTTTAGTTTGATCGATACCTTCTTGGCCATGGAGAACCGCTAGTGGTCGAGTGTCAAAAAATATGCCAGCATTTCTTGAGCGTGCCGCTCCGCCCCGCTTGTAGTGTGAACACCTGAGCGTCTGTGCATTCAAAACTAGGTAACAATTAATGCCGCTCCGCTCCGCTTGTAGTGTGAACGCGCTCTAACCGTTCACCGAAGTGACAATCATACTTTGCACTAGCTAACGCAAAAGGATAGCTCTTTCACTGTGGAAGGGTATTTTATCTATTTTTATCTTGTTTTACCTGACAGGCCACAACGCTCGTAACGGTACATGTTAGTGTGGGGGCTAGTGATCCAGTGATTAGATGATATTGTAGTCAAATGTATCATTACATGCAAAGATGCCTGTCTTTAAGATAGCTGCTTCGGATGGATTCTTGTCGTCATTTGAGGTAATTAAGGCTCTGGAGAAAGGTCCCTGGTGACTGGTAATGTACAGACAAGTAGATGAGTGGGAATATTTGTGATGTCTAAATACAGCAGAAATAGGGAAGCATATACTGTTCGAAAAATAAATTAAATTTGTCGTATTTTATTCGTACCACACTGAGGCGACGTTGTCTCAACCGCCGACGCCGGCCACACCGGAGATGTCTGCTTTCCTAGCCGGTCCAACCCAGACTGATGACGTCACCAACGCGAGCGGTGGCGTATTCACTCGCCAAGGCTCACAGCTCGATCACGCGGACCACAGTCAAAGAGAAGGCGGCCTATCAGAAGGCTATACGTTCCAATGGAACCCGTCCATGATCTCGCCATGGGGTTTATAAGGACGGCCTCATGCCAACACATGGAAAAAAAAAATCCACTGGCTCCGCGGCATAGCGGCTTCAGCCCCGGTCGCGGCCAAAATGAAGCGGGACGAGCTGAGCTCCCCCTCCCCTTCAGAGCTATCTGCAGCGCCCATGGATAACTGCTTAACGAACCGGGAAAATCCTAAGATGCCTGTCTTTAAGATAGCTGCTTCGGAAGGATTCTCGGCGTCATTTGACGTAATCAAGGCCCTGGAGAAAGGTCCCCTACAAGGGAAACTTATCTCCTTCCGTCCCCTGCGAGACGGTACCATGCTGATTACACCTCGCAATACGCAAATGGTCGACAAGCTCAAGCCGGGCTGTACTGACCTCCAAGTCAAGTGCCCCAATTGCTCCAAAGCGCCACTACGCGTGGAATATTGGCTGCTCAGTTAGACCAACGAAGGCGACAGCCTGCCTGGAGAGAGCGAAGAAACAAGAGGACTTCGTACCCCCTCCGCCCGGTACTTTTGTTTGAGGAAGAAAGAAGACTCCACCCCCTCAAACTACGCCAGATCTGACGAGGAACTTTACAAAAAAAAAAAAAAAAAAAAAAAAAAATACAACAAATCCAACTCGGAGACGACCGGCCATCCGCGCTTTTCAGGAGAATGGCTGCACTCAAAGCTCGTACAAAGGTGCACCTTCCCAAGGAACTTCTTCGGTCAATACACCTCTCCAAGATGCCGGATGACCTGCAGTTAAATCTGGACGCCTTAACTGCTGACAAGGATAACAACACCTACTGCTCCATCGCCAACAGGATGTACCAGCGTCATAGGTCTCTACAAACGTCGATAAATACCACGCTCTCAAAAAGAAGCAACACTGCAGTGAACAGCGTGTGCGGTAATATTACAAGTGCTAGTGATTGTAGACCTCCGATAAGCACCATGCTCTCAGAAAAGAGCAACAGTGCAACGAACACAGTGTGCAGTGATATTACAGGTGCTAGTGATCGCGGGCCTCTCAGTTACCACCTCTGGACCAGCTTTCTCGCAGTCAATTGTGCAGTGAGCAGGACCGTCCATCCGTCGAACAGTGCCGGGAACCAAAGCGTGCAGCAGCTACGGGAGGAAATTACCGAAATAAGAAAATTGCCGAGGCAGTTAACTTACAAAAATCAAATGCCACGAAGTGTTGTGCCACCTAGGGATAGTGGTATCTGCTGGTACCATGCCCGGTTTAGTGAGAAAGCACTCAGATGTATTGAGGCTTACAGCTGGTCGGGAAACGCCAGACGCGGGGGTCGGTAGGCACCACCACCCCCGTCAACCATGCCTTCAGCCTCCTCTTGTTGCGTGATGACCATTCTGGACTCTCCTTCCTGGTGGACACGGGCTCAGCCGTCAACATAATGCCTCCTGCTGCAGCCCCGAGTCAAGGAAGAGACCATCCGTCATACGATCTGCTCGCAGCCAACGGTACACCCATCGCCACATGTGGCAGTCACTATGTTGTCCTGGATCTCCAGAATGTCAAGTTCCCCTGGACCTTTGTTATTGCAGACGTCGTCCATCAACCCATCCTAGGCTATGACTTTCTACAGCATTACAAAATGTCAGTCAGCATTAGGGATAATTGCCTGTACCATACAACAAGTTGCATACCAGGAACTACCACTAACGACACTTCTTCCAAAATGTCCTCCCTTCAGCCAGCTGGCGAATACACACAAACCCTGCAAGACATCCCTCAGGTGACGTCTCCATACAAGGCCACCACTACCCGCTCCCACAACATAGTGCACTATATCCAAACAACTGGGCCGCCAGTCTACAATAAGGCTCGACGTCTTTCCCCAGAGAAGTTGGCAGCCGTCAAGCAAGAGTTCCAAGAACTACTCGACCAAGGTATCTTCCTCCCCTCTGAGAGTGATTGGGCATCACCACTCCATATGGTTTCCAATACACCTCCACCACCAAACCAACGGCGGGTCTGTGGTGATTATCGCCAACTCAACCGCATCACCAAAGCTGACCGCTATTCCATTCCACATTCCCAAGATTTCCACCTCAAGATTCACGGGAAGCAGGTGTTCTCTAAGATCGACCTCATCAGGGCATTCCACCAGATTTCTGTAGCACCAGAGGATGTTCAGAAAACAGCCATTATCACTGCCTTTGGCCTTTTTGAGTGGAGGATGATGTCGCTTGGCCTCTGCAATGTCGCCAGTTCCAGCGGTTTGTGGATCTTGCCCTCAGAGATTTCAATTTTGCCACCGTCTACATCGATGACATATGGTGGCTTCTGATAATTACGACCAGTACCGCCGACTGCAGGCTTATGGCCTCATGATACACCCATCAAAGTGCCCTCTAGGATTGCCATCACTCGACTTCCTCGGACACTGTATAACAATAGAGGGCCTCTCTCCTCTCCCTCAAAAAGTGGACACCATCATCGACTTCCCGCAGCCATCATCAGTCAAAATGCTGCGCCAGTCCCTAGGGATAGTCAGTTATTATCATAGATTTATCTCTGATGCAGCTTTCAAACTTGCACATCTGAACGACCTCACCAAGAACAATTCCAAGTGGTCGGTCGTACCCGTTAGGTGGTCTCCTGAGACAATCCAAGCATTTAGGCAGATTAAGGCTACAATAACAATATTCACCCGCCCGTCCTATCCGGTGGCTAATGCCCCTACCGTCTTCACCACTGATGCCTCCTCTAGCTCAACCGTCGACGCCGGCCACACCGGAGATGTCTGCTTCCCCAGCCGGTCCAACCCAGACTGATGACGTCACCAACGTGAGAGGAGGCGTATCAACTCGTCAAGGCTCACAGCTCTATCACACGGACCACAGCTAAAGGGAAGGCGGAAAACCAGAGGGCTAGACGTTCCAACGGGAACCGTCCGTGATCCCGTCACGGGGTTTCTAAGGACGGCCTCTTGCCAACTGAGATCAGAACAGCCTCACTGATCACCGCAGCAACAACTCGCCTCCAGCGCCAAGACCGTCTTCCTCCTAGCATCGACCGAGGATCTCCAGGTCCAGATTTCAGGCTTGCCATATTCTCGCCTGACTCGGTGATTAAGAGATAAAGATTACTATGTAGACAGGAGTTTGATTTCTTCCTTGATTGGCCATACCAGACCATTACAAATGTGGCCGGCGTGGGTGGTTGGGACAATGTCACCACACCACCACAACTCTGCAGTCTGCACTATTTATTTACCTGCCTTACTTCTCTCTATCCCTCTTCTGAGAACGCATTTGATAATCGCAGTCCAACTTTAAAACTATGTTGTGATCTAGGCACACGTCCGAGAAAATACATATCTTAGATGATACACGTTTTAGTTGATACTTTTTTTTAGATTATATGAAAATATACATTCTCACAATAACCACATTTCATGACATAATTGGGCTAGTCAATGGATTTGTTTCTATATACACTCGTTCTGAAATTTATCATAAAATATGTGTTTGATATGACTGGTCGTATATAGGATTATATGCTACATTTTTAATATTTTTGAACATTTCAACACTACATCATTATTACACTAGAAATAAAAAGTGAAAATTAAAAACTATAAATCAAAATAGACCAGAGAGGATTGCCAGTCATATTAATAGTGCATATAGTGATACTGCAATTGTGCGACTACAGCTAGAGGCGGTATTTTCAGTGAGTATACGATATTACATTTCTACATTTCGACTTTTTCTATTATTACAAACTACGAACCCTACGGAGATAGGGTTGATGAAAGAATATTAGGATGGTTTGGACACATGGAAAGAATGAGTGAAGAAAGACTAGTAAAAGAGGTATGGAAGGCAGATGTGGAGGGAGTGAACATGAGGGGACGTCCTAGGAAGAGGTGGATGGATGGGGTGAATGGGGCTTTGGGGAAGAGGGGAATGTCTGTTGAGGAAGGACGGGAGAGGACAGAAGACAGGGGTGAATGGAGAATGGTTGTATATGGATGATGTTGTGATTGCATGAGGTGGAATGGGCTGGGGGGTGGGGGTGAGGTAGTATGTGTGAGCAAAAGTTGACGCAGCCCGAAGGGATTTCTCCCCGTCCTCTCCTTTTATGCAATGGGGGGACGGAGAGGGGGGGGGGTCGCCGATTTAATGAAGCAGCCTTGCTGTGGATGTGCTGTGTCTTGCGACACTGCTTCTGACCCAGGGGAGTGGACAAGGTGCAGGGATGACCCGTCATCCAGGAGGTGCTCAGATGGGAGGGAGGGTGGAGGGGTGTGTAGTGTATTCAGGGATGGAATGGGTGGAAGTGATTTTATGTATTTCCCTTTTTGGCTACCTCCCTTGTAAGGGGAAAAAGCCTTGGTATATGTATGAATGTATGACGAATATGCAGTCAGAATGTAGTGATAAGAGAAGTTTGCAGGAGTGACGTGGCAAAGCTGCCGTAGTCGTGCAACTCGGGGAAAGTAGGTGGGGAGAGGCATTTGTACAGTAGTGGACTCATTGTGACCAATTGTCTATTTGAATACTGTTTTTATTTTTCAGATGATAATATTAGGTATTTCGGAAGATTTTAGTGGTTTTGCTATATATGAAATGATCGACACAAAACAACGTCGTAATGTAAACAACTCTGCCTCTCGGAGCGAGTAAAGCGACAAGGTTGTAGGAATAATCGATATTGCCAGGGTCATTTTATTTGTTGGTTCAAAAATGTTAGCTATCCCACGTACTCCATCTATGAAATAATCATAGTTTCATTCTCAATCTCGCGTAGTAGTTATTACAATTAAGCTGTATGTCAATATTTTAACAGTCGTGTTTCCTTGTCATTTCAATGTATATATATATATATATATATATATATATTTCTGAATCTACAAATCAGAATTGTTCCTACACATGTGATTTGTTTATGGTTAAGTTTGTACAAAACTTCCTGTTCACGTAAATTCTTAAAATATTTCATAACAATACATTATGTTAGGCATTTTAGGTATAGCTGGTGGGAAAATTTTGTTACATAGTAAAGTATTATAATTATAGACTAGGATTGCTACCATGCTTCTTGTCATTTTTTGCCAAGAGGTAGAACGTTACTGTTGTTCATGTAGACCTTTGACCCTATCCTTGTCGTGTTTAACTATCTGGTATGATAGCATTAAACGATCTTTACCGATGGATTTATTGTGTGTACATATATATGTATATATATATATAAATATATATATATATATATATATATATATATATAATATTTATATATATACATATATATGTATACATATATATATATATATATATATATATATATATACGTATAACATTTGTAAGATTCTGGGCGTATATTTCAGATCTTTATCACCTACTGAAAAGGTCACAAACCTGTCAAATAATTATTTGACAGGTTAGTGTCGGAATCAAATAGCGGAAAGCGCTAGTTAAAGCAAGGTATCGATTACAATTTGTTACCATTTTCAGTGTTGACATGGTTGATTGAAGTGTTTTTTGGTCGTGGCAATAGCTGTGAAAAAAGGCTGCAAAACTGAACAAATCTATAACTTTTCGGTTGTTGTGTGCAAGATATTAAGTGGAAATGGTAAGCATTGAATTGGAGAAAGTATTTATTATTTCTAGCGCAAGAAAATTACAGAAGTTTTAGTGAATGAACACTGAAAGGAAAGAGATGTAGGCTAACTACATCTTGGGAACATAACCTTCCTAGTTATGTTTTTTTTTTTCCGTCAATACTGATACGAAGTCTCCACAGATAAGAATGTCAACATGATGTTGAACTAATCTGTATATTAACTAGAGGTGGTCTTTTAAATATAGAGAGCCGACATAAGTGTTAGGGAATGTTATTTACTTCAAATTGTTTGTAGGATGTGGGAGTGTCATAGACATAGTTGTATTTGACAGTATTTTAAAGGTGTATTTTACTCCTGATATAAGATTGACACTCATAGAATATACATCAACATATTTGTTAGTTCTAGAACATTTAGCATGCCTAAATTAGTCCTGAAATTATGGAAATAGAAGTCAATATAGATATAAGATTATTGGTAATCTAGTTTACATAGTACATACTGATACTGTAATTTTAAAGGGGAGGAAATGAAAGGAAACTTGTGTAGAGATAATTTTCAGTTAGAATATAGATTTGTATCATAGTAAGAAATGTGATTTGCTGACAAACTACCAGATTATGCTTATACAGTACAAAAGAGGCAGAAAATGCTTATTTTATAACTGACAATTGGAATAACATTTAAGAACCTTCTTTAGTTCCAGATGTAATATATTTGTTAGGAATGATTTTAAATTCCTCAATTTATTTGTTACTCTTTAGTAAATATCCTTTCAGTAATTGTCATATGCCATTGTAAACCTAAGAATTGTAACTAGAAAGCAAACTCATAGGAGACCTTATAGTTCTTAGTATGTGACAGTGTTATTGATTTTATTTATTTGTCATTTATCTTATTTCTGTTTAATTCTCTGGGCTTGTTATTTTTAAATCTTATACACTTTTAGTGTAATGTTGCAATTTTTTATTTATGTAGATAAGTAGAATGTTAAGAATTTATTGCATCTTGTACATATATATATATATATATATATATATATATATATACATATACACATACACACTGAATGGTTCCCAATGATCAATTAATATCTTTTGATCGCTGGGAACCATTCAGTGTGTACGTATAAACTTTCCCACGTGCACATACGTCCAATGCTCTATCATGGCAGAGATGGGTTGAATGCGATATTTCGTGTAGGTGTATGTAATTCGAGCATACAAATATAAGAAAGTCGTACTCAACTTATATCTCTCTTGATAGTGTATTGGTTTACGTCAATGTAACTTTTTTACGGGTTAGCTGGGTTCGAATCCTCGGCTCGTCCACATTTCAATTTCCAACGGATGCCTCCTTCGAGCGACTCTCAGTCTCGTTTGAGATGGTATGGAATTAATAGTGATATGTGGTTGAAAAAGATGATAAATATATATATATTATATATATATTATATATATATATTATTTTTTTGTGTTTTTTTTTGTTTCTGTGGATTAGCACTTTAATTTGTTTGCATGTCTAATTGATGTTGGATTCTGTACATGTGTAGTAGCCCATCTCCAAGACTATATATGGTATCATGAATGCATTATATAAAATAGGTTAGAATAATTGAATATTCATGGCACCAGTTCTGAATTATAGACGTGTATAGGTGACAAAAAAGTGATAAGTCCATTTGTTGTTAAAAAGTATAAGAAAACATAAATAGGAAAGAGTGCAGTCGTGAGACCTGTATATGTATGTACCATTTGTATTTTTGTCCTTTTGAGGGTGTTAAGGAGTTGAGGTGTACTTTAGTGCAGTCTGTACATACACACACACATAAATATATATATATATATATATATATATATATATATATATATATATATTCATATTCATGTTAAATGTCCTGGGAGTCTTAAGGAATAATACTGAAGAGAATGCTATAGGGGTATTCTCGGTCAGATCAACAAGTGCCTAACCCACTCATCTCTCTGATTTTGCTGAAAACACATTTCTGAAATTTTAAGGTCAATCTGAACAACTGTTCAGGAGATATGATGAGATATTTTGAGGTCATATGAGATGTTACTAACATTACCAATAACTAGGGTAATAAAAGTCATAGTTGTATAAATATATTTAGAATAAAAAAAAATCCAGATATCAGAGTTTAGAACTCTAGGCTGAAAAAAAATCCACTTTAGCAACAATTTGAGGTCAAGAATGTCAAAATTGAAAAAAAAAAATTATAGATGAGAAAAATGAAGGTATAAGCTTCGGCTATTAGAATCAATAAAAAAAAAAGATAAGATTTTAGTTGTGCACACCCACATGATATAGCAATAGAAAATTAATTATTAATTTTGTAAATTATAATAGATCATCGTAATATGTGATTTTCTTGATGGAAATAGATAACAAAAAATTTGCTAAAACCTATTTTCTAATGAATGAAGTTGCGGGGGTTGAATGATATGCCATGTTTGTTTTGATAGGTGCTGAGGTTGAAGAAATAAAAGGATGATAAATTAGTCTATTCTAACCTAACCTAACCTACCTAACTTAACTAACCTCAGAATGTGTTTCAGGTTTTGAAGCCTCAATTTCTGCCTTGCTATTAATAAGAACACCATAACTGACCTCTAGGCTCTCCTTCAAGTGTTTTTTGGCATATGATATCTTACTGTGAGCTTTGCGCTTCTTCTGCCTCAATGTCAACCCTTCTGAAAATAAATAAAAAATTCATACATTTACATTAATATACAGAATAGAATTTGATAAAAAAATATCATATTTGTTATTACAATATATGATTTAATTGTTAGCATTTCTAAAATATGGATAACTCAAAAGGAATATTTATTTCCTCTCTATATACATGTTTGTATATATATATATATATATATATATATATATATATATATATATATATAGAGAGAGAGAGAGAGAGAGGAAATAAATTTTCCTTATGAGTTATCCATTTATTTTCAGAAAGGCTTAACAATATGCATACATTGCTATGGAAAAATGACTAATTAAACAAAAATAGCATTGAAATAAGAAATATCTAGTTATTAAGAATAAGAATTGATTGAAAATTATATTTATATGAAGAACAAATATATACCATATAGATCAAGCAAACCTAAATAATTATCTTATTACTCACTATTTTTTGACTGATGTTTGGTCCAGAAGTGCTAGAACTGGTTCAGTTGAAGTTGAAGGATTTTCTTCAACTGAGTATTCACTGTACAGATCTCGATATTATGTCACTCAAATCACTGCTTGAAGATGATTCAAATAAATGTTGCTCAGTCTCATTGTTTTCAATAGTTCTAAGTATTGTGGGGTTATTCATTATCAGTGTCCAATAGTTCACACACAACATTGAGTATTTTTTCAATCTTCATCACACTTTTCAAAAAGCACATCAGTCAATTTTTTATGATTGTTATGCGCTTTTTATGTTTTTAGTAAGGTCTTTGCAGTATTTCAAGTGCTGTGCTGAACCATTGTATTTTGCTGAAGAGGCCTAATAGCCAAGATATCACTGAGTAATTTCTATAAATCTGTAAAAAAAAAAAATATACAATAAGATGACACATTTTAGAATACAGTTATAGACTATATTTTAATTCTTGATATTCTATGAGCCTTATTCAAAAACCATAACAATCAACCACACACACTTTTGGCTGAATCTGTTTAACTTTTAGATCTAAACTACAACCGTCTGTGCTGATTCTGTACAAGTAACAACATGTTGCAAAAATTGCCAGATCGTTTGGCAATCTTATGAATTGACAAACAATTTGTAAATACAGGAATACCTCACTATATGACCAAGTGCTATAAAGTAGGTAAAACAAATGTTGGGTGTATGTGAAAGCCCCAGGCAAAAATTGAGGAGGGGGTTGACAGGGTCCATGAACACAACCCCCCTATTTACATGTAAAACTCACCTCGATAGACAAATTTTCACATTGCGACCAGTCAGCTGGGAACACAACTTGGTTGTATAATGAGGTATTCATGTACATGGTGTTCACTTATAAGTTAATTACATGAAAATTACCAAGATAAACAACCTTTATGTGGCTGTTTATAATAGCCTAGAGAAATGCTTTTATTTTATTTTTTTTATCAAAGTAAAGGTAATTAATTAGATTAGGACCTTAACTGTGAAAAATATATACAGTTGACGGACTTCTGTGTTAATTATATGAAAAATAGTAGCATAAACAAACTTTTTTAATGATTGTAATAGCCAAAGCTTATGCCTTCATTTTTCTCATCTATATAATTTTTTCAGTTTTGATACCCCAGTGGTCAAATCTTGACCTCAAATTTTTGCTAAAGTTTTTTTTTTTTCCCCAACTTAGAGTTCTAAAACTGATATTTAGTTCACTAGGATATAGAACATAAGTGACTCCAGTATTTTATCTCAGATAGGATAAGAGGGTCCAGAAACCTTTGTGGGGTTGAGTTCTTACTTGATGAAACATTAGGCGATGATCATTTCACATGTATGTATTTATACAGGTATTTTTTGTATTGTGCATGTTCTTTATGTGTGAATTTACTGAGATGCGACATTAAAAATGTTATAATTAAAATTGTGCGATCTGTTCGCTAAGATGCGATTTGCCCCAACCACATTTCAAACAGTGCGCTAGATGCATAGTTCCGCTGCCTGCCGACAGGCAGTCGCTCCCGCCCCCAGGTCAATGTTTACAGCCCTCTCATGTATTTACAGTCACTGCCAGTCCAGCAAGTGACTGTGAGAAGTGAGGGAGTATCATCTTAAGTATTAATGGGTGCTTTATTTATACTTTATTTACACCTTAGTGTTACAAATAGGTTTAGAATTATATATTTTTAGAATAATTTATGTTCACTTTATTAATCAAATAAATGTGTTTTTTGTTAAAAAAAATTGAAGTTTTTTGGGCCAAAACCCCATCCCCCTATTAACCATTGTTTCTTATGGGAAAAATAATTTTTTGTGCGATTTCAGTTTGTGCAATGCCTGTAGGAACCCATATCTTGCACAAAACAAGAAATACCTGTATCTAATTATGTATTTATTTATTTGTATGTATACTGTATGGCTGAAGAGAGGACACACTCAGTCCAAAGCTTTCTGTGGTACACTGTAGCATGGTGCAACTAATGACAGTGAAAACTTAATGAATTGTCCTCATTGTTGTGTATTCATGTAACAAATGCCGTATAACTTTTCTGTGAGATATGGGAGGATCCAGCTTCTGTTTCCAACTATACTTAGGACTTTGATTTTCTTTTTAAAGGAATCTTAGCAACAGATCTCTGTATGGAAAAAATGTAAACATTGTATTTATAAAAAAAATTGCTTAATATGTGTTGTTTTAAGACTTCATTATTTAAAAGAGCAGTGGCATGCATTGTGTCAACCTGTGCAATAAATTAGGTGTATTGTCTAGAAGATAACTAATAGATATTTTGTTCTGTGTGCAATACCTTTATTTATAGGAGACTTTGCCACTGCTTTATGCACTTGTACTAATGTCCATAACATTTTTGGTTCTAGTCCAAGCAGGATGTGGCAGCCAGCAAGTCACTGACTTGGCTCCTGAGGCACGGTGCTCATAAGGAAGGACTCTCCTTACTTCCAGGGGGATGGGCAGAGCTTAATGATGTCCTTAGTAAACATTGTGTTAGAAAGGTCAGGAGGTCAAAGATGAAACATTTCTAGGCTTAATCCACTCTCTTCTCCTCTCACTCTCTCTCTCTCTCATATATGCACTCACACAAATATAACCCAGATTCAGGGTAAGGTTTGAAAAATGGAGGAAGAGACAGGACCCCAAGCATTGCTCCAATCCTGTACACTACAACTAGCTAAATACACACACACATATATGCATTATAGAATCATGAAAGGAATGGAAATCCTAGATAGGAATGATTTATTAAAATGGGACAATGGAAAAACAAGAGAAGATAAAAAGAAACTCAAAAAGGATAACTATAGAAGAGATCTGAAAAAATAGTCTCCCACATAGAGTACTGGATACCTGGAATAATTTAGATAAAGAAATAGTGTGTGCAAACACTATTCAAGATTTTAAGAAAAAACTTGATGCTGAAAGATACAAAGACGGGTCACCACAAGCATAGCTCCCTTCCCGTATAATACAACTAGGTAAATACACACACAATTTCCTGATCTACAGTTAGGTAGATACAATTAGTTAGGTAAATATGCATACATGTGCACAAATGGAGCCAAAAGTGGAAAGTAGACTTCAACATTAAGAAATGTAGCATAATGGAGTTCAGAAAAAGTAAAAGAAGAATATCAGGACAATATAAAATTGGAACAAAGGAAGTAAAGAAAGTGGGATCTGAAAAAGACCTGGGAGTAATTATCTCAAATGACATGTCCCCTGATAAACAGATAAACAAAATTGTTGGAGAATCTTACAACTTGCTAAGATTAATAAAGGTGGTTTTTACCTATTTAGATGAAGAGATGGTTAAAAAAATACTAGTCACACTAGTAAGGCCTAGACTAGGGTATGCTGCAACACTGTGGTCACCCAGTACAAAAAAATATATATATAAAGAAAATTTAATGAATCCAGAGAGCAGCCATGAAAATGGCTCCAGCACTTTCAAACCTGTCATATGAAGAGAGACTGGCTAAACTGAAATTGTCAATTTTGGAACAAAGAAGAGAAGGAGGCAACCTGCTGACCATCTACAGAATCATGAAAGGCACAGAAGTCCTTGATAGAGGGACTTATTAAATTGGGATAAGAGAAATACAAGGGGACATGAAAAGAAACTCAAAAAGGATATTTATAGAAGAGACCTGAAAAATAAGAAAGTTTTTCACACAGAATGGTGGACATCTGGAATGAACTGGATAAAACAATAGTGTGTGCAAAAACTATACATGAATTTAAGAGCAAACTGGACACTGCGAGATACAAAGATGGGACACCATGAGCATAGCTCCCCTTCCCATAAGATACAACTAGGTAAATACACACGCACATTCCCATAAGATACAACTAGGTAAATACACACACACTGCTTTGTAGACGATGCTAAATTGTTGAGAAAAGTGAATACTGAAATGGATTGTGAATCACTACAGAGAGACCTAAACAAAGTTTGGAAATGGAGTCTTAAACATTAAGAAATGTAGCATGATGGAGTTTGGAAAAAGTAAAAGAGAAAAAAAAAAAAAAAAAAAAATCTGGACGATATAGAATTGGAACAAAGGAAGTGAAGAAAGTGGGATCTGAAAAAGACGTGGGAATGATTATCTCAAATGACTTGTCCCCTGATAAACAAATAAACAAAATTGTCAGAGAATCCTATAACTTGCTAAGATCAATAAAGGTGGCTTTTACATATTTAGATGAAGAAATGGTTAAAAAAATACAAGTCACACTAATAAGGCCTAGACTAGAGTTTGCTGTGACATTATGGTCACCCAGTACCAAAAAGAATACAAAGAAAATTAAAAGAATCCAGAGAGCAACCACAAAAATGGCCCCAGCACTTTCAAACATGTCATATTAGGAGAGACTGGCCAAATTAAAATTACCGACTTTGGAACAAAGAAGAGAAAGAGGTGACCTATTGACCATCTACAGAATCATGAAGGGCATGGAAGTCCTTGATAGAGAGGACTTAGTAAATTGGGACAACAGAAACACAAGAGGACATGGAAAAAATAACTCGAAAAGGACAGTTATAGAAGAGACCTAAAAAAAAAAGTTTTCCACATAAAGTGGTGTCTGGAACAAACTGGACAAAACAATAGTGTGTGCAAAAACCATACAGGAATTTAAGTGCAAACTAGACACCGCAAGATACAAAGACGGGACACCACTAGCATAGCTCCCTTTCCCGTAAGATACTAGGTAAATACACACCCACATTCCTTTTCTGATCTACAGGTAGGTAAATACAATTAGGTAAATATGCACACACTCCTTTCCTGATCTACAGTTAGTTAATTACGTAAATATGCGCATGCACGCACATGCACAGTGAGTGCAAATACTATTCATTTAAGAACAAAATTGATGCTGAAAGATACAAAGATGGGTCACTATGAGCATATCTCCCTTCCTGTATAATACAACTAGGTAAATACACACACACACGCTTCTTTCTTAGCTTTTTGTATGAAATTTCACATATGGACCACTGGACTGTCCACATACAATCTCCACTTTTTTTTTTCCCCCTTACATTAATGCTTCATTTTGCTTGAGTACTTTTTTCTAGGGAATGGGTGGGGGGTACCTTTAAGGATGAAGTTTTCCCTGCTCCCCCAACTGTATCTCTACTGAAGGACAGCTGAAGCTTGTTTAACTCCACTGCTTCACCATTGAGACCCCTTTCCCCCCTGTACATCCACTCGATCTGTAGAGTTGATGCACATGTATAGAGTATGGCATAACTTCTGTATTTGAACTTGATTTGTTCCACAAAGTTGTTTAGATATATGATTATTCATATATTGTATTGGGTAAATTTTTACCATAAGAAATAGTGTACATTGTATCAATCCATTCTTACACCCCTCTCTAAATCAAATAAAATTGAAGAGAAATTCTTTGAATCAAGAGTTAAACATCACCAAATTGAAGGCTGAATAATATATCATTTTCCACCCTTATTTGGTATATAATTATGATAAAAATGAGGTACATACATATACCAAAGGCTTTTTCCCCCTTACACGTGGGGTAGCCAACACGGGGAGGTATTAAAACTAATTTTACAATGGTTTTCAATGAGAACCAGTCACTATATCACATTAACACAGTTTGGGACTGCAGTGGTTACACCATCTTGGAAAATGTTCATTTTTATGACTGGGTATTATGCAAATTAGTTTGGGTCAAGTGTAAACTTGGTACAATACCCCAGACTAACATTCCATAGACAACAACACAGTATTTGTTCTCTAAGCGACTTATGGCTTTGCCTGATGACTGTTGCCATTTACCTGGAAACTGTGGGTCTTCCTCAAAAGAGACCTGGGGCAAAGGATTGACTTACAAAGTTAGTATAGGCTGTTAATTAATATACCACATTCCTAATTCTTATCAAATGATGTCATTTCTGTTTGGTTGATTCATTTGAAAATTTAAATGTTCATCATTACCAAAGTTACTATGGATCACATGTGTCTAGGGATCCCAACTGGCAATTTCCAAGATCGTGAGTAATGCAATAAGATTAATTGATTTCCAATCAAACTGTATAAGTAGGTTGTACCCTGATTTTATGTCATCCAATTATCTATCAAATCAGAGTTGGAAACACTATATTCAATCTCTGATATGCTGATTTTAACTTCCTTTTGAATTATTTTCTCTGTAATTCAGCCTGATTCAGTATTCTTTCATACCCTGCAAAAATGTACCTTTCATAGAACATTTGAACTGAATACTGCACACTTAAGCCTAGATGGTGATAATTACACTTGAACAATGTATAGAAAATAAGTACACAATGCATTGTTTTATTCACAAATTATTGTTTCCAAAACACTCACCAGGTCATTGTTTTTTATTAATCCACAATAACTTTTTTTCTCTCTCATCTTTGTAGTAACATCAATTTTCACTCCATTTAGTACTTTGAATCACTTTGATTATCTCTATTTTTAAGGATGGCCAAGCCAACTTCCACTTTCCCACTTTGAAATATTTTTTTCTGCTAAATTGTTGTCCACACTACCACATGTTCTTAAAAAAAAAAATATATATATATATATATATATCATAGATAACAAATTGTGGAAAGTTCCATGGAACTATAGTGCGAGATGTTTACCAATCATGAGCTGATGATAAACTGACCATGTAACACTTCGTTGCTCCCGTAATAGATGGCCAGCTCTGGTTTGGACATTAGAGCAAAGTTTAAATGTAGGAGTAAATATCAGAAAATAAATAAATATATATTCCATTATAGATGTGATGAACATCCCATTGAGCTGCAATATTCAGTAATCCATTCACAATGTTTTGCCTTCTCATCCATGCTCAATTTATGTACCACATGCATCCAAAGGTCATCACCCAGTTCATTTATCTAATGCTAGGCTTTTCCTCTGGTCTTGCTCTATTTCTGCTTTCCATACTCTTTTGTTCTTTACATATGCTTAGATTACCTCTCTCTCTCTCTTCTTTTCCACATTGCCCACTATCCATTGTTGAAATACCTATCATACTTATATCTCATCACAAATACATTTGGTATGTTACCTTCCACCCCTCTAAGAGTCCAAGTTTCTAATTTTGTACAGTACTTTGGGCTGAGTGGTTTATCTGAAGAAAGTCTTTGATAAGGTACCTCACAAACCATTAATATGGATATTGGAGCATATTGGAAGACTTAAAGGAAATATCTTAAATGAAAGATATCCTGGAAGACCAATACATGGGGGGAGTGATAAAGAAGAAGATAGATGGTTTTGCTTGAATTGAAAAAGAAATTGGCAGCCTGGATGAAAGATCTGTTAGATATGAAATGAAAATCAGTGTAGAAAAAAATATGACAATTAGTCCATCATTTGTTGTCCCAGGTCTTGCTTGCAGGAGGCATACAGCTCCCAAGTACTGAGTACGTATGGTATTTGTTTTGTTTTTTAGGGTCACAAAAAAAAAAGTCACAATTTAGTTGAAAATGCATTTATTGCAAAAAAGACTGTATCAGCACACTTCTGGTGTCCCATTACCCGATGAATCTGCCCTTGGCATCAATGACTTCCTCAACACACCCTTGAAACTTGACACAGGCCTTCTTCACAACCTTGGAGAGATTGGGGAAGACGACCTTGATGCGACTGATCAGAACATCCTTATTCTTGCATGGGGTGTGGTTAGTATTTCATTCAACTGCGCCCCATACAAAATAGTCAATAGGGTTGAAGTCAGGTGAGTTAGGGGGCCACACATCAGGGGCAGTGAAGTCAAAGAAATTGTCGGAGAGCCATGTCTGAGATTTTCTGGAGGTGTGACATGGTGCTGAGTCCTGTTGCCACACATAGGGTCTACCAGCAGCTACTTCCTCAATCCACAGCTTCACATGGGTCTGTAGGAGGTTGATGTACATTTCAGTGCTCACCCTGAGCCCCTGGGGAAAGAAGAACGGGGACATGACTTGGCCCTCGCTGCAGACTACCCCAACCGCCTGTTGTTCAGAGAGTTGTGGGTCTGGTCCTGGCAGAAGTTCTTTTCGCCTGAAAAGAATTAGAGCATGTTGTTCTCCAGAGGGTGCTTCAGTTTGTTGAGCATCTTCTTGCTCTTCTTGAAGCGATTCTTTTGCATCTTTGTGGAGAGGAGTAGACCCTCACGCATTTTGTATGACTTGTATCTGATATCTTCATGCAAACACTTCCTTATGGTGCCCTAAGACACTTGCAGGTCTCTGGCAATGAACCTCATGGACCGGCTGGGGTCTTTGTCAACCATGGCTTGCAATTGAGTGATAAATTTGGCATCCCTGATGGTGTCTGATCATTGAGAATAATGTTTCCTCTTGGCAGCACCTTCATAATTGTAGTCAGAAGAAATCAACTGCCTCCTGATGGTCTTGACAAACTGTTCAGTCACTTTTAGTAGCTCTGAGATCTTGCTGCTGCTGTCTCTGGCAGAGATTAACATAAGTGCTGCATGCCTTTTCCATAGATGAGGAAATGTCAAGCTCTCCATGGATGCAAGGTGTTGCTGGGACAGTCTCATTGTATACTTATCGGTTGCTTTTGTTTTGAGTAGTGTGGTTACCCGTGTCTTTCCACAGTGTCCCTGAAACAACAAAACAATTACTGTACACACCCTGTAACTGGCAACAGCCACCAGATGGGCCCTTACACATAGAAAAATGTTGTGTTATTGTCCAGAGATTGTTAGTGTGGGTCTGTGTAAGATGAGTTGTTCAGTGTTCTCGGTGTGATGGTTGTATCTAGGGCAGTAAGGTTGGCTATGAATTGGAAGTGGAAATGTAAATAACATTTTTTAACTTCATCCTGCACAACATCTACTTGTGCACCGTAAGCTCCTACTCATTTGTTAGCTTAAGTGACACTTTCTTAGAATTGATTGACCCAGAGTACTGGTAATTGGAAATGAAAGGCTTTTGGGACAATTAGGTGAATAAATTATATACACACATCTATATATATGTATATAATTAATCAGGAGGCATTGAGGTATTGGGGTAGTTGATTCTTTTGTATGTGGATGCTGTGCAAGCCCTCATTCCCTTTTGTATACTGTAGCAAATCTGCACATATTATGTTATCACACAATTTGCATGTAAGGTTTTGTTTTTGCAGAGTGAGGACCTTGCTCTTGTTATGACCTTAAATGCTGTTATGTCCAGGCTTAGGCATGCTCTGCTGTGCTTGCTAGTTAGTTGTATGGCTTCATTCATTAGCTGTATTTTGTATTTACTCAAGGTTCCACATTCTTGAACTTTTTTTTTTTTAATTTCTTGATCTTTTTCAGTAGCTGTAGCTGTGTCTTTTTGCACCAATTTTTGCTTTCCTAATCCTGTGTATACCTGGGAGCCATGTATCCATTATAAGAAATCTGGGACACTGGATTGATTTTGTATTGTTACAGCTGTGGCCAATGATTCCCGGATAACAACTACATTTTGTGATATAATTTAAAGAAAGATTTATAGTCTTTTGCTCAACTGGTTACGAGTTTTATGTAGCATTTTGCATCAGTTCATTAATGTAGTTTTGAATTAGTAGGTGATGATTGTGCAAATGTAAACCAGAAAGGTATTTAGGTCTTTCTCCTTTCTACTGCTACTGTAATGACAATCTGGAAGAGGGTGAATTGGCAAATTCTTGATTTTATTGGTGTTTAGCATCATCATATAGAAACTGAAAATATTCTAGTTATGGTTTTAACATTTTGTCTTAAATAATTTTTTTTTTCTTTCCTTTTTCTGTACTAGGTAACAGAGGCAGATGTTAGAAGGATTGTCAAGAACTGTCCAAAACAAAGGTTTGCACTAAAGGAAGAAGACGAGAAGACTTATATAAGAGCTTGTCAAGGCCATTCTATTGAAGTAAGTTATGTGTTGAATTAAATGTGTCATTATTGGAATGCAGGGACATCCTAAAGATATTAGTAGTTTGGTTCCATTTGACATCATTGTACAATGAATTCTTGTATAACAAGTGATAAAATGGGGAAAGTATATAAGGGACAGGGTAGGGATGCGCCATTCTCTTTCACTGCCCACAAACTTGCCTTTGCACATCAAAGTCATTGTGGCAGGGCAGGCAGTTTGAACATTGTGATTTTACTCATCCCCCTGGGCCAGAAGCAATGCAGCAAGACACAGTCAAATCAAGGCTTTTAGAGATAATATATTGAAAATAATTTCTAATTTATCAAGCTCATATCACTGGATTCTTGTATATTGTATGGTTTTGTAATGCAGCCTACCTGTATAAAGGAAGAGACTGAAGAGTTTTGAGATGAAATGTTTGAAAAATGTGACAGGTGTCACAGAAATGGATAGGGTGAGGCAGTATGATGTATTGTGTTAAATGTGTAGAAGAAATTACAGACATTTTTTATTGTTTCCTTTTTTTTCTAACAATTAGGTGGATGAAGCTGAGTTAGATGAAATTACAGACTGGACACAGTACCCATGTGTCATACATGGCACCTATCGACGTCACTGGGAAAGCATCAGAGGACAAGGTCTGAGTCGCATGAACCGCAATCATATCCACTTCACCCAGCATCTTCCTGGTGCCTCTGGTGAGGTCAGTGGCATCCGGAAGTCCTGTAACCTTTACATCTACATTGATTTACAGAAGGCACTTAATGGTGAGTTTTTAAAATGAATGAAAGAAAAAAATAATAATTATGATAATAATAATAATAATAATAATAATTGCATTATAGATTCTGAATTTGTTGACTTCAGTAAAGATATTACTTTTTTATAATTGATATATCAGTGACATTATTTTCTTTCATTGTCTAGATGGTCTTAAGTTCTTCATGTCAAGCAACAATGTGATTCTTTGTGCTGGTAATGAGGAAGGATTCCTCCTGCCATGTTACTTCAAACAAGTGATTGATGCCAAATCAGGTCAGTTGGACAAACTTATTTGATATCAGAATTAATTGTTTGTATAAGCTACTTGTGTAGTAGTTTCAGAGTTTGCTAAGTGTAGTTGGGAAGGCTTGTGGGAGGGTTTTGATTGAGAGGATTAGGAGAGGAACAGAAGGAGTAATTGGTGAGGAACAGTGTGGGTTTAGGACAGTTAGGGGTTGCATGAATATAATTTTTGTGGTAAGACAGATATGTGAGAAGGCTTTAGGAAAAGGTAAGGATGTTTTTTGGGCCTTTATGGATTTTGAAAGGGCTTATGACAGGGTAGACAGGAAGGCAATGTGGGAAGTATTGTAGATGTATGGGATAGGAGGAAAGCTGTTAATAGCAGTCAAGAGTTCTTATGAAAATAGACATTTGGGAATGGATGCTAAGAGGAGATTGTATGAAGGAGTGATTGTGCTGTATGGGGCAAAAACTTGAAACACAGAGAGGAGGAGTTTGAATGTGTTTGAGATGAGGTGCCTGGAAAGTATGATAGGGGTTACTAGGTTGGATAGCATGAGAAATGAGGAGGTGAGGAGAAGAACGGTTGGAAAATGAGTCGGTAGATAGGGTTGATGAAAGAGTATTGGGATGGTTTGGACCCATGGAAAGAATGAGTGAAGAAAGATTAGTAAAAGAGGTGTGGAAGGCAGAGGTGGAAGGAAGGAATATGAGGGGGGCAACCAAGGATGAGATTGATGGATGGGGTAAAAGGGGCATTTGGAAAGAGGGGAATGTCTGTAGAGAAAGGATGGGAGAGGACAGAAGATAGGGTTGAATAGAGAATGGTTGTGTTTGGATGATGCTGTGGTGCATGAAAGGGAGTGGGTGGGGGATGGGGGGTGAGGGAGTATGTATGAAAAATAAATTGATGTAGCCTGAAGGGATTTCTCCCCGTCTTCTCCATTTCTGCATGAGGAGACAGAGAGGGAGGGTTGCCGATTTAATGAAGCGGCCTTGCTGTGAATGTGCTGTGTCTTGCAACATTGCTTCTGACCAAGGGCAATGTGTGAAATGCAGGAATGACCTGCCATCCAGGAGGAACGAAGAAAAGAGGGAGGGACAGGGAAAAGCTCTTGGTATTTGTATATACAGGGTGTTTGAAATAGATTTGACACTTTTTCAGAAAGGAAATGAAAACGTCATATCTTGGCCAAAAATTTATGTATTCTCAAAATTCAAAATGCATCTCTTAGAAGATCTTTTGTCAAATATAGCTCACTCAGAGAAGCCACCCTGAGCCTCCACCACAGCCTCCAGGTGGGACCTGAACCTGCAGCATATAGTCTTCACAGTGTCCTTTGAGAGACGCCTGAATACCAGTTTGATCCTGGTAATCTGCTTGTCCTTGGTATTGCAGGCAGTATGATTGGTGTCTTTTTCAACTGTGCTCCACATATAGAAGTCCATGGGTTTGCAATCAGGTGAGCTGAGGATCCAGATGTTGGGACTGGTGAAGTCGTAGGTCTCAGACAGCCACTACTGGGTTTTCCTGGAGGTGTGACGCAGAGCTGAGTCCTGCTGCCACATGTATGGTCTTCCCACAGCCACACTCTCCACCCAGCGCTTGACAACAGTGGACAGAAACTTGATATAACCATCTGAAGTGAGTCTGAGTCTGTCTTCAAAGATGTGGGGTGGCATGCTGTGGCCTTCGCTAGAAACACACCCAAAGATCATTACAGTTTGAGGGAACTTGGTCTTCATGAAGTGCAGGACTTTGTGCAGACTGTAGGCTAGCCACTTGTTGTTCAGTGCATTGTGCAATTGGTACTGGGAGAAGTTCTTGTCTGAGAAGAACCAGAGCATCCCCGGCTCAACTGGGTGTTTGACCTTGTTGAGGAATTTCTTGGCTTTCGTAAGGCAGTTCTCTTGGGCCTTGTGCCTCTTGTATGAGGAGTAGCGAAGATTCTCGTTCAGCACTTTCTTCATAGTCACCACTGCGACACCCATCTCTCTCGCCAAGGATTATATTGCCTTGCCTGGATCTTGCTGCACATTTTTTTGCAGCTTCTTGCTAAGATTTCCTCCACTGCCATTTGTGACCTAAATTTGATCTTTAGTGGTCAACTTTTTCCTTCTTCAATATACCCATTCTGTGCACTTCCTCTACTTCCTTATCTATTTCTTGCTTATCCTGTACTACTTTTAGAACACTTTTTGCCAACTCATTGTCCTCTTTTTCTCTCAGGAACTAATTTCGGTTATGTTTTTCCTTTAGACCATAAATTACTATACTTTTTTGTCATTTCAGGAGGTACTAAGATAAGAGGGAGGGTGGAGGGGTGTGGAGTGTATTCAGGGATAGAATGGGTGGGAATGATTTTATGCCTTTTTCTTTTTGGCTACCCCCCTTGTAAGGGGGGAAAAGCCTTGGTATATGTATGTATGTTTTTTTTTTGTTTACTGTATGTCTTACTAGATTTTCTTTTTGTTTAATTACCCTAATAACTGCATCTTCAGCCTTCTGCATCTATTGGTGAACTATTTCTTTGAAAATTACCTTATCTTTGTCTTTTTTCCAATCATTCCTGAATTGCTGCAATTCATTTTCTCCCATGCTTTTTCCCACTTCCATGGTCATTGCTTTAATTTGTTCATCTGCCTCTTTTCTTATGGTCTCATTATTTTTGTTTCCATTATTTTTCAACCTCTTGTTTTTACCTTTCAACTCAGCCAGTTCTTTTTTAGTGCACTTATCTTGAGATGAGGGGCCTGAGAAGTATTTTAGGGGTTACTAGGCTCAATTGAGTGAGAAACGAGGTGAGGAGAATGGGAGTGGAAAGGGAGTTGGGAGATAGGGTTAATGAAAGAGTATTGGGATAGTTTGGACACATGGAAAGAATGAGTGAAGAAAGATTAGTAAAAGAGGTGGAAGGAGTGAACATAAAGGAGCTACCAAGGATGAGATTGATGGATGGGGTAAAAGGGGTATTGGGAAAGAGGGGAATGTCTGTAGAGGAAGGACTGGAGAAGACAGAAGATAAGGGTGAATAGAGAATGGTTGTGTATGGATGATGCTATTATGCATGAAAGGGAATGAGTGAGGAATAGGGGTGAGGGAGTATGTGTGGAAAAAATAATTTAACACAGCCTGAAGGGATTTTTCCCCATCTTCTCTTATTCTGCATGAGGGGATGGAAGGAGGGTCGCTGATTTAATGAAGTGGCCTTGCTGTGGATGCACTGTGTCTTGTGACACTGCTTCTGACCCAGGGGCCAAATTTATAAAATATCTTAACCCCTAAGTCTAGACATAAATCTTGAAAATGGCAGAGATTTTACCTAAATCCCAATGTTGGCAACCTAAATGCTTATGTCTAAAATGTCTAGACATAAGCCTGTAACTTATAAGGGGGAAAAAGCTCTTGGTATATGGATTGATAGATCTGGAGTACATTTAATGTGTGCTTTTTAATTCATATAAAGAAGGTATTGATTAAATGTTTATTGATCAAAGTAAAAATTTATCATAGATGTACTGCAGATGTTTTGTTTGTACCCTATGTATACATATGATTACAATATTTTCTTTTCTTTTCAGGACAGAACATGCTGTAGTTGCTCCTTGTGTGCTGTGTTAAGGAAACAAGGACAAATGGAATTTAGGTTCTCAAACCATATCATTATTTTACTATGAATGACAAGACTACAAGTTGAATGCACATTATGTTTAGACAATTGTGGTAACTTAAATAGTTGTATGAATATATCTTTACAACTTAATTTGTCTTGGCAATATTGGTACTGTATGTAAAAGAAGTGCAAAATGGCTGACAGTTGTATAGAAATGAGAAAGTGTGGTGTGTGTCAGACACCATTGTTGGACAAGCTGCAGTTTATATCCCATCTTTTGGGCAAAAAACATCAGAAGAACTACAAGAATAAGAACACCCCTGGTGGGGAAGATGTTGAAGCAGACAAATCCGTATATGTATCAGGTAGGTACACTGATTCTCTGTTCCTTTATTTGTTCATTTATTTTACTTCTTTATCTATTTATTTATTTATTTATTTATTTATTTTACTTCTTTATCTATTTATTTATTTATTCATCTATTTTTATTAATTAGGGTTTGGGATGGGTGATGGTTGCATGGATCAAATTTTTGTGGTGAGATAGATATGTGAAAAGACTTTGGGAATGGGTGGGGATGTTTTTTGGGCCTTTATGGATTTGGAAAGAGCTTGTGACAGTGTGAGCAAAGGGGGAGTGCTGTAGGGGTGTTTGCATATGTGTGGGATGAGAAGAAAGCTTTTAAGAGTGGTCAAGAGTTTTTGTGAGAGTGGTGGAGCTTGTGTTGGAGTTGGAAGTGGAGAGGTGGGTGGATTGAGGTTGGGGAGGGACTTTGCCAGGGATGTGTTGTGTCACCTTGGCTGTTCAGTTTACACGTGGGTGGGTGGTGCGACAGGTGGATTCGGGAATGGTGGGTCGGGAATTTGAGGTGGTTGAAGAAAGTGGAGAAAGGTGGGAGACAGGCCAGTTGTTGTTTGTTGATGATGCTGTGCTTGTGGTGGGATCAGAGGAGGGATTGAGGAAGTTAATGATGGGGTTTGGGAGGGTGTGCAAGGGAAGAGAGTTGAAGATAAATGTGGGTGAAAGTAAGTTGATGAGATGTACAAGGGGAGAAAGTGGCAGCAGACTGGAAGTGAGTATTGGAGGAAGTGGATAGTTTTAGATACTTGGGTGCAAATGTGGTGGGAAAGGGAGGAGTGGAGGTGGAGTGTGGGTTGGGAGTGGCAGGTGGGGCCTTGGGGGTTTGAAAAATGTGATGAGAGATGGACATTTGGGAGTGGGTGCTGGGGGAGATTGTGTGTGGGAGTGATTGTGCTGATGGCACTGTGTTGGGTGGAAACATGGAGTGCAAGAAAGGAAGAGAGGAGGAGTTTGAATATGTTTGAGATGAGGCACCCAAGAGGTGTGATAGGAGTTGCTGGACCAGATGGGGTGAGAAATGAGGAGGTGAGGAGGAGATTGGGGGTGGAAGGGGAGCTGGGAGGTGGGGTTGATGAAAGGGTGTTGGGATGGTTTGGACATGTGGAAAGAGTGGGTGAAGAGAGATTAGTGGAGGGCGGAGGCAGGGGGGTGACCAGGGATGGGATGGGTGTATGGGGTAAAAGGGGCATTGGGAGCGAGGGGAGTGTCTGTTGAGGAAAGATGGGGGAGTACAGGGGATGGGGGTGGGTGGAGAGTGGTGTGTGGATGATGCTGTGATGCATGAAAGGGAGTGAGTGGGGGGATGGGGGAAGTGAGGGAGTATGTGTGAGAAATAAATTGATACAGCTTGAAGGGATTTCTCCCTGTCTTCTTCCTTTCTGCATGAGGGGATGGAGAGTGGGGGCTCACCAATATGAAACGGCTTTGCTGAGGATGTGCTGTGTCTTGCAACACTGCTTCTGACCCAGGGCAGTGGGCGAGATGCAGGGATGACCCGTCATCCAGGAGGAGCTAAGATAAGAGTGAAGGAGGGGTGTGGATTAGAGTGGAGTATGTGGGGATGGAATGAGTGGGAGTGGATTTTATGGCTTTGTTTTTTGGCTACCTCCCTTGTAAGGGGGAAAAAGCCTTTGGTATGTAAATAATTAGGGAAAGACTAAGGTGGGGCGAATCAGACATTAGAGATGTCTCTTAAACAGGGAAGTGGTTGTAGATGAATTAGGAAATGATGCAATCTGAAGGGATGTTCTTCATTTCCTCTATAAATTTTGGTACATGTGATATATTTGATCTATTGTCTATTATCTTAAGGTCACAGGTCTTTGCAAGAGAAACCAGGGGCAATGGATTGATTGATATATATCATTATTTGGCAGGCTACTTACCAGAGACGCCAGATGAAGCCGTTGTTGTGCAATTCTGGAAATATGGAATTGAAAGTGTGTTTCCCTCCTTCAAATTCATGTTCATCACCTTTGAGTCTGCGTAAGTCCTCTCGATTTTTTTCATATTTTTAGACATCTTGTGGTGTAAGTACTCTTGTGAGATTTAATGCAGGATATTTCTCCTTAGTTGATGATATCTTGCATTGCAACAACTAGATTGTATTCATCTTTCCACAAAATGCATGTATGGCACATACCACAAGAATTAAAAAATAATTAGAATAAAAATGATTGCCTAGCAATTTAGGAGACAAAATTATACACCACCTTCCTTCTGAGTGTTGTTACAGTGTAGAGGTTTCATTCACAAGTGTTTAGAAACCAAATGTGAGAGGGTAGAATTGCGTTGAATTTTGTTTGAAGAAATACACTGCTGTAGAGTCCAAATAGAATTTTTTGTCGTGATCTAGTAATATTTGTGCGAGTGAATTATAACAAAGAGGTACAACAGTTATTGATACGTTTATGTATGTTGTTGTAGGTCTTGATCTGCAAAATTAAGTATAAATTGCTTGTTTCAGAGATGCATGTAAGAGAGCTTTGAAGAGTGTTTTTTACGTGAGAGACAGACGCCTGACTGTGTCACCAAAGCGAAAAAAGGAAACACAGCAGAGAAAGTCAGGTTGGTAGTTTAATTGGTTTACATGGTAGCAAAATGTGATTGGTGTTCAAAAAAGTACAATAGGAAAGATGTACTCTAAAAAGTAATAATGCCAATAAAAAATTAAATAAGATAAATAGAATAAAATAAAATAGACACTTAGGTGGGTTATGGAGTGATTATGTAGAATGTGTGTTCCTATGAAAGGATTGACTTTTCCTGAATATATATACACAACATTACATAACATATACTCAATATGCAGTAAATTCTGTATTAAAGCAGAGCAAATGAATGTCATGCATACTATATGCAAGGGTATGAGAATTCTCTATACATCATCAAGTTGCCATACATAGCAAGTTTGTAGGTAACTTTCTATTGGAGGGTATGTTGTCATTAGATGAGTGTGGGATAGATGAAAGATGGGTACATGCCTTGGCTGGCCACCCCTCTTATAAAGGGGAAAGGGCCTTTTGAAATATCAGTGTTGTAATTATAAAAAAGTGGTGGAGGTAAGGCAGCTTCAGTTGATGGGCCTGCACTGGGGGTGTTGTCTTCCTGCAGTGCTTCTGACCAGAGCAGTGATCTGGGGCTGCAATGACCCTTCATCTACTAGGAACTAAGATGAATAGGACAGCAAATAGTTGTTGATGAGTGAAAGATGAATGTATGATTTGGCTGGGCTGCCTCCTTATGAGGGGGAGGGAGCCTTTTAGTATATGAATGTATGGGGCACATGAAGAATTGTCACCCCAGAATGCCCACATGAAGAATCGTCACCCCATGAGATCCCACCTGAAGAACTGTCACCCCATATGCCGAATATCAACAGTGGAATAAAGATTAGGTTAGGCTAGGCTACATTAGGTTGAATGAAGGTTATGATTATTGTCATCAACTTATACAAACGAAGAATTCAAACGAAGAATTGTAAACCCAGGATGGCCCACATGAAGAAGTGTCACCCTAGGATAGCCCACAATGAAGAATTGTCACCCTGTTGAAGTCTTGGGTGACGATTAGGTTAGGTTGAATGAACGTTATGATTATTGTCATCAACTTATACAAATGAAGAATCATAAACCCAGAATGACCCACATGAAGAATTGTCACCCTGTTGAAGTCTGGGGTGACGATTCTTCATGTGATCCGAATGTATCCATATATATATATTGTAATTGCTTGTGATGATAGACATAGGAAATTTCTTTTCATTTGTATGCAAAGAACAGATTTTTGATTATATGTATGCCTTTATGTATGTTTGTATGAATGGTATAGAAAATAGAATGAAAAGGCCAGCAAAAAGTGATTACAATGGGAAAAACATTCAAACATAAAACCAACTAGTCTGAAAATAAAATTATTGTTTGACTGTTTAATTGTGAATGGTAGAGGTTGGTTTTATTGGTACATAATGCATAAGCTTTGTACACTGTGCAGCATGTCTTGTGTCACTAATTGAAGTAATGTTTTTGTCTGAACAGTTGAAGATGGTGTTCCTCCAGTAAGCGATGCCACGCTCTCCTTAATGGAAGATCCTACTCCTCACACCAAGCACATAGATGTCTTGATTCAAAGGATTATTAATGACATAGAACTGAAAGGATCAGACTATCAACTCCGGCAGGGATTAAGGTATATGGGATAAGGAAGCTCACTGGACGAGCGGGTTAGGGCATTGTTACTTGCGACAATGATGACCAGGGGCATGGTTCATTAAATTCCACACTACAAAGTCCTTTGTAAGGGGTATTGTCTTAGCCTCCTGATAGGGGAAGTTTGTGATGCTAAATCATCATCATCATCAATCATCATCATCATCATCATCATCATCATCATCATCATCATCATATCATGAATAATTTTAGTCATATTGAATGGGTTTCCATGATAGGTATCATACATGGCAGTCTTTTAGTTCCTTGGTGGCATTTTACTCAAGACTGGTTGATGTGCTCTCTCTTGAGCATGGAACAGGAAATGCAAAATGGTGAGAGTAAATTGAGAGGGAATGTGAATGGATGAAGAAATGACATAGCCAAGGGGAGAAAGTGGCAGGAGACTGGAAATGAATATTAAAGGAGAGGGACTAGAGGAAGTGGATAGTTATAGATATTTTGGTGCGAATGTGGCAGGAAAGGGAGGAATGGAGGTGGAGGTAAAATGTAGATCAAGAGAAGCAAGTAAATGCCTTGGGGGATTAGAAAGTGTAATGAGACATAGACTTTTGGGAATGGATGCTAAGAGGAGATTATATGAAGGAGTGATTGTGCCAACAGCACTGTATGGGGCAGAAATATGGAATATAAGAGAGGAGGAGTTTGAATGTGTTTTAGATGAGGTGCCTGAGAAGTATGATGGGGGTCACCAGACTGGATAGAATGAGAAACTAGGAGGTGAGGAGGAGAACAGGGATGGAAAGGGAGTTGGGAGATAGGGGTGAATGAAAGAGTATAAGGATGTTTTGGACACAGAAAAAATGAGTGAAGAAAGATGGAGGTGGAAGGAGTGAACATGAGGGGGTGACCAAGGATGAAATGGATGGATGGGGTAAAAGGGGCATTGGGAAAGAAGGGAATGTCTGTTGAGGAAGGACGGGAGAAGACAGAAAATAGGGGTGAATGGAGAATGGTTGTGTATGGATGATGCTGTGATGCATGAGGGGGAGTGGGTGGGGATGGGGGAAGTGAGGGAGTATGTGTGAAAAATAAATGGATGCAGCCTGAAGGAATTTCTCTCCATCTTTTCCATTTTTGCATGAGGGGAAGGAGAGGGGTGGTCGCCAATTTAATGAAGTGGTGTTGCTGTGGATGTACTGTGTCTTGCAATATTGCTTCTGACCCAGGGCAGTGGTGAGATGCAGAGATGACCCATCATCGAGGAAGAGCCAAGATAAGAAGGAGAGAGGAGGATGGAAAGGAGTGAAGAATGTGGGAATGGAATGGGTGGGAGTGGATTTTATGACTGTTTTTTGGCTACCTCCCTTGTAAAGGAGGAAAAGCCTTTGGTATATGTATGTATGTTCTCATATCTTTTATGAAAACCAACTTTGTAGTTGTCATCTTCATATTTGCATAAACTGAAGTTAAGCTATCATGTCAAAAGGCCCCATTAGTTCAACCACAACTTTGTGGACCTTTTCAGGATGGGATTGCAAAATATGTTGAGGCAGCAATTCCCGGGCACAATAACGTATATCTTTGGCTCATCAGCCAATAACTTAGGCTTCAAAGGTTGTGATGTGGATATGTACGCCGAACTTGGGGTGGATGTTTGGGCCACAGGATCGAAAGGTTGGTAGATTAGACGAAATTTGTTACGTAATCAGTTTTAATATTTGATGGTGAAATGAAACTAAAGTTCATAATATGTCAATATTTTTAACGATCATTAAGTTATCAAATGTTAAGAGAAATAGGACACCATTGTGTGCTCCTTCCCTATTTTTCGCCATGTAAATGTGAATTGGACATTTTTTGTTCATATTTTCAGCGGAGCAGGAAAGAAATGCTGCAGATCTCACCTGGTTTTTGTCCAGAGAAATTCGTAAAACAAAATTTGGATATCAAGTAAGTTCTTGGTTTGTACATTTGACAAAAGCTTAACTAATTTTGCAAGGTGACATACTTAATGTGTATGTCACCATCTATATCTATCTATATACCAAGAGGTTTTTCCCCCTTATAAGGGAGGTAGCCAAGTCAAAGGCACGTACCTACTCCCACCCATTCCGCTCCGATTCACCACACTTTCCCCCCTCTCATTTTAGCTCCTCATGGATGATGTGCTGCCCCTGTATCATACTCACTGCCCTGAGTCAGAAGCAATGTCCCAAGACACAGTATGTCCACAGCAAGGCTGCTTCACTTAATCAGCGACCCCCCCTCTGTTCCCTCATGCATAAAAAAGAGAAAACAGGGAGAAGTCCCTTTGGGCTATGTCAAAATATCATTCACACATAAGCACCCCCCCCCCCCATTCCCTGCCCCTCCCTTTCTTGCATAACAGTGTGGTTAACATATTGTCACCATAGACTGCTATATTCAGTAGAAGGTACATGGTTGGATCACTATGGCTTTGTCATATTGGTGACAGTTTTCATCTCTAATCAGTATGGTTCTCGTAAAATGTAAGATACTTGAGCCAGCTCACCAATGTCTATATGTTAGAGGGGGCTTAGAACCTTCCAGTGAAAAGTAATTTTTCTCTTTATTTTAGATCCAAGCCGTTCCGAGGGCAAGGGTGCCTATAGTTAAATTCCAGGATGCCAAAACGGGACTGCAGGTGGATCTCTCTTTCAAGAATCGTATGCCCGTGTTCAACACCAGACTTATCCACTTGTACACCACTACGCACCAGCTTGTACGCCCTTACCTCATGTTTGTTCGATATTGGGCCAAGATTCAGGTCGGTGTTCATCGGTCGACAAATGTGGCTGATACAGGCAGAAGCATGACCTTCCTTGCCTTTGCTTGTATTATAAGGTGTTATGATTACAGTAGTCCTATATTGATTCTTTATATTTTTGTTTTAAATTGACATTTTATCTTCCTACCGCCCTACACTCCGCAAAAACTCGTATTGTTGCCCCTCCCAGCTTTGCTCTTTGTGGAGCAGTGCAGCAAGACATAGCACCTCCACCGCAGGGCCTGACAGCTAGGGCTGGTTTTATTTCCACCATATCATTTCATGGCAACCTATCCTCCTATAGTTCTTCCACTCCAAAGAGTGTTCATGGTGTACGATGTAATGTGAGCCATTCTGCCAAATCAGCCTTAGTACATGCCTCTCTCTCTGTCGCTTTCATTTCCCATGTTTATTTATTTATTTATTTTTTCTCTCTCTCTCTGTCTCTCTCTCTCTGACTGTCTCAGTCTCTCTAGTAAAGGAAGCTCTATAGTTCAGTATCACTTTTCACTTTTTAGGATTAAAACAATGATTTCAATAAATTCCATGATATGACACATGGCAGTAGTGCTTTTTCCCCATGTTGCCAAGCCAGTGTCTCACTGAGTGACAGGCAACAGCAGTGATCTGATAACTGGTGGTCAAATTGGCACCATCACATTCGTGAATTTCTGCCTCTGCCCCATCTAGAACGGACTCCTTGGAGAAATACACAAGAACTACACAGAGTCAACGAGAAGAAATTCCTTTGAGTCTTGTCACTTCCTCATCCATCAACAACTGTTTTCTGTTCACTCGTACTTCCTGTTTCCTATCTTCTTGTCTGTGTCATAAATTGGTTTTAAGCAGATGAGGAGAGGGTCAGCATGTGATGAAGGAGTGGGGGGGTGTAAACCAGCTCTGGTTGTGGGGCCTTGCTGAATAGAACCTTGCTGCTTTGGTTTGACTCGAGTGATGTGACGGGGAACAGGTGATCCACCACCCCCAAGGTGTTAAGATGGGACAGGAGGTTAAGTGTGCTTTGATACATATATGTTTGTTTATTTATATATTTATTTGTTATTTATATATTGGATGGGGTGGTGCTAGAGGTAAATGCAAGGGAGGTGGGTTGGAGTTGCTTAAAGAAAATGGAGAAAAGTGGGAGGTGAGCCAGCTGTTGTTTGCGGACAACACTGCGCTTGTAGCAGGATCAGAGGAGGGATTGAGGAAGTTAGTGACAGAGTTTGGGAGAGTGTGTGAACAAAGGAAGTTGAAGATAAATGTGGGTAAAAGTAAGGTGATGAGATGTACAAGGGGTGAAAGTGGCAGCAGGCTGGAAGTGAGTATTGAGGGAGAGAGACTAGAGGAAGTGGATAGTTTTAGATACTTGGGGGCGAATGTGGCAGGAAAGGGAGGAGTGGAGGTGGAGGTAGAATGTAGATTGAAAGAAGCAAGTAAATGCCTTGGTGGATTAAAAAGTATAATGAGAAGTAGATATTTGGGAATTGATGCTGAGAGGAGATTGTATGACGGAATGATTGTGCCGACAGCACTGTATGGGGCAGAAACATGAAACATAAGAGAGGAAGAGAGAAGGAGTTTGAATGTGTTTGAGATGAGGTGTCTGAGAAGTATGATGGGGGTTACTTGGCTGGATAGAGTGAGAAATGAGGAGGTGAGGAGAACAGGGGTGGAAAGGGAGTTAGGAGATAGGGTGGATGAAAGAGTATTAGGATGGTTTGGACACATGGAAAGAATGAGTGAAGAAAGACTAGTGAAAGAGATGTGGAAGGAGTGAACATGAGGGGATGACCTAGGATGAGGTGGATGGACAGAGTGAAAGGGGCTTTGGGAAAGAGGGAAATGTCTATTGAGGAAGGACAGGAGAGGACAGAAGATGGGTGAATGGGGAATGGTTGTGTATGGATGATGTTGTGATGCACGAGGTGGAATGGGTAGGGGGATGGGGGTGAGGTAGTATGTGTGAGAAAATTATGACGCAGCCCAAAGGGATTTCTCCCCGTCTTCTCCTTTTCTGCATGAGGGGACAGAGATGGGGGGTTGCCGATTTAATGAAGCAGCCATGCTGTGGATGTGCTGTGTCTTGTGACACTGCTGCTGACCCAAGGCAGTGGACAAGATGCAGGGATGACCCGTCATCCAGGAAGTACCAAGATAAGAGGGAGGGAAGAGGGTGGAGGGGAGTGGAGTGTATTAGGGATGAAATGGGTGGGAGTGGTTTTTATGCCTTTGTTTTTTGGCTACCTCCCTTTTAAGGGGGAAAAAAGCCTTTAGTATATGTATGTATATATTAATTTATCTATATTTGTCTTTCATGCAGGGTATTGCTGGTGGGGGGCAGCCAACCTACCTCCTGACCAACTATGCTCTCACCATGATGATGCTCTTCTGCCTCATGCAACTGGAAAATCCTGTCATACCACCAATCGTGTACTTACGAAAGCAAGCCTCGCAATACGGCAACGTCGGAAACACCTTCGTCAATGGCTGGAATTGTGACTTTGGCCAGAACATTATTGAATGGCAAAGAAAGTATCACAATTACACAATCATTGAATTGGTGCGCCACTTCTTCAAGTTGTACGCCGACTTCAATTATGATGACCTTGTCATTTGTCCCCTGCTGGGTAAAACTCTGACAAGAGATGAACTGTACAATAAAAAACGCCACCAAATGGATCCGTGCATGGACTATTACTGCCGACAGAATGTGACCCTCCAATTGGATACCCCATTATGCATTCAGGATCCATTTGACCTGTCTCATAACACCTCCCGAGGGCTGAGATGCGATGCTCTAATAGAGTTTGTTTACAAGTGTAAAGTTGCTGGCGAATTGTGTGATAAAATCATTGACGGTGAATGTCCTTTGTCTAAGTTGATGGATAAGATTGAGGTGAAAGAAAAGCTGCCAGCCAAGAATCCAGGTACAAAGGACACTCCAAAGGATTCACCAAAGGCCTCACCCTCCAAGGATGAGGTCATTACATTAGATGACTCAGACGTTAACTCTCAGGACTCCATAGAAATTTTAGACGAAGAGGAAAATGTTAAAAATGGTGGTGGTAAGGGTATAGGCAAAAAGAAAAAGACTGCTGAAAAGAACAGTGATGAAAAGAAAAAGACTGCTGAAAAGAACAGTGATGATGAGGACATTGTGGTGACTCAGGTGAATGGCTGTAGAATCGATGAAAACCCAAGTACGAGCAGTGGAAACGGAGAATCGGCAGACAAGAGTAATCCGCTATTGCAGCCATATAACTTCTCCCTTTCTTACACGGACTATCCTCACATCAGCATAGATGCTGGAGGTAAGGTTGAAAAGAAGAGTGTAAGTGTAAAGGAATCTGACCACGTTGCAGTGATGGCAAGAGATTTAGTCAATTTTAGCCTTAGTAAATGTTTGAAGATTGATGTCCAGGAAGAGGAAGACGGCGCAGACGAAGCTGAAGTTGGTGAAAAACGTGAGTCTGTTGTGGAGGAAGGGATCAGCAAACGAAGGAAGATTGAAGATGGCCAGGCAGTAGAAGTCCAAGGAGCATTCTCAAAGATTGCAGTCTTTAAATGCTCAGCCATGAATGAGATGTGGGTTGGTCGTAAAAAGGTTTCTAAGCAGGTGCTTTCCTCACAGAAAACTCCATTGGAGCGTGAAGTTGAAATTACCTCTATCATGTTAAAATCACTCATTGTAAACACTGATGAACCAATTCTGGAGTTCACAACCACACTTTGGCAGGAGAAGGAGGAACCTCGTTCTGTGTGTGTTGTCTGCGAGACTAATTCCTCCAAAAAAGCGGCTCACATGGGCCCAATGTTTATCTACTTCTCTGCCCTGGTTCAAAATTTGCACAAAAAGATTGTAAATCATCTAAAGGAGAAATAATAAAGTTTAAGTAAATTTATGTATGGCCATGTTTCTTGGCTTAGGAAAGATAATCAGTACACACAAAAAATATGTATTTTGTTCAGATGTATATGTTATTGTCAAGAAAATTATAGAGTAATGTTAAGAAAAAGATTATTTTATGATTTTGATAAAATTCTTCATAGTATCCTTTAATTGGCTGTTAGGGAGTGTATATGGACAGCATTCTTTCATCCTAACTGGTTTTACTTACATATAAGGATCTTACTACAGTACAGTGACTTAAGATATGGTGTTTGAGCACGCAAGAGCCACAATTTTTTTTATTCAGGGACCCTTGAATTTCACTCTTTTTGGGTCATAAGTTCCTTCACCATGTGAATTTAGTATTGAGTTGCAGGGTAAGGTGTCAAGGAAATTTAATCCAGTTGATGCTGTTGTAGCAACCAAGTTTCTAAATAAAAGAGTGAAGTTGTTTGAATTCTTTTATACATTCTTCAACATCTATTCCAGTTCTCACTGAGTTATGATGATAAGCATGCTGACAGGAGACAGGGATGACTCTATCCATGAAGAGCTAAGATGAGAGGGAGGAAAGGGTGATGGATGGGGGTGGATACGTGCCTGTTGACTTGGCTACCTCCCTTATAAGGGGGAAAAAGCCCATGGTATATAGATAGATGTGTGCTTTCACTTGACCATCTCTTTTAAAGGGGGAAAGACCTTTTGGTAAATGTATGGATGTGTATTTATCCAAAGTGAATTTTAAGATACATGGAGCCAAAGTGAAAAAAAACAATGATGAAGGGTGGGTGCATCCCATATATGGCCATCTTCCTTATAAGGGGGAAGAGGCTTTTTGGTATATGCATGTGAATTTTAAACTTCGCATTCAATTGCCTCAGCTGGAAGCTTGTTCAATTCAATGATGATGCAGTTGTCATAATTGTTTCTACCCATCTATATACCAAGGGCTTCTTACCCCATATAAAGGAGGTAACTAACTCAAAGACATGCCCACTCCACTCCCATCCACCACTCTCTCTTCCCTCTTGGTATTTAGTGTATAATTTTCTAGTTTGATCTTAAATCTTAAAGGTTTGTAATAACCCTCCCCCTTGAGTCTCTTACTAGTTTTGTTATGAGATTACAATGTGGGGGGGAATCAGAGATATAGTTTAAGTTAGAACTGTACATGAATTTAAGTCTAGGTATGTTAGAAAATTAGAGAATAGGAGACAGGACCCAATGAACATTGCTCCTCTCCTGTATACCACAATTAGATAAATACATGAATTGATGGGGTGAGAAATGAGGTGATATAAAAAGTAGGCATAGAGAGATAATTGCTACAGAGGGTTGATCAAAGAATATTAGGATGGTTTGAACATATGGAGAGGGAGTGTATTTTATGTTCAGATGTACACATTATCATCCAGAAAGGAGAGGGCAAGAGATAGGCATAAATAGATGATAAATGGAAGCATCTCGAGGGGATGGTTTGAGCATATGGGAAGAATGAGTATAGAAAGACAAGTGAATGGAGTGAACTTGAGGGGAGGATTGAGAATGCAATAAAAGGGTTCATTAATTTATTATCATCAATTAGGGGCATATGCCAGGGAGCATAATGCTTCACTCATGCCGATACCAGTCTTCATAGTCTCTGAGCAAGCTCCCATGTTGCCACTCTTCCCACTCCAAACAACTCAATAGGTTCAATCAGCTTGCCCCAGCCATGTGGAGACAACTCTGTTAGTAGGATCACCATCAGGGAAATTTGCCACATACCTATACTGTATAGCTGAAGTTGACATTCACAAATTATACTGGTAAATGGCATTGACCAGAGGTGGGGAACCTGCGGCCTTCCGGGCCATCAAGTGCGGCCTAAGATTTTGAATCTTCATTTCATAATTACATTTTATGCAATTTTTTTGCGTAGTATTTTTTGTCTCATTAAATATCTGTATGCATTTTTTGCATTTCTAAATTACTTTAAATTTGAATTCATAAAAAGGGTATAATTAAAACAAAAAAGTCAAGTGTAAATTCTGCACCCACTTCGAAATTAAAAAAAATGGGTAAAGATAATTTAAAAATTCTATATATATGTATATTTTTAAAATTAAAGAAATATTTTTAAACTGAATTTTTAGGGAGGGGGTGGAAAACTTGCACCGTCCCCTAAAAAGGGATAAAATAATTGAAAAAAAAAAATCAGTGCGGCCTCTATGTAGGACGATGAATTGTAAGGTGGCCTTCATGCACAAAAAGGTTCCCCACCCCTGGCATAGACCCTGTCTCACAGTACAGTCTCTGGTTTGATGCAAAGTAATTCCTGCAATACCTCCATGATTCTCTGAAGGCACATAGTGTCAAAATCATTGGGACACCTCAGCATTCAATTTCCATATGGCAAGCATAGATAGAATCTACTAAAAACGGGGAATAGCTCTAGTAAGTGATCCAGGGTAACTGGTGGATGGATTGTTTGGATCTAAGGCCAGAAATTTGAGTGAGTATTTTCGTTTATTTGCATTTTTCTCGAAGATTCTATACGCGAGATCATACGTAGGCATTGTGTGTAAACTCACTCCACTCCTCCGTGACGTCATGAGGACGTATTCGTATGTAAACATAGACTAGGAACCTTAAATTTAGGTGGAGAAAAATCCCCATCCTACAGTTCAGGATTACATTAGAGGAATATTTTCTATGAATTTAGAACACATAAAGGTTGGATCACGAAACGAGGTAACGAAACCTTGAATTGTATTACGAAGTGGTAGTCGGTGTTTTTATCCAAAGATCGAACACGTCCGCAAGCCATGCAGTATTTCACGTGCGGATATGGGTAGTCTAAGAGGGGGTTTACACGGTCTAATGGTTCATCGAACGCGGTTCGACATAACATTTGGTTATCGAACACGAAAAACCCATCCCCTAACATGGGGAGAGGGAGTGTAAACAAACCAAACCAAACTGAAACCTGAATCTATTGAGCGTGGTGATCGAAAAAAAAAAAGAATTGTAATAAACTATAGGAATATAATCGAGTGATTTTGAAAGGGATTGTGGGCAAGAGCTCTATCCAATGATAAAGTGATCTCTTCCAAAGATAAAGTAAATCTTATATAGGATTAGGCTAGGATAGGGAGTAGGTGTAAATATCAAATACGGTGGCTTAATAGTTAGCAAGCGTAATATCCAAACATTTCAGCCAAGTCAATGGGGCCTCCAATTCATTCAATACTTAATCCCTATACAAGTGACCTCTTTTGTTCATAATTGTATCATAAATAATAACCCAATGTAAGGTATTTGGTTCATTTATGACAATTTAAATCAATTGCAGTGTCTACTGTGATAGAGAATATTACATATGATTTATTTTATTTTGATTGCAATTTATTAGATGGATATCATAGATGTTAGGAGTAGTCATCACGACCGGTCCTCACCACCTGATTCACCGATCCTCACCCATTCGCCTCATCTCTTCTCGGCGTCTCACGACCTTATTGACCCCCAAGTAGCCTCATGGGACACGCTCGCATCTGCCCAGCTGCAACGCGACCCGGAGCTTGCTTGAGGCCCAAGGATGGGACAAAGCCTCCTTGAGGGAATTGCTCGTGGGGCCCCGGGATGGCTGGTCAGCCCTGGTCTGCCGCGTGACTACCACACAGAGCCTCCTTCATGAGACATGTGCATCTCACCAGCCTCAGCGATGACTACCTCGGCCAGCACGTGACACACATCACTGGTTCACTGAGGAACGCCTACCCTCTGTCTTCGTGAGTTATCGGTGTCAGAACGTTTTGGCTCCGACTTCCCACGCAGCACACTTGACCTCACGGCAATTAGGAGCATGGGTCATGACCTGCCCATGTATATAAAGAGTAAACGGACGCTGAAGATGCAGAGAGCCTCGGAGAAGCATACACGAGTTCGTTCGCTGCTCCTTACTTTCTCGCCCCCCCCCCTCCACCTTTGATCCCTGCAAGCAGATCACCGGGGACACGACTTGAAACACAGTCGTCACTTCCCGTCCCGTTCTCCCCCCATCACTGGCGCCCAACATTTCATTGCTAACCCAACTTTTCATGGTTAAATAAACTCAACTCTATGCTTCTTGCTTTCTCGCCTTCTTCCCCACCCCTCTCTTTTGATCCCCGCCAGCAGATCGCCGAAGACACGACTTGGAACACAGTCGTCAATTCCCCCGCCGTCTCGTCCCCCCTCCCCCCTGGCGCCTAACATTTCATTATTAACCCAACTTTTCATGGTTAAATAACCCCAACTCTATCTCTAACAGAGTTTGCCTTCAACCAGCCTAACTGGCTGCTCAAACGTGGGCAGACTACCAGCCTAACATTTGACGATCCAACGTGGACATAGACCACCGGCCTAACAAAAGATCAGTAAATCAACTGATTATAAACTTACTATTTTCTTTAATTAACCTATACTGGATTCCGCAAATATAAGTAACACCAAAATGGCCTTAAAAGGGGAGAATGCAATGAAATATTGTTTGATCAGAAATTACCACGAGGTCAAATTATATCTACATTTTGGGGGTTTTGGGTGGTGGCAGCGATTACCACTAAATTAGACTTAATATAATGTTTTCCAAATCACCATTATGGAAATACATTTGACTAATTGTCATCATCAAACGTGGTGCTCTTGATTGAACACGGTTTTATGAAAGCGTACTATACATTTCGCCCATCCATTCATTGATATAATCATAGTAGTCATTCTGGTACTACAAATTTTGGGTGTGAGAGGTGGCACCACAAGGGAAGGAGAAGAACAGACCAACCTAAGTTTGGTCATGGTACAAGAACTGATGGACCACAAGAGATTAGGCTTTAAAACAAGTGAAAATGTGCACTGAAGATGTTTTTTTCTATTCTACGCTGCAATCCATTTATCTGTTTTTCTACCTCCCTTTATTTATTTATTAATTTATCTGTTTTCATCTTGTTTAATTTAATTTAATTCATCTATTAATTTTATTTTTGTGTTTTTTTACAATAGATGAGAAGAGGGATTACTATATAATGATCCAGCTGTCAGGGCATGCTGTGGAAGAGCTGTGCCTTGCTGCATTGCCTTTAATCCGGGTAGTGTGGTGGGAAACAGGGTTGAGATGAGAGGGGTGTTAAATTAATAGGTTTTGGGTGGGTGTAAGTTGGGTGGATACTTTCATTTGGCCACTCCCTTAAAAGGATTTTCTATATGTATGCATATATGATCATATCTTAGTAGAAAGACGTAGAATAGACAAATGATGGGAGTGGAAGGGATGAGAATGATCCTTTCCTACGTCGACTAATCACCTTAATTGGAGAAGAACAACTGAAATAAGGAAAATAAGTTATATGTGATTTGACTAGGCATTATAGATGTTTACAAAAGTCCCTTTTTGTTTATAATATTCTATCACTTTACATTTACATAAAGCATTCAATGTTATGAAATCTGCGCTTACAAAATATGCGCGTATGTGCTGCCTATGTACGATAACTTCAAAAATAGTTTTACATAATATATACGCGAATTTATAGTTATGATATTAAATATTGCATAGAAAGTAAGAAGTTAGATTAAATCATATATCTATATTAAATCAGATAAAGAACTATGCATACTAATAACTTTGTGAATTGATTATTTAACTTTATACAACAGTTCTAGCCGTGCACATTCAATGTACAGTCCCTTCTTTACTGAAGGTACCGTCTAATCAGCTGGTAGAGAACAATAATCCGGAAGAAAGCAAAAGAAATGCTTTCTCTCACCAGGAATGCCCCACGGCTATGGCAGGTGAGTTTTTAAATGCAATAGACGTAAAACATAACATTAATATTTTTCTGTAAATCGGTGAATTTTGTAGTATATTTACGATAATTTGGGCAGCCCCTGGAACTGGGCACTGGCCTGGGTGATTGGCTCGTATATAACATATTAATATTTTTTATAATTTTGTGCCTCAGCTCGTTTATGGACCATACCATCTCATTCCGTTGGTCGTAGGGTATGAAGTTAGTGCGGAAAAAACACTGGCTGTCATCATTCATATTAATATATTGGGCTTGATTCGGGAATTATTTTTTTTTTGTGTAGCAACTAGCATTGTCATTGATGATTGTAATTGTTGGGTTCTAATGAAAATATAATTACCCAGTCATAGATCACAGAAAATTTATATGTTTGCCCAATAGAGCAATGAAGAACCTGATACTGATTAAATACATATTTATTGTCTTTTGATGAATAATTATATTTGGGGTCTGCACCTTAAACTTAATAGGGTTCTGACTTCTGCTTCAGTAACAAATAAAAGCATTTTTCAGTATTTTCTCTATTGTATTTGAAAGATCCACTTTGCCATGAATGGTTAGGTTAGGAGCTATTGGACAACATTAGCGGTGCCGGTTTAGTATGTGGCCTACCTCTTTGAAACTGGTTTAGTATGTGGCCTACCCTATTTGAATGTGTCCTACCTCAGGAAAATTTTGAAACAAACAACAATACTTTGAAAATGTTTTCATTTAATAATTAAAATGCAATTTATTAACAAGTCGTACAAAAATTTCTCGGATACCTGCAAAATGCATAAAAATAAGTCGCCATCAGGTCCCTTTGAATACCGCCAGCAGTATTCATCAAGATGCCCTTGGAAATGATGAAAAGGGACTCCACGCTTTTTCTTCAGAATGTCTATTTTACTTTCCAACCACGATCTTTCAATTTTTTGAGTATGAACGCCAGTAGCTGAATCAACATAGTGGTAAAATTTGAAAAACGTACCTCTGTTAAACAGTGATGACAAAGGAATCACAGACGGAGAACTGTTATTACTTAAAGATTACAAACTATATATACTGCAAAGCTTGGCGCGTTCCTAGGTGCGTCAAATAGGTAGGTCACATACTAAACTGGCACCGTTTCATATTGAATATCTGTGCATGCACGTTACTGGAATTGTTACTGTAGCAATTGTAGGATGTATGCTGATTACTTTGTTTACTTTGTAGAATTTCATCCATTTAAGTACACAGCTGGCATGGACGTCCGCTGTCTCCAGGCAGCTCCACATCTCCTAGGTTCTGCCGTAGTGATTGGAGTTTATTGGTCATGTGGGGCTGGTGTATCCTGAAGTAGGGGCCTGGTCAGGCACCATTTGCAACCACTTGTCCAGTTGCCTTTTAACCACTTCAGTACGAGTCAAATTATCATGTGAAGCATGCATCGGCTGCCATATATACGATGCATCACACAACTTGCATTATAAAATAGAAAGTCATTGTTGTATTACTCGTTCTCTCTTACTCTTAGTAATAATAAACACAGAAAACGAGATCAAACCAGTTCACAGAATCCAGTAGTAACTTGTGTATAATTACAAAAAATATGTAATCAAGACGCCGATGCCAGCATCCTTGTGTACCCACTCACGCCTCATGACACGTACATAGGCGTCGTCATACCGAAGTGGTTAAAGCTCTCTGGTGTAATCCCAGTCAATGTTCTTATCTTTAGTGGGGGCAGACTTGAAGAGGCATGCCCCTGTGTAAGTGAAACTGGTGGACTATGGTCTTCAGCTTAATGGCCATAGCATAGTCAGCCCCGTTGCAGGTGATTGTTGACATGTAGGCCGATATTTGCCACCATTTTTCCAGTGATTTACACACATACTTGATGGTGTACCATTCATGTCATCTCTGGAGAGAGTAGAGCTTAAGTACTTTCAGTCTCTCCCAGTAGTTGAGTCTTCTATTTTGCTTGTGAAGGTCCTCTGTAGTGCCTCCAGTTTGAAGGCTCTACAGGTGCACCCATCAGCTAAGGTACAATAACAGAACTAAGATAAGCGTCCACATGCAAGAAATTCATCTACTGGAAATGATTATGAAGACTTTAATGAAACTACTTGATTAAGGTCACATATTTTTGCATAGTATTTTATGTTGTTCTAGTAGATGTGACCTACTCTCCTATTCCAGTACTTCCATTCTGCCCTGTGCATCAGATGCAACATATTTTGTCAAAAATATTGTCAATCAGTACATGAAAAGGTGTCGTCCCCCATATAAAGAAGTTTCTTGAGAAGTAGATCTCTTAGGAGAAATGAAGAAGAAAGAGGTACTTGAATTTATGAAAGGAAAATATTAACTAGATTGAGTGGGTGTAGGGGCATAGCCCCTGGCATATGGGATAGACTAGCTTTAGTATTGGGTGAGGTTAGGTTGAGCATGCACGAAGACAGGCAGGCAGTAAACCTAAATGCAAACTGAGATGCAAGCAACACAGCACAAGGCAAAGGTGTAACTTCCTATTGTTGAGTTAAAGGTTTGGACTTCTTTCACTTGAAATGCTTCTAGATGCACTACCTGAGTATTTGATATTATTATATATATTTTTTCTAGTATATATATGTATACATATGTGTGTGTGTGTGTGTATGTATGTATATATACCAGTGATCATTCCCCACAAGGGGGCATGGCCATATTAGAGTATGCTTTCACTCCACATGAGAGAAAAATAGAAAAGATTGATCCCAATTTTTTATATCATACATGGGACTTAATGGTAGCAGTCTTATTCCCCTGTTATGGGAGTATTTATTCTATTTTTATTTTATATCTGTCTTTTTCAGGCAGCTGGATGCCGCCTGCAGAGCACACTGGTGGTGGCAGAGCATGACAATGTCACCCTCAATCCAATCACGCTCAACGCTCTGACAGCAGCCAAGCAACTCGGTGGAGAAGTGTCATGTCTTGTTGCAGGAAAAGACTGTGCTGGGGTCAGTCGAGTTGATCAGTGTTGATATAGGCTGATGTTATGAATATGTGAAAATTAGTTGTTTTACATTGTTTTCAGGGTTCAGAGTTCATATGCACCAGTTACCCAGTAAGTTGTGACAACAAACCGCAGGGAAACAGACAACAGGTACCTGTAGGTGGCAATTCTGTGAAACAGACATCAGAGAGAGTTGTCTTCCTGTTGGTTATGAAGCTGGCATTCATTGAACTGGGCCCAGGATAATTTTCATATGTATTTCCTCCACTTTTAAACACAAGGAGAGTGGACAACTTGTCACTGCTACTCTCATTCCACTACTTTCATTTGGTAATAAACATGGCAACCTCCCTTGTAAGGGGAAAATCCCTTGGTATATAGATGGACAAAGAAACAGCCCCGCACAGCTACAATACAGATACCAGTCCAGGGTCTGACCAACTGCACTTAAAACTGGTCCCTCTAAGGCTACTGCAATTATGTTCTTTCTTTCTTTCTTTGTATGTATATACATACATGTATTAAAGGCTTTTCCCCCTTACAAGGGAGGTAGCTTAAAAACAAAGGCATAAAATCCACTCCCACCCATTCCATCCCCACATACTCCACTTCCATCCACCCTATCCCTCCCTCATATCTTGGGTCCTCCTGGATGACTGGTTATCCCTGCATCTTGCCCACTGCCCTGGGTCAGAAGCAATGTCACAAGACACAGCACATCCACAGCAAGGCCACTTCATTAAATCAGCGACCCTCCCTGCCTCTGGCCTCTCGTGCAGAAATTGAGAATATGGGGAGAAATCCTTTCATGGTGCATCAATTCATTTTTCACACATACTCCCTCATTCCCCATCCCCACCTACTCCCTTTCATGTATCACAGCATCATCCATACACAACCATTCTCCATTCACTCCGGTCTTCTGTCTTCTCCTGTCCTTCCTCAGCAGACATTCCCCTCTTTCTCAAGGCTTCTTTGAATGTAATTAAAATTAAAACCACCTCCCACTCAAGAAACAGTTGGAGCAACTCGAGGAAAACAACCATCACCAAAACAGCAATGCAACATCATCAAGAAACAATTCTTCAAAAAAAAAGTTCCAAATCCACTTCTCCAGAAAATTGGAAACTAGAAAAAGAAATATGAGAAATCACAACAGACATGGATGCTAACTCTCCACTGATAAGAATGTAGGTGGTGAGGATCTTCTGCCAGGCACATAGCTATGGCTAAACCGATCACCTTTGCCATGCATATGGACTGCTTGGAGCAGGTAACAGTCACTGCTGGGAATCAAAAAGAGGAATGCAGGATTTGAACCCACAATTAAGTGAACATGAAATGAGCATGCCTCTGATAAAACCACCTCTGCACATAATAAAGATGTAGAAGATGCAATAAAGAAGATGAAAAAATCCAATATGCTCAGATAAGGTGTCAAACACCCACTGAAAAACACCTCAGTCCTAATGCAATAAAAGGCATAACTGATATCTTCAACCACTCCTGGGTGCACAATAGAATTCCAGCTAATTGGAAAAGAATCCACATGATATCTATATTTAAACCAAATCATCATAAAACCTTGTATCATACAGACTAATCTCCAGCTCCATGACCCACATATACTTGTCTCATAAATACTATGTTGCTGTCATCTCCTTATCTAAACACTTCTCTAACATGTCTCCATTATAGCTCTTATTGGACACTCGGTACTTCCCAAGTACTCCATCTATTGGCCCATCTCAAGCAATGAAATCCCCTAGCAACACTACATTTATGTTCCTCTCTCCTATATTTCCTCATTCCTCATTCCTAGCAATTCAAAACAAGCCTCCCTCTTATCTTCACTTTTCTCACTATAAGGACTGTATGCACTCACAAAAACCATTATCTTTCATCCCAGTTCCATCTATTCCACATTATCCTTAGATACTTCCTTCCATTCTACCACATGTTGCATATTTCATCACTTGGTGCATTGAAAAGTGTAATGAGGAATAGACATTTGGGAATGGATGCTAAGAGGAAATTGTATGAAGGAGTGATTGTGCCAACAGCACTGTATGGGGCAGAAACATGGAACATACTCGTACGAGAGGAAGAGAGAAGGAGTTTGAATGTGTTTGAGATGATGTGTCTGAGAAGTATGATAGGAGTTACTAGGCTGGATAAAGTGAGAAATGAGGTGAGGAGGAGAACAGGGGTGGTAAGGGAGTTGGGAGATAGGGTTGATGAAAGAGTATTGGGATGGTTTGGACACATGGAAAGAATGAGTGAAGAAAGACTAGTAAAAGAGGTATGGAAGGCAGATGTGGAGGGAGTGAACATGAGGGGGTAACCTAGGATGAGATGGATGGATGGGGTAAAAGGGACTCTGGGGAAGAGGGGAATGTCTGTTGAGGAAGGATGGGAGAGGACAGAAGACAGGGGTGAATGGAGAATGGTTGTATATGGATGATGATGTGATGCATGAGGTGGGATGGGTGGGGAGATGAGGGGTGAGGTAGTATGTGTGAGAAAAATTTGACACAGCCCAAAGGGATTTCTCCCATCTTCTCCTTTTCTGCCTGAGGGGACGGAGAGGTGGGGGTTGCCGATTTAATGAAGTGGCCTTGCTGTGGATGTGCTGTGTCTTGTGACACTGCCTCTGACCCAGGGTAGTGGACAAGATGCAGGGATGACCCGTCATCCAGGAGGTGCCAAGATAAGAGGGAGGGTGGAGTGGAGTGTATTTGGGATGGAATGGGTGGGAATGGTTACTATGCCTTTTTCTTTTTGGCTACCTCCCTTGTAAGGGGGAAAAATCCATTGGTATATGTATGTATGTACCAGCAATGCCACTCCTTCCCTCCCTCCATCCCTCACCTCCTTGTCATTCCCAACATTCTCTCTATATACCAAGGGCTTTTTCCACCTTATAAGGGGAGTCCATGGCACACATCCACTTCCACCCATCCACCACCCTTGTTTCTCTCTCATCTTAGCTCCACGTGGATGGTCATCCCTGTCTCTTGCCCACTGTTTGGGTGCCTGATGTCCTATATTTGGTAATAAACTGGTAATTGGTGCATATATTTTTAGATTTGTGCATGCTTAATTTATCCGTACACATAAATGGAGTGATCCACAATATATTTTTGATTGGGCTGGTCGTCCATAGGCTGAAATGAGGCGAGAATATAGGGACTAAATAGATCTTCTCCGCAGGTTGTGGGTGAGCTGTCCAAGGCAGCAGGCATCAGCAAGATTCTCGTTGCAGAATCAGAGGCCTTAAATGGATTTTTGCCCGAACGCCTTACGCCAATTGTTTTGGCGACACAGAAACAGTTTAACTTCACACACATTGTCTGTAAGTTAACCTTTGTGTGTATGCATGCATGTGTTCATGTGTGCACATCATGCAGCCACAATGACCCTTGTCTTTGAGACCTGAGCTAGTTTATCCATCAACCACCCTCCTTGCAAGGTAGGAAAGGGACCTTTTGGTATATACACATATATATTGTGATCATAGAAGTATTGGAGTCATAGGTTCAAGGATAATCTTCAATTTTATAGCCAAGAAACAAGAACACTGTTTTAATGCTTTAGATTTCTTCAGAAAAGAAAATCATCTGTCATTAACCAGGAAGAACTCCATAAATGTGGTAAATTTGTCTCACTGTGAAGAGAAACATTTAGGGAAAGGGTGGATAGGAGTGGAGTATGTGGAGATGGAAAGGGTGGGAGTGGTTTCTATGCCTTTGTTTTTTTGGCTACCTACCTGGTAAAGGGGAAAAGCCTTTGGTATATGTATGTATGTGAAGAGAAAGTTTGAGAGTAGATGCACATTACTTTGTTAGGGCATCGTTACTTGCGGCGAAGGTCGAGGGAATGGCAGTTTGAGCCCTGCCACTGGTGAAATTGAACTAAGGGCATGGTTCATTAAATTCTATGCTACAAAGTCCTCTGTAAAGGGCACTATTCTAGTCTACCAATAGGGGGGAGTTTGTGACATTAAACCATATCATCATATTTAGTTGTGTATGTGTCTTGCTGCATTGCTCCTCACTCAGGGTGACAAGTGAGATGCAGGGATGACCCATCATCCATAAGGAGCTAAGATGAGAGGGAGAGAGTGGTGGTGGAAGGAAGTGGAATGGGTGGGGATGAAATGGGTGGAAGTGGAATTTTGCCTTTTGACTTTGGCTACCTCTCTTGTAAGGGGAAAAAAGCCCTTGGTATATGTATGTATATTTTAATTTATTAATTTGATTTATTCTATTCTATTTATATATTTTTTTCTTTCAGCTGGTGCAACTGCCTTTGGTAAGTCACTTCTGCCACGCGTTGCTGCTAAGCTAGATGTGGCACCCATCAGTGACATCATCGAGGTGAAGTCTGCTGACACTTTTGTCCGAACCATTTATGCCGGCAATGCACTGCTGACACTGAAGAGTAAAGACCCCATTAAGGTGTGTTTGTTGATGTTTTGCTGAACTCTAATTTTCTATGTAGAGAACTTCTTGGTTCTATAGTTTACAGTTGTAAGATTAGAATGTCATGAATTTATGTATTTAACTCTCCCCATCATATTTATATCCCGTTCTAATAATATAAAAATGGAGAGAGTGCATGGTTTGAGGTAAAGGTGGGACTGCAAGGGTAATGGAGAGGGGACTGGAGATGGTTAAAGAAAATAAAGAAAAGTGTGAGGTGAGCCAGTTGTTGTTTGCTGACAACATTGTGGTTGTGGCAGGATCAGAGGAGGGATAAAGGGAGTTAGTAATGGAGTTTGGGAAGGTTGCGATAGGAGGAAGTTCAAGATAAATAAAAGCAAGGTGATGAGATGTACAAGGGTAGAGGATGGCAGCGAGTTGGAAGTAGGTCTAAAAGGAGAAAGGCTGGAGGAAGTGGATAGCTCAAGGTATTTGGGGTTGCTTGTGGCAGGAAAGGGAGGAGTGGAGGTAAATTGTAGATTGAGAGAAGTAACTAAATGCCTTGGGGTATTAAAAATGTCATGAGAAATAGGTATTAGGGAATGGATGCAAAAAGGATTGTATGAAGGGGTGGTTGTGCCAATGGCTTTGTACGGGGCAGAGACTTGGAATTTAAGAGAAGCAAAGAGGAAAAGTTTGAATGTATTTGAGATGAAGTGTCTGAGAAGTATGGTAGGGGTTACTAAGTTGGACAGAATGAGAAATGGGGAGTTGAGGAGGAGAGTGGGAGTGGAAAAGGAGATGACATAAGGCTGATGAAAGAGTATTAGGATGGTTTGGACACATGGAAAGAATGAGTTAAGAAAGATTAGTTAACCCCTTCCATACGGTGCCGCACACGTAGGCGTCATGAGGAGCAAGTGGATTCGCGACGCTGCCATATCGGCGTCTTGATTATATTTATTGTAGTCGCCCGTGTTTTTACATTCTCCCAAATGCGCCCTGAATCCCATTCTCTGTGGTTTTCAAAATTCGCGGGTTAAAGAGAGAACGATCGATATAAGCGGCGACTATATTTTATGATGCGAATATTATTTCGTTACGTCATACGGCTGGCATTGGCTGCTGCCCGCGAGATTTAAGTCCCGTACTGAAGTGGTTAAAAAGCTGTGGAAGGCAGAGGTAGAAAGAGTGAATTTGAGGGTGCAATCAGATTAAATGGATGGATGGGGGAGCAAGAGAGGAATGTCTGTTGAGCAAGGAAGGGAGAATGCAGGAGATAGAGATGAGTGGAGAGTGGCCGTGTATAGATGATACTGTAAGGTAAGGAAGTGAGGGGCAGGGGACAGGGGATGCTTTTGTGTGAATGGCATTTTGATGCAGCCCAAGGGGATTTCTCCCATTCTTCTCTTTTCCTGCATGAGGGGATGGAGAGAGTGGTCACTGATTAAGTGGATGACTTGCTGTGGATGCACTTTGTCTTGCTACATTGCCTCTGACCCAGGGCTGTGGGCGGGATACAGGGATGACCCATCATCCATGAGGAGCTAAGATGAGAGGGGGAGGGGGGGGAAAGTGGTGGAGGGAGGTGGAATATGCAGGAGTAAGTACATGTCTTTGACTTGGCTAACTCCCTTAAAAAGGTGACAAAGCTTTTAGTATATAGATAAATAGCATAAGCATAACAATCAATGCAATATTAGGCATACATACCTGCATACATACATATACCAAATGCTTTTTTCCCCCTTACAAAGGAGATAGCCAAAGTCAAAGGCATAAATCCATTCCCACCCATTTTGTCCCCATATACTCCAATCCCATTTCCCACCCCTCCCACCCTTCTTGGCTCCCCCTGGATGATGGGTCATCTCGGCATCTTGCCCACCGCACTGGGTCAGAAGCAATACAGCAAGACTTTGTATCCACATCAAGGCCACTTCATTTAATCAGTGACCCCTCACCCCTTTCTGTCCCCTCATGCAGAAAAACAGAAAACCGGGAGAAATCCCTTCGGACTGCATCAAAATATCATTCATACACACTCTCTAAACCCCCATTCCCCATCCACTCCCTTCCTTGAATCACAGCCTCATCCATACACAACCATTCTCCACTCACCCCTATCATCTGTCCTTTCCCTTCCTTCCTCAACAGACATCTCCCTCTCAAACAGGAAAATGAAAATAATAGTTGAATTTTGTCACTTTCACTTTCTATATCTCAATTTTATCTTGGCTCTGTATGTATTTGCTTAAACTGTATCTTTTTATTTACCAGGTGATCACAGTTCGAGGCACCAGTTTCGAGGCTGCACTGCTGGAGGGTGGGAGTGCAACCACAGAGGCAACAGCTCTCCCTGAACTGCCCACAGAGATGTCTGATTTCATCAAGCAAGAGCTGTCCAAGTCTGACCGGCCCGAACTCACAGCTGCCAAGGTGACAATATATACCGTGTGTCAGCAGAAGTAGGGGACTAGGTTATCCCCTCCCTTCCTTTCTTCTTCTCCTTTTCCTTTTTCTCCTCTTTTCCTTCTTCTCCTCCTCTTCCTTTTTCTCATCCTTTTCATTCTCCTTTTCCTTCTTTTCTTCCTCCTCTTCCTCCTATTCTCCTTCTTCTACTTCTTCTTCATGTCCTTCTACTTCTATTCCTTCTCATCCATCTTCTACTCGTTCTCCTTTTTTTTTTTTTTTCTTCTACCTCCTCCTCCTGCTTGTTCCATATGTTGGCAGAAGTAGGGGACTAAGTTACCCCCCTTGCCTACTCCCCCTCTTTGCCTTCATTTTCTCCTCCTTCTCCTCTCCTCTCTTCATAGGGCAAAAAGGTATTCACTGAGTTTACCATTCCCATTGTAAAAGGAATTAATTACTTTGTTTAACTTCACAAATTCTAATCTGGCTATCACTGGGTTATTTTGTTTGGTTCTGGGGCTGACTTGTGTTTTGTATATTATAAGCTATGGTTTTATTAATCTTTTGCTCATATTGTTTATTATCTTATGTAAAAGATATGTAATCTCATGTCATTTTGATATCATATATAACCTTATGTATCTTATGTAAACTATACAGTATATCTTATGTAAAAAAAATTCTCTATTGCAGACTGTTGTCAGTGGAGGTAGAGGCATGAAGTCAGGAGACAATTTCCAGCTTCTTTACGCACTGGCTGACAAGATGAATGCAGCTGTAGGTGCATCCAGAGCAGCTGTTGATGCTGGATTTGTTCCAAATGATATGCAGGTTTGTACACGAGACTGTATGGGGTGTCCCGACATCACTCGTCAATGAGTCTGTTGTTTGCTTTGTAATTTCGTAAGTGGATGTTGGGGGAAAATTGCCATGTAATGAAGCTATATATTTATATACCAAGGGCTTCTTCCCCCTTATAAGGGAGGTAGCCAAATCAAAGGGACTCCCACTCATTCTGCTTTCATCCATTCCATTCCCACCCTCTACCCTGGTTTCCCTCTCATCTTAGCTTCTCATGGATGTAATGAAACAGTGGGGTAAATCTGTTTTGGTTCATGGGCCTTGCAGATTTACTTTGTCTTATTATATTGCTTCTAACCTGAGCGGTGGATTGGGACATGGATGACCCTATATCCACAAGGAGCCAAGAAAGAAAAGACAACTAAAGGGTGTGGGGGTGGGTGGATGACAGTCACCTTCCTTATAAGGGGATATGACCTTTTTAGTATATGGAACTTCCTCTGTAAAGGGCACCATCCTAGCATCCTGATAGGGAGGAGTTTTGTGACTTTAGACTGAATCATCAATTATCATGTATGTATACATATATATACCAAGTCTTTTTCCCCCTTGGAAGTGAGTATTAAGGGAAAGAGACTAGAGGAAGTGGATAGCTTTAGATACCTGGGTGCAAATGTGGTGGGAAAGGGAGGAGTGGAGGTAGAATGTAGATTGAAAGAAGCAAGTAAATGCCTTGGGGGATTAAAAAGTAATGAGAAATAGAGATTTGAAAATGGATGCTAAAAGGAGACTATGAAGGTTGATGAAAGAGTATTGGAATGGTTTGGACACATGGAAAGAATGAGTGAAGAAAGATTAGTAAAAGAGGTGTGGAAGGCAGAGGTGGAAGGAGTGAACATGAGGGGACAACCAAGGATGAGGTGGATGGATGGATGGAGTAAAAGGGATGTTGGGAAAGGGGTAATTTCTGTTGAGGAAGGAAAGGAGAAGACAGAAGATGAGGGTGAGTGGAGAATGGTTGTGTTTGGATGATGCTGTAATGCATAGAAGGGAGTGGGTGTGGGATGGGGGGTGAGGGAGTAAATGTGAATGATATTTTGAAGCAGCCTGAAGGGATTTCTCCATGTCTTCTCTTTTTCTGCATGAGGGAAATAAAGTGGTCTTGCTGTGGATGTGCTGTGTCTTGGTACATTGTTTCTGACCCAGGGCAGTGGGAGAAATGCAGGGATGATGACCTGTCATCTGGGAGGAGCCAAGATAAGAGGGAGGGCAGGGGATGAATGGGAGTGGAGTATGTGGGGATGGAGTTGGTGGGAGTGGATTTTACATACACACACACACACACATACACATACACACACATACACACACATACACATATACACACACACACACACACACATATGTATATATACACATGTACATACATATATACCAAGGGTTTTTTCTAAGGGTAGCCAAAATGAAAGCCATAAATCCACTCTCACCCATTTCATCCCCACGTACTCCACTCCCATTCACCACCCCTCCCTCCATCTTTTCTTGGCTCCTGGATGATGGGTCATCCCTGCATCTTGCTCACTGTCCTGGGTCAGAAGCAATACAGCAAGACATAGCATATTCACAGCACATTCTCTCTACTTCAAACCCAAGGATAAAATATTTATAGCTTGGATAGCTTTCTAACATAATTTTTCTGTTCTCTAATGCAGGTGGGACAGACTGGGAAGATTGTGGCACCCGAATTGTACATCGCCATTGGTATCAGTGGTGCCATTCAACATCTGGCCGGTATGAAGGACTCAAAGACCATTGTGGCCATCAACAAGGATCCAGAGGCACCCATCTTCCAGGTAAGCAGTGGTGGTCTCTTGCCCTTGAATTGGTGACAGAAGTTGTCTTGTATCTTCAGGATTACTCTTGTACCTGTGAGACATACCAACACAAACCACACAACGGATGGCTCACGCCCATTTAGTCAGGCTACTACACATATAACCACTCCATGATTGTAGTGTGATATTGTCCAAAGAATAGATGCACTGGCAGTGGGTGAGATGCAGGGATGATCTGTCATCCAGGAGGAACCAAAGAAATAGGGAGGGGTGGTGAATGGGAGTGGAACGGGTGGGGATGAAATGGGTGGGAGTGGAATTATGTCTTTTGACATTGGCTACCTCCCTTGTAAGGGGGAAAAAGCCCATGGCATATGTATGTATGTGAAATTGTTTTTAGATGTAAACTTGTATTTGTAAAGTCAACTAGTTCTTACAAAGTGTTCTTGTGTTCTTCCACAGGTTGCTGATCTTGGCCTTGTTGCTGATTTGTTCAAAGCTGTACCTGAGTTGACAGAAAAGTTATAAGGTTTATGGTTCTAAGTAAGTTCACAGTGTGTGCTATTGACATAAATATGTGAGGAGCTCTCAGGGGGCTATTTGTGGGGGATATGATTTTTAACATACTTGTATAGATAATATATTTTCACGTCTTCTTGTATTTTTAAGTCTTTGTTGTAAATGATCAAAATACACTTTTAGACTTTCACGGTCTTGTTATATTCCACTGAAAACGTGGATGAATTCCTTTACGTTGAGTTGATGTTTTTGAGGAACCTGTGTTATGTTGAGGTGGTGGTAGTGTTGAAGGAGAAAATCCAAGAGACATTTAGCTATGGTAGACACTTACCTCAGTCAATCAGTCCGTTGCCTAAAATTTCTTGCAGGAGACCCAAAAGAAATATAATCAACTACCCCCTCCCCCCAGGGGCCACAGACACTGGATTGGTCCATAAATCACTCCAAGTAGATATTTAGTATCTGTATAAAATGAGAATATATTGATAAGGTAAACTGTAGACTGAGAGACGCAAGTAATTGTTGTGGGGGGGGGGGGCGGTTAAAAAGTGTCATGAGAAACGGGCATCTGGGAATGGATGCAAAAAGAAGATTATAAGAAGGGCAGAACCCTTACATGCCTAAGTGCCACCCCAGGGAAAAGTTGTCAGTGATGCCATACCCCATCACCACTTCCACCTCCACCACCCGATACTACCTATTTTAGCTATTGGCCTGCAAAATAATTAAACGGATTTTAAAACTTGTGTTTAATGTCCCAAATGCAGAAAGGATAAGGGAAAATATTTCATATTTTGTCAATTCTAAAAAAAAAAAAAAAAAAAATTGATTACACTACAATATTCAGGGCTTCTTTGACATCTTTTTTATCATTATTTTGTCAGCCTTGTGGGCGCCAAGTCCAGGCTAGAATTGCTACCCCCCCTAAAAGTGATTCCCCCAGTCATATGCTACCCCCTATCCCACTCCCACACCTCATGTGAGGGCCCTGATGACGAGGTGATTGTACTCATGACACTGTATGGGGCGGAAACTTGGAGTTTGAGAGAGGTAGAAAGAAGTTTAAATGTGTTTGAGATGAAGTGTCCAAGAAGTATGGTAGGGCGATTACAAGGTTGGATAGAGTGCAAAACAAGGTGAGGAGGAGAGTGGGGATGGCAGATAGGGTATAAATACATGGAAAAAACGAGTAAAGAAAGATTAGCAAAAGAGGTGTGGAAGGCAGAGATGGATGGAGTGAATTTGAGGGGGCAACCAAGGATGAGATGGATAGATGGAGTGAAAGGGGATGTGATCAAGAGGTGAATGTCTGTTGAACAAGGAAGGGAGAAGGCAGGGGATAGTGGTGAGTGGAGAATGTATAGATGCATGAAGGGATTTCCTCCCTGTCTTCTCTTTTCCGTGTCAAGCAAGGAAAGGAAGGAAGGAGGGGGGGGGATTGGTTGTGTGTGAATAATATTTTGACACAGTCCAAAGGAATTTCTCTATTTTCTCTATTTTCCACTTGAGGGGACAGAGGGGGGGTTGCTATGTAAGTGAAGTGGCGGCCTCACTATGGATGTACTGTGTCTTGCTGCATTGCTTCTGACCCAGGGCAGTGGGTGGGATACAGGGATAACATGTCATCCATGAGGAGCTAAGGTTGAGGGAAATGAGTGGTGGATGGGAGTGGGTGTGTGCCTTGATTTGGCTACCTCCCTTATAAGGGGGAAAAAGCCCTAGGTGTATAGATTGATAGACTGAGAGATGGGCAGTGTAGAGTGAGGTCCCTTGCTCTGTATACTTGGATAGCCTGTGCAAATGGCAAACACTGGATGCTCTTGATAACATATCTAGGTCTATGTGGACATGAGATGATTATGGACTGAGCATGACATGGAAGCAACATGTTGAAATGTAGATTTATTTATTTTTCATTTATTCACTTTTATTTTTTGTCCTGCCATAGATCTCTCTGGGATGAAACTTTGGACTTAAATTCTTAACTTCCCTCCAACTCCCTGCCACCCCTCTTTGTACTTACCATCAACTTACTTTTGACAACATTTACTTTCAGCTTTCTCCTCTCACATAACTCTCCCAAGCTCCACTACTAGTTGTCTTAATCCCCCTTCGGACTCCACCACAAGTGGAGTGTTGTCCATGAATGAATGACTCCCTTTCCACTCCCTTTCCACTTCCATTCTCACCAACTCCAATAGTCTGGAAAACAGCTCTAATAATGCATACATATAGCAAGGGCTTTTTCCCCCTTACAAGGGAGGTAGCCAAAGTCAAGAGGCATAAATCCACTCCCACCCATTCCACTCCCATTCACCACCCCTCCCTCCCTCCCTCCCTCTCATCTTGGCTCCTCCTGGATGTTAGGTTATCTCTGCATCTCTCCCATCGCCCTGGGTCAGAAGCGATGCAGCAAGGCATAGCACATCTACAGCAAAGCCGCTTCATTAAATCGGCGAACCCCCCTCTCCCCCACCCACTCCCTTTCATGCATCACAGTATCATCCATACACAGCCATTCTCCACTTGTATTAAAATAATAAGAAAAAAAGATCTCGTTAATGCCCACCATTTTCATGTAGATGGAAAGATGAATAGCAGAAACGACTAATCTCTTCCTACAGGATTCGAACCCCGGGCTGTGCCATGCGAGGCTAGAATACATTCGCTTAGCCGTGTGTGTGTGTATTTACCTAGTTGTATTATACGGGAAGGGAGCTATGCTCGTGGTGTGTGTGTGTGTGTGTTTTAATGGTATTCTCAGGTCAACATTACAGGGGACGTACAGCATTACGCCACTTCTGTGTGATTCACTATAGGCTTGGATCACGTGCTGTACTCGTGATCGACAGGTATTACTCTTTCGGATGAGAGCTCCATAGCTCATATGACTCAACGTGAGTAACACATTGACCTTACAAGCCAACACCTTAAACCCTTGCCTAAGGGAATGGGGACTGAATTCAGGACAGCTGAATTAGCAGGCCAAGTGTGTAGCGTGTTTCCATGCGTATGCGCTTTCCAGGAATCACGTGATTTGAGTGTTATTTATTTACGTGTGGATCACGTGGCACCCGTGGCTTGTTGACCACGTAATCAACTCTGTCACGTGCAATCGCGACCGGCGCCGTGCCGTGACCTTATCGTCCGTGCGGCTGATTGACCTCGACTCCCGGATGTGACTGTCGAGAAGACGCGTGGCGTCGCGCGAACATGCGATGGGCGGCCACGCCCACTCGGGCCAGGCGTCACTGATCGACCTCCCCGCCCTTCCTCCCTCTTTTCCCTCCTCTCTCCCATCCTCTCTTCCTCTTCTCCCTCCTCTCTTCCTCCTCCCTCTTCCTTCTTTTCTTCGCCCTCTTCTTCCCTCTCTTCCTGTCATCCCTCTCTCATTCTCTTCCTTCCTCTTTTCCCTCCTTCTCTTGCTCTCTTCCTCCTCTTCTTCCCTCTATTCCCCCTCCCTTTCTCCTTTTCTTTCTATCTCTCTTCCTTTTCTTCCCTCTCTTCCTCCCTCTTTTTCTTCCTCGATTACTCCTCTTCTTCCCTCTCCTCCTCCCTTTCTCCCTCTCTTTCCTCCTCAATTCCTCCTTCTTTTCCTCCTCTTCTTCCCTCTCCTCCTCTCTTCCTTTTCTTATTCCTTCTCTTCCTCCCCTCTTCCCTCTCTTAGTCCTTCTCTTCCTCTTTTCCTTCGCTTCCTTCCCCTCTTCCTTCTCTCAGTCCATTTCTTCATTCCTCTTTTTCTCTCCTCTTTTTCTCTTCCTCTCTTCCTCCTCCTCTTGCTTCTTTCCCCCTTCCTCCTCTTATTTCTCCCTCTCTTTTCCCTCCTCTCTTCCTTCTCTGCTCCTTCTCTTAGTTTTTCTTCCTCTTTTCCTCCTTCTCTTCCCTCTGTATTTCCCTCTCTTCCTCCCCTTTTCCTCCCTCTCTATCACTCACTCTCCTTCTCTCCCTCACTCTCCATCTCCCACGCTCCCTCCCACTACTTCCCTCTCCCTTTTCCTCCTTCCTTTACTCTCTTCCTTTCTCCCTTCTACCCTCTCCTCCTTCTCGCCGCCCTTCCTCCTCTTTTCCTCTGCCCCGTCCCTCCGTCACACACCCATTCCTCGTCTGCCTCCTCCTCTTCTTCCTCCTTAACACTTCTTTTTCTGGTCTTTTTCCTCCTCCCTCCTCTTCCTCCTTTTCCTAATTACCCCCTCATCCTCGTCATCCTTCCCCCTCCCTCTTCATCTTCCTTCCTCCTCGTCTTAATTCCTCTTCTTTTCCCACCTTCCTCTCATTCTCCCCTTTCTTCCCTTCACTGCTTCCTTCCTTCTTCTACTTCCTCCTAATTTCTCCTTATTTGTTTTACTTCCTCCTAGTCTTCCCTTTCCCCCTCCATCTCTTCCTCCTCTTCATCCCCTCCTTTTTCCTCCTTCCTCTTTCTTCCCTCTCCCTCTCTTTCCTCCTCTTCCTTATTCCCTCTTTTTCCCCTGCCCTCACCCATCATCTCGTTCTTAATTCCTTCTTTTCTCTATCTCTGTATCTCCTTGTCTTCCTACTTTCTCAATGTCCCTCCTGCTTCTTTACTTCTTCCTTCTGTTTCATCTTTTCCTTTGCATTATCCTCTTCATTTCCCTCTGGTCTTTAATTTTTCATCTTCCTCCTCCTCCTCGTCTGTCCCCTCCACTTTCCTCCTCCATTGTCTCCGCCCCTCCATCTCTCCTCCTGGCTGCACCCGCACTGAGCAGTCACGACCAAAGAACCCTAAATGTAAACAAGTCTTTCACGTGATGGAGTGGGCGGGGCTGGTCAATGACGTCATGTCGGCGTCGCAGACGACATGTCGACAATTTTGCTAAATTTGACAAATTTGTGAACATTATGAGCTTTTGTGGAAATAGTTTTCGTAGAATTTAATTAGATAACGTGGCGTCAAGTGGAGTTAAAGTATAAGTACTGTTCAGGATGGAAGGGATACGAAGGGTTATAATAAGAAGGTAAGGGTTCAGACGTCTTATGTAGCGTTGAGGGGGAAAAAAAAAGAATTGAAAGATGGAACCCCAACACTTCAACCCTTTTGTTACATTTACGTTTTTTGTATTTAATCTGTCATCAAGTGATATTATTAGCCGAAAAAACACACTCTTTGAAGAATTAAGACCCATTTTGTGGGCCTGCTTTTATTTGT
>NC_134800.1:44886844-44894344 GCF_046742065.1 Oratosquilla oratoria
TTGGCACCAACGCTCTCAGAACTATCATATGAGGAGAGGCTGGCAAAACTTGAGCTACAGACATTGGAGCAAAGAAGAGAGGAGACTTGATAACTAATTATAGAATCATGAAAGGTATGGAAACTATTGATAGAGAGGATTTAATAAAATGGGACAGTAGAGATACAAGAGGACACGGAAAGAAAATAAAAAAGACGATTGTAGAAGAGACCTGAAAAAGAACAGCTTTCCCCACAGGATAATAGACGTTTGGAACAAGTTAGATGAAAATGTGGTGTGTGCAAAAACGATACACGAATTTAAAAACAGTCTAGATAAAACGAGATCTGGAGACGGGACACTACGAGCATAGCTCCCCTTCCCGTAAAATACAACTAGGTAAATACACACAAGCACACAAGCACACATGCACACACATACACAGGCATACACACACACACACACACACACACACACACACACACACACACACACACACACACACACACACACACACACCTACACACACATACACAGGTACGCACACACATACACAGGTACACACGCACACACGCACACAAGGACTGTAACACTGTTCTATGTCGCCAGATCCATCTTGACAAATACCTTAGCCACTTAATACACTCCCTTCCCCCCTCCCCTTTCCCCCTTTCCACCCTCCCCACCCCCTTGCCCCCTTTCCACCCTCCCTCTCTCACCCTCTTCTCTTGTTTCAGCTTCGTTATGGACCAGTTGGGCTCATTGTGGTCAAATCTTTGTTGTACTGTTGAAGCCTGTAGGTGACCATTTGGTCTGTAGCAGTTTCTCTCTCCTCTTTTTACTACTAATGCATGTTGGTCTCGCATTCGCTTAGTTGTGGGTTCGAATCCTGCACTCCTTTCCGATTCCCAGCAGTGACTGTTGTTACCTGTCCCCAACAGTCCCTTAAGCCTATCTATAATAGGGCAAAGGTGACGACTTCGGCCGCAGATACTCAGCGCCTCCTTTCTTAGGTTTACATCTCCACCATCGTCACCACAAAAAAAAAAAAAAAAAAAAAAAGTATAAAAAATATATATATATATATAAAAATATATATATATATATATATATATATATATATATATATATATAGACGAATATTCAAATTGACAAATATATAAATGAATAATAAATGTATAATGTGTAATAAATAATATATAATAGTAAACTATAATAATGAATGAATAAATAGATAATGTAGGATGATAAATAATGTATAGTAAATATGTAAAGAATAATAAATGTATAATGTGTAATACATAATAGTAATAAATAATTGATAAATAATGTATAATAGTAAGTAATGTATTATGACTATATAAATGAATATGAAGAAGAAAATCCTCAATCTTCAAAGGAGTTTATATACTTCAATTTTATATAGAAAAAAATAAATTTTATATAAAAATAAAAAAAAATTATATAGAAAAAATACCTTCTCCCTCACCCACCCTCTCACGCCCTCCCTCCCCTCCTAGCTTATTAATGAATGATTAATTAAATTAATATATCAAATAATTAAATTATTACGACTTTTTATTTGTTTAATTATCTATTTTATTTGTTTTGTTTATCTATAATTTATTTAAATTATTTAATTTCTATTTATTTGATTGTTAGAGAATTTGATAGACGGGCTCGATGCCCCCCTTGCTCCCCTGACCCCCCCCGTAAGGGGGCGCATCCCCCCCCTCCACTGGTGTTTTGGTCTTTGTTTGGGCAGTCCAATGAGAGACTGAGACCTCTTGGTTTATAGCGAAATCGGAGTCTGGTTTTGATAATAATTCTCTCTTTCTCTCTTTGTCTCCCTCTTATTCTGTCTCCCATTCTATCTCTGTCTCTCTCTATTTCTTTATTTCTCTCTGTCTCTCTCTATCTCTCTCTCTGTCTCTATCTCTCTATCTTTCTCTGTCTTTTTCTCTCTTTCTCTTTTTCTCTCTCTATTTCTATCTCTATCTCTTTCTGTCTTTCTCTCTCTCTCTGTGTCTTTCTCTCTCTCTTTTTCTCTCTCTCTCTATTTCTCTCTCTATCTCTTTCTGTCTTTCTCTCTTTCTCTCTATTTCTCTCTCTCACTCTCACACTCTCACTCTCTCTCTCTCTCTCTCTCTCTCTCTCTCTCTCTCTCTCTCTCTCTCTCTCTCTCTCACTCTCTGTCTGTCTGTCTCACTCTATGTCTCTCTCTTTATCTCTCATACAACGACCCAATCCCCCCAACCCCTACCCCTATCCCTCCAAGTAGGTACAATATCTTCGGGAGGCATAGTATTATTAACGTCTCCCCAATGTAGCCCCCCAAGCGGAGTGCCACAACCCCCCCCCTACTCAGAGATCCCCCCAGTCTCCATTTAGCGTATCCCCCCCATTCCCGTCGTGGGGAGGGGAGGAGAGGGGGGCCATTTAGCGATTTTCGATTCTCATTTAGCTTTTTTTTTTTCTCGACTGCTCCAATGTTTCCACACAACCGAATCTTGGTCACCGACACCGTAACGATCATTTGTCGCTCGGTAACGGTCCGTGAGATTCAAAGAATAACCGTTGATCGTTGTTACATTATCAAGGGTCCTCCTCCAACCTCGAGGAGGAGGGTGGAGGAGGAGGTCACACAGTAGCGGGAAATGTTTCCACTTGTAACACTCTTCATTCTCTCGAGGGCAACAAAGTATAAAACAGATTTGGTTGGTGGGAGGAGGGGAGGGGGGAGGGGGAGTGGGAAAAGGGGGGAGAAGGGGTGAGGGAGGGAGGAAGGGGTCAGGTAGGTAAATGTGGGTTGATGGTAAAGAGTAAAGAAAGAGAGAAAGAGAGAGAGAGAGAGAGAGAGAGAGAGAGAGAGAGAGAGAGAGAGAGAGAGAGAACTATGGTAGACCCAACCTGTCGTTATTTGAACACTGAGAAGGATATTTCAAATTCTGGGTCACCCGGGTTTGCACAGGGAGTGGGCACAGATGGCGACAGGCTCGTAGCATTGATCCCTACTTCCTGTGCTTGACTCTTTGAGTTACGACATTGCTGTTTATTGACTTGCAGAGATTGTTCAAAGTGCTTTAGACATTACGTCGATTTAGAGTTGACTATTAAAAGTAAAATTGATCCCAGGACTTCAAGAAGGATACGAAAGAAAAGGGAATGTTTGAATGTATGCAAATTCAAAAGAATATTGGAAAAAATAAATGTTTGTTTGAAGTAAGCATGGCGATACACAAACACACACGCACACACACATGCACATGCTTACACACGCGGGCACACACAAACACACGCTCACACACGCGCGCGCATACACACACACACACACACACACACACACACACACACACACACACACACACACACACACACACACACACACACACACACACACACACACACACACACACACACACACACACACACACACACACACACACACACACACACACACACACACACACACACACACACACACACACACACACACACACACACACACACACACACACACACACACACACACACACACACACACACACACACACACACACACACACACACACACACACACACACACACATACACGTACACACACACACAAACACACACAAAGTTAATATTATTACTGTTAATTATATTATTAATTTTCTTATGTAGGAATATAGAAAAGAATATGAATGATAAAAAAACATAAAAATATATGATTAAAATAATTATTGATCATGTTGCTGTTGTGTGTAAATGGAAGAGGCAATTAGATATAAAATATAGGATGAAGTATAATATATATTTATGAATATACATATATATATATATTCATATATATATATATGTATGTATATATATATATGTATATATATATATATATATATATATATATATATATATATATATATTCAACAAAGACCCACTGTGTTGGATAAGAAGAAATGAAGTAGACGATATCCATATATTTCGATCACAGACTGTGATCCTCTTCAGTGGAATACAGAGTAGTGAGGAAAATACATGTCTAATATACAGAGAAAGAGAAGAAACATGGACAGGGCTCAAGTGGCGTCTATTGCCTTGCGCGGCAAGTCACCCGCCTTCACCAAGGATGGTAATAATTTATTGACTGCCCAGGTAGTAATACAGTCTAGTGACCATTGTCCACTTGAGATATTAAAATTAGGAAATTGTTTAATCAAAGAAGATTCTATTATTTTCCTTTTGAAACTACACTTGGAGTTGAAAATAATTTTTGCCTTATTCCAGTCCATACAGTGGCCTTCTTTGTCTATGTGTTGGAAAACCGCGGAATTTTGTTGTGCGTATCTAACTGAGGTGCCAAGATAGAAGGGAGGAGGGTGGAGGGGAGTGGAATATATAGGAAATGGAATGGATGGGAGTGGTTTCTATGCCTTTTTCTTTTTGGCTACCCCCCGTGTAAGGGGGAAAAAGCCTTTGGTATATGTATGTATGTATCTAACTGAGTTCTTATGTTAGATACGCACAACAAAATTCTTTCCCTTTCCCTCCATTTTACTTTTCCTTAACCTCCCGTACCCTCCTTTCCTCTTTCTTTTCCATTTTTCTCTCTTTCCCTCCCTTTCTTTCCCTTTCCCTCTTTCCCTCAGTTTCCCTTCCTTTTTCTTTCCCTTTTCCCTAAATTTTTCTTTCGTTTCCCTCCCTCTCTGTTTAATTTTTCCTCCCTTTCCCTCCCTTTCCCTCCCTTTCCCTTCTTTTTCCTGATTTTTTTATCCACCTCTCTCATTTCTTTCTTTCCCTGTCCCTCTTTTCCTTTTTCCTTCTTTTCTCTCTTTTCCTCCTTTCCCTCCCTTTCCTTTCCTTACCTTTTCTTTCCCTCACTTTCCTTTCCTTTCCTTTCCCTCACTTTCTCTTGTCCCTACTTTTCCCCTTTTTTCTGCCTTATCTTTATATTTCTCTCTGTCACCTCTCCTTTCACTCTCTTTCCCTCCCTTTCCCTCCCTTGTTATCCTTTTCTCTCAGTCCACCTCGCTTTCCTTCCGTTTCCCTCTCTTTCCTTCCCTCCTCTTTACTCCTCTCTCTCTCCCTTTTCCTCCTTCCCCTTTACTCTCCTTCCCTTTCCCTCCCTTTTCCTCCTTCCCCCCTTTACTCTCACTTCCTTTTCCTCCTTCCCCTTTACTCTCTCTCCCTTTTCCTCCTTCCCCTTTACTCTCCTTCCCATTCTCTCCCTTTTCCTCCTTCCCCCCTTTACTCTCCCTCACTTTCCCTCTTTCCCCTTTACTCTCCCTCCCTTTCCTTCTTTCCCTTTTACTTCCCTCCCTTTCCCTCTTTCCCCTTTACTCTCCCTCCCTTTACTTCTTTCCCCTTTACTCTCCCTCCCTTTCCTTCTTTCCCCTTTACTTTCCCTCCCTTTCCCTCTTTCCCTTTTACTCTCTCTCCCTTTCTCTCCTTCCCTTTACTCTCCCTCCCTTTACTCTCCCTCCCTTTACTTCTTTCCCCTTTACTTTCCCTCCCTTTCCCTCTTTCCCCTTTACTCTCTCTCCTTTTCTCTCCTTCCCCTTACTCTCCCTCCCTTTCCCTCCCTTTCTCTCCTTCCCCTTTACTCTCCCTCCTTTTCCCTCCCTTTCCCTCTTTCCCCTTTACTCTCCCTCCCTTTCCCTCCCTTTCTCTCCTTCCCCATTACTCTCCCTCCCTTTCTCTCCATCTCTCTCATTCCCTCTCTTTCCCTCCCTTCCTTTCCCTCCCTTTCTCTTTCTCTTTCCCTTTCTCTCATTTTCCCTCCCTTCCTCTCATTTTCCCTTACTTTATCTCCCTGTACCTTTCTCTCTCTCCCTTTCCCTCCCTTTCCTTCCCTTTTTCCTGCTTCCAACTCTTTTCCCTCCCATTCTTTCGTTTGCCTCCCTTTCTCTCCCTCCCTTCTTATCCCTTTTCCTGCCTTTGTTTCCCTTTCTCTCCCTTTATATCCCTTCCTCTCCTTTTTCTCCCTTTCTCTCCTTTTCCTTCCCTTTCGCTCCCTTTCCTTTCCTTTCCCTCTCTCTTTTCCTCCATTTTCTTCCCTTTTCCTTCCTTCTCCCTTTCTGTCGCTATCCTTACCTTCCTCTCCCTTCTTCTCCCTCTGCCTCTCTTTCCCTCTCTTTCCCTCCCTTTCACTCTCTTCCCCTTCCTTTCTCTCCCTCTCCTTTTCCTTCTCGCTCCCTTTCCCTCTCTTTCCCTCCCTCCCCATTGTACCCTACTCCACCCCTCCCTTTCCCTCTCTTTCCCTCCTCTTTTCTTTCCCTCCCTTCCCTTTCCTTCCCTTCCCTTCTCTATCCCTCCTCACCCACGCTCATAGCACCTTACGCCACCTCCTCCCACCCCCACCCTACACCTCCTCCTACCCCACCCTACTCCTCCTCCCTACCTGCATATGAGTGGAGAACCCTCAACCTGTTTTCTGATGTGAATTCGCAACTGGTCATCGCTTCCTCCTCCTCCTCCTCCTCTTCCTCCTCTTCCTCCTCCTCCTCCTCCTCCTCCTCCTCCTCCTCCACTTCCCCTCCTACTCCTCCTCGTCTTCCTCCTCATCCTTCTCCTTTTCTTCCTCTTCCATCTCCTCCTCCTTCTTCTCCACTATCTCCTTTCCTCTACCATCTCTTCCTCCTCCTCCTCCTCCTTCTTCTTCTTCACCTTTTCCTCGTCCTCTTCCTTCTTCTCCTCCTTCTACACCTCCTTTCTATTATTCTCCTCCATCTCCTTCTCCTCTTCCATCTCCTCCTCCTCCTACTCCTCTTCCTCCTCCTCCTCCTCCTCCTCCTCCTCCTCTATCTTCTCTTTCCATCTCCTCCACCACATCCTCCTCCACCATCTCCTCCTTCTCCTCTTGCTCCTACTCTTATTTCTCCTCCTCATCCTCCTCCATCTCCTCCGCCACCTCCATCTCCTCCTCTTTTTCCCTCTCCTCCTCCTCTTCCTCTTCCACTTCCTCCTCCATCTCCTCCACCACCTCCATCTCCTCCTCTTTTTCCCTCTCCTCCTCCTCTTCCTCTTCCACTTCCTCCTCCATCTCCTCAACTATATCCTCCTTTTCCTCCTCCTCTTCTTCCTCCTCCTATTCCTCTTCCTGCTCCTCCTGCTCCTCCTCCTCCTCCTCCTCTTCTTCCTCCTCCTCTCCCTCCTCTTCCTCCTCCGCTCTTCCTCCACTTTTAATTTCCGCTCCCTTTCCCCTCTTCCACCCCTCCCCTCTCATTCCCTCTCCTCCCACTTTCTGTCTCCTCCCTTTCCCAGTCCTTCCCCCTCTCCCCTCCCTTCCCCTCCTCCCCTTCTTCCTTCTCATTGCACCCACCACCCTCTCTCCCTCTCCCTTTTCTCCCCACACCTCACCCCTCCCTTTCCCCTCCTTCACCTCTCTCCCCTTCCTTCCCCCTTCCTCCCACATTCTGTCCCCTCCCTTTTCCCCTCCCCTTCTCTCCCCCCTCTCTTCCCCCTCCACCCCTCTCCTCTCCCTTTCCCACTCCTCCACCCCTCTCCCCCCTCCACTTAACCCCCTTCTCCCTCCCACTTAAC
>NC_134800.1:44899344-44904344 GCF_046742065.1 Oratosquilla oratoria
CTCAATTTGATATAATGGTAGGCAACTAGTGACCGTCACTAGTGACGGTCATTAGTTGCCTAGTGTGAAAGGGGCCTTACGGCTGGGAAGGTTGATACGTATCAATCGAATGACCAGTCAGTTCAGTCGTGGTGACTGAGGTTGCCAGCTGAGTCCTGGAAGAGAAAGCTGCTGTCGGTCTGCTCTATGGTGGCCAAAGGATGGGATTTTAGGAAGTTTAAGAGACACATTTTCGGTCTCGAAGATTGGCTATTGATGGGGGATAGTCCAATTGAGAGTTAAAAGTCTGAGTGGTGAGATTGATGATATTTGTGTACATGTATATAAACATCACATGCAAATACATTTAAATGTAATTCTGGTGTTTATTCCTGATAACCTAAGGTGATATCTCCACAGAGAATGGACACCTGAAGGGGCGAACCGTAACAAATATAAAATAAAATAGATAAATAAAAATAAATAAGAGTAACAATAAATGAATAACTAGATAGAAAAATATATGAAAAAAATGTATATAATTCTGATATCATTGATAATAATGATAATAATAATAAATGAATATATAAATGAATAGAAAAATATATCAAATATATGTATATAATACTGATATTGATAATAATAATAATGATGATAATAATAATGATAAAAATCATAATAATAGAGAAAATAGATAAATGAAAACATAAGAACAAAGCTTCTGGGGTTAACCAGTACAAAACATCAAAACAGGATTAAACAGTCTATTAATTTTTATTTTTTTAATATTCAACCCACAAGGACACGAAAAGGGGTTTATCTTTATCTGAACAAGATAATCTAGCGTGAACCAGGTTAAAGTCTTCAAGAAGGTTAGGAATGGTGATACACTTTTTAGGTAATTTATCATATTTTATTTTCTATATTCTTAATTGTCAATCTTTATATTTTTATTTTTATATATATCATGAACAGTCCTTTATGACTTTTTTCTCCGTTGCCATTTCTTCTCTTCCTCCTTCTCCTTACACAGTTGCATGGGACATGAAACTGCCTAGTGTAGGCCTTATGGTCTCTTTCAGCCTCATCTATTCATATGTTTTTCTTCCTCCTCTTCTTCCTCCATCTCCTTCTATTCTTCTTCCTCCCTCTCTTCCTCCTCCTACCCTCCTCCTCCCTCTCCTCCTCCTCCTACCCCTTTTCCTCTCATTTTCCCTCAGTGCCCTATGGTCTCTGATACCTGGTGTTGAGAGTGCACAACCCACACTTAACACTTGAGGGGCAAAGTAACCAACCTGCCTCCCGTTTTCTTCGGCAGTTGGCAACCCGCCTCGTGTTTTCTCTTGTGAGTGGAGAACCCGTTTTCTACAATATTCTTAACATCTTCGTAGGTTCCTTTGAGCTTAATAAAGGCGCTTGTTTCTAACCAGAAAAAATCTATCGCGCATAAATACACACACACACACACACACACACACACACACACACACACACACACACACACACACACACACACACACACACACACACACACACACACACACACACACACACACACACACACACAGATGTTATGTCACTCCTCCACTTCCTCCCCCTCCCCTCTCCCCCTTCCCCTTCCCCTTCCCCCTCTCCCACTTTCCCCCCTACCCTCCCTGGTGCACCCGGGCGTGCGGGCGGACCATAGACTCCCCGCCCAATGATTTTCGGCTCCAACTCTTCCTTTTGGCCGGGCCCTGTCTCGAAGAGGGCCCCCTGCCGTCGGGCCACAATGCCGGGCCCCAAGCGGGCTGTGTCTTTGTAGGGCCAGGCAGGCCCGTCCTATCCTCCTCCTTCTGTCTCTACGGAACCCCGGGTGCTGGCTCACGGTTCAGTGACCTCGTCGAAGGGGTTGATGGTCGATGCTCTTCTTCTTGCTTGCCTTCGCCAGGAGCCCGGGAGGTGGGATGGGGCCTTTTCGGGGGCCGATTCGCGTTGAGGGACCATTGGGGGAGGGGAAGGGGGGAAGGGGGCGTGGCGTCGCAGGTGCCACCGGGGGACCTTTGTCCCTTACGAGGGGACTTCGTATCGTGGGGACACTTCGGCGGCGTCACGCGAAGTAAAACTACGCGAAGGATTGAGTGCTTGGGAAGCTATGTGAGCAGTCATATACGAGTATATATATATATATATATATGACTTGTTGCACTGAAGATGTAATATACGAAAGCGCTCTGCTTCGTTAGTTTCCTTTTTCCAAGTGGTCTACTTTGCATAAGTGAACACACGTACCCGTGTTCTTATTAGCATATATATATATATATGTGTGTGTGTGTGTGTGTGTGTGTGTGTGTGTGTGTGTGTGTGTGTGTGTGTGTGTGTGTGTGTGTGTGTGAGTGAGTATTTGTGTGTGTGTGTGTGTGTGTGTGTGTGTGTGTGTGTGTGTGTGCTTGTGTGTGTGTGTTTGTGTATGTGGACTAAATTCTATTACGAAGGTGAAGACGTGTTGTGCTTCAGCACATGTACATCAGTGTTGTACTTTAGCACATCTGTACTTCAGTGTTGTGCTACAGCAATATTATACACAGTGTTATACTACATATTGAACATCCAAAGCGACATCACTCACACTTGCAACATGTCGGATTCATTCCATCCCTTTTCCAACTTTACAAAATATCTATAAAAGACTTTATGCAACATGAAGTAGTAATAATAATTAATAGCTCTTCATTCTTGTCTGCCTTCTTTCTCCATTACCATTTCTCCTCCTCCTCCTCTTCCTCCTCTTCCTCCTCCTCTTCCTCCTCCTTCTCTTCCTCCTTCTCTTCTTCCTCCACTTCCTCCTGTTCCTCCTGTTCCTCTTACGCCTCCTCCTTTCTTTTTCCTCTTCTTCCATTTCTTCCTCCTCCTTTTCCTCCACTTCCTCCACTTCTTCCTCCTCTACCTCCTACTCTTCCTCCTCCTCTTCCTCCTCTTCCACTTCTTCCTCCTCTTCCTTCCCTCCTTTTATTATCTATTTTACTTTTTCAGTGCCTTCCAGATAGTATTGAATTTCTTTTTTAGACATTTCAAGGATTTTTAGTGTTACATTACATAATTGTCACTTTGATATGATAATATAATTGGGTCAGTCACTCGTATTTATATTAATCCCAATATAATTTCAGATGTATATCTATACATAATACATAGTATATATAAAACATACATACATATACCAAAGGCTTTTTCACCCTTACACGGGTGGTAGCCAAAAAGAAATATGCATAGAAATCACTCCCACCCATTCCATTCCCTACATATTCCACTCCCCTCCACCCTCCTCCTTCCCTCTTATCTTGGCACCTCCTGGATGACGGGTCATTCCTGCATCCTGTCCACTGCCCTGGGTCAGAAGCAGTGTCGCAAGACACAGCACATCCACAGCAAGGCCGCTTCATAAATTCGGCGACCCCCCTCTCCGTCCCCTCGTGCAGAAAAGGAGAAGACGGGGAGAAATCCCTTCGGGTTGCGTCAATTTTTTTTCTCATACATAATTCCTCATCCCCCATCCCCCACCCACTCCCTCTCATGCATCATAGCATCATCCATACTCAACCCATCTCCATTCACCCCTATCTTCTGTCCTCTCCCGTCCTTCCTCAACAGACATTCCTCTCTTTTGTAATGCCCCTTTAACCCTATCCATCCATCTCATCCTAGGACGCCCCCTCATATTCACTCCTTCCACCTCTGCCTTCCACACCTCTTTTACTAATCTTTCTTCACTCATTCTTTCTATATGTCCAAACCATTCCAATACTCTATCATCAACCCTATATCCCAGCTCCCTTTCCATCCCTGTTCTCCTCCTCACCTCCTCATTTCTCACTCTGTCTAGCCTAGTAACTCCTATCATACTTCTCAGACACATCATCTCAAACACATTCAAACTCCTTCTCTCTTCCTCTGTTCCATGTTTCTGCCCCGTACGGTGATGTCGGCACAATCACTCCTTCATATACAAAGGATTACAAAGGCGGAGCATGCCGACAGGAGACCTTTTGGTCCATATCTAGGTCGGATGTGAAAAAAATCATAATAATAATAGAATAAAAAAAACTATAATAATATATGCAACAAATAAGATATATAAATAAATGCATAGGTATAGTTGAATAGCAAACAAACAGGTAAACAGTAAATAATAATAAATTGGCACATAACTAATAATAAATGAAAATCAAACGACAAATGATAACAAAGCAAAAACAAATAATATAAAATAAATTATAATCATTACAGCATCTTGCTTAGGTGTTTATCTAAATGAGTCTTAAAGCTTCGAACTGAACTACATTGCACTACCTGTGCAGGAAGTTTATTCCATTCATTAACTACACGGTTGGCAAAGTTGTTTCTACCTACTTCCAAATTGAATCTATTACCGGATAGTTTGAGACCATTGTTTCTTGTCTGATTCTCATTCAATGTGAACATTTTGTCACTTTTGATGTTGTCAATTCCCTTTAGAATCTTAAAGACCTGTATCAAGTCACCTCTGAGTCTACGCTTTTTTAGGGAAAACAGATTCATATGTTTTAGTCGATTTTCGTATGATTTATTTTTGATATTTGGAATCAGTTTTGTGGCTCGCCGTTGTACTTTTTCCAGTCTGTCAATGTCTTTAATGAGATTCGGTGACCATACAGAAACAGCATATTCCAAATGTGGACGAACTAACGATTTATATAGCTTGTTAATGAGTGATGGACTCTTAGCATCCATTCCCAGATGTCTATTTCTCATTACACTTTTTATTCCACCAAGGCATTTACTCGCTTCTTTCAATCTACATTCTACCTCCACCCCCACTTCTCCCTTTCCTGCCACATTCGCACCCAAGTATCTAGAACTATCCACTTCCTCCAGTTTCTCACCCTTAATGCTCATTTCCAGCCTGCTGTCACTCTCTCCCCTTGTACATCACCTTACTTTTACCCACATTTATCCTCAGCTTCCTTCTTTCACACACCTTCTCAAACTCTGTCACTAACTTC
>NC_134800.1:44914344-44919344 GCF_046742065.1 Oratosquilla oratoria
CTCTCTCTCTCTCCTCTCTCTCTCTCTCTCTCTCTCTCTCTCTCTCTCTCTCTCTCTCTCTCTCTCTCTCTCTCTCTCTCTCTCTCTCTCTCTCTCTCTCTCTCTCTCTCTCTCTCTATCTATCTATCTCTCTATTTCTCTATCTCTCTCTCTCTCTCTCTCTCTCTCTCTCTCTCTCTCTCTCTCTCTCTCTCTCTCTCTCTCTCTCTCTCTCTCTCTCTCTCTCTCTCTCTCTCTCTCTCCTCTCTCTCTCTCTCCTCTCTCTCTCTCTCTCTCTCTCTCTCTCTCTCTCTCTCTCTCTCTCTCTCTCTCTCTCTCTCTCTCTCTCTCTCTCTCTCTCTCTCTCTCTCTCTCTCTCTCTCTCTCTCTCTCTCTCTCTCTCTCTCTCTCTCTCTCTCTCTCTCTCTCTCTCTCTCTCTCTCTCTCTCTCTCTCTGTATGTTTGTCTCTCTGTCTCTCTCTCTCTCTCTCTCTCTCTCTCTCTCTCTCTCTCTCTCTCTCTCTCTCTCTCTCTCTCTCTCTCTCTCTCTCTCTCTCTGTGTGTGTGTGTGTGTGTGTGTGTGTGTGTGTGTCTCTCTCTCTTTCTTTCCCTCTCTTTCTCTCTCTCTCTCCCCTCTCTCCCTCCCCTCTCTCTCTCTCTTTTTCTCTGTCTCTGCCATTCTCTGTCTTTCTTTTTCTGTCTCTATTTGTATCTCTCTCTCTCTAGTCTGAATGAAATCGCCCGGCGTCAGCCTGAGTACAATCCTCACGGGGTTTACTATAATACTAGAGGGTTAACCTAACCTAACTTAACCTCTAGTTTTTGTCTCTTCCAGGTTCAAGGCTGCTAAATCTAGTATTCGATTTCAACGGATGCAAAACATATAGAAAAAGACACTTTTTACAGTTATTACGTCATATATATTATGACGTCATATTGTAATCTGTAACTGGTTGTCGCCAGTGTTACCGTTAAATGGTTGTGGTTACACAAGGTGGACTTCATGCGGGCGAGATAAACTCCAAAGGGGGATTTTCTTCTGTTTACTAAAAACAATCTGGAGTTATTAACAACAGGCTATATATGGGCCCTTTGGGCAAAATACAATAAGTTCCGGCCTTAACCTTGGGCACACCTGCGTCTGGCCAGCTCTTCCTCTGGCAGGCTCTTGACCTGCCCAGCTCTGGCGCCTGGCAGGCTCTTTACCTGCCCAGCTCTGATTTTCTTGGTTAAAAAATGGTCCGCATATAAAGGGGGTTAGTGGGTTGTCGTAAGTAAGTGTTAGTTCGTCTATTCTTAAGTATTGGAGTTAGTTCTACTTATGGGGGTTAGTCGTTTGGTTGGTGGGTATGGTGAGACATGGTATGTATATGTTAGCTTATGGGTAATATAATAGGGGCAGGTATAGTAATGGGGTTCAATGGGTTCCTCTGGTGACATTAGGCATCTTCGTGTGGCGATATCCTGTTGTCTGAGTTAGTGCTGAGTTAGGCGCTGTGGTAAGGTGCTTGTTATGTGAAAGCGAAGTCAGCAAGAGGGTGCGAGTGCTCTATCGCATGCGTGTGGATCACGTGCGTGGTAGATGATGATTAGTAATGGTTATAATATGAGTATTAATGAAGAAAAAATAATGAATAGATATATTAACAAATAAATAGATGATCATTATTTATTTATTTAATCATTTGTTTATTGTTTTGTTTATTGGTTGTATCTATGTATTTGGTGTATTTTTATTGTATTATATATTCATATTTATATTCACTTGTTTGTGTATTCATTGACTCATTTGTATATCTTTGTTTATACATTTATCTATTATCTATTTATTAATTTATTTATTAAGTAATGTATTTATCTATTTATTTATATATTTATTCACTTGTTTGTCTATTTATTCATTTTAGGACGGATTGGGGTTCGAATCCCTTAAAGAAATTCAACGAATGAGACATAGGTAGTAATGGCTAACCACCCCGTAGAGTGTTTTTTTCTGGATTTTCTGTTGTGCTTTTTCTTTATTTATTTATTTATCTATTTATTTATTTATTTATTTATTTATTTATTTGTTTATTCATGTCTTTATTTGCCCAAACGGGTTAGTGTGTCGTTACTTGTCACGAAGGGATGGCGGTTCGAACCCTGGCACCGGCGAAGTTGGACCAAGGGCATGGTTCGTCAGATCCCACGTTACAAAGTCCTCTGTGAGGGGCGCCGTCCTAGCCTCCTGATAGGGGGGAGTTTGTGATGTTAAACAATATCGTCATCATCATAGTCAGCTCTGTTTTTTTTTTTTATTAATTACCAATTAATTACTAATTAATTATTAAGGTAATTTGATTCTAGCTAATGTTATGAGATTAGATCCTAGTTAAGTCATAGTGGGGTCCTCTTTGTACTTGCTAGTTCTGCTCTTTGTAAGAAATGGGCGTTGCTCTTGCTTTCTTGGTAAAGAGTTTTTCTCTCTTTGCGTTGTGGATGATTCTCATTGGATGAGCCTCCTCCTCCTCCTCCTCCTCCTACTCCTCCTCCTCCGCCTCCTCCGCCTCCTCCTCCTCCTGCTCCCCCTCCTCTTCCTCCTTCTCTTTCTCTTCCTCTTCCTGCTCCTCCTATTCCCCCTACTCCTACTCCTTCTCTTCACCTCTTCCTCCTCCTTTTCCTCCTAGTCTTCCACGTCCTCCTCCTCCTCCTGTTCCTCCTCCTGTTGCTCCTCCTCTTTCTCTTTCTCTTCCTATTCCTCCTATTCCTCCTACTCTTACTCCTTCTCTTTCTCTTCACCTCCATCTCCTTTTCCTCCTAGTCTTCCACGTCTTCCTCCTCCTCCTCCTCCTCCTGCTCCTCCTCCTCTTCCTCCTCCTCCTTCTCTTTCTCTTTCTACTCCTCCTATTTCTCCTACTCCTACTCCTTCTCTTTCTCTTCACCTCTTCCTCCTCCTTTTCCTCCTAGTCTTCCACGTCTTCCTCCTCCTCCTCTTCCTGCCTCTCCTCTTCCTCCTCCTCTTTCTCTTTCTATTCCTGCTCCTCCCATTCCTCCTACTCCTACTTCTCTTTCTCTTCACCTCTTCCTCCTTTTCCTCCTAGTTTTCCACGTCTTCCTCCTACTCCTCCACACATTCCTCCTCTTCCTCCTCCTACTCCTCCTCCCTTCTCCTCCTTCTCCTCCTCCTCCTCTCCTTCTTATTCATATTCCTACTACTCCACAGATCCCTTCTCTTCCTCCTCCTATTCCTCCTCCTCCTCCTCCTATTCCTCCTCCTCCTTCTCCCTTCTCCTCCTTCTCCTCCTCTCCTTCTTCCTCATACTCCTCCACATCTTCCTCCTCCTCCTCTTCCTCCTATTTTCCCCTTCTCCTCTTTCTCCTCCTCCTCCTACTCCTCCACACATTCCTCCTCTTCCTCCTTCTACTCCTCCTCCTACCCCTCCTCCTCCTCCCTTCTCCTCCTTCTCCTCCTCCTCCTCCTCCTCTCCTTCTTTCTCATAGTGCTACTCCTCCACACATTCCTCCTCTTTTTCTTTCTCCTCCTCCCTTCTCCTCCTTCTCCTCCTCTTCCTCCTCTCCTTCTTCCTCATACTCCTCCACATCTTCCTCCTCTTCCTCCTATTCTTCCCCTTCTCTTCCTCCTCTTCTTCCTCATTCTCCTCCACAGCTTCCTCCTCCTCCTCATCTTCGTCCTACTCCACAACTTCTTCTTACTTTTCCTCCCCCTCCTCCTCCTCCACCTCCTCCCCTTCCTCCTACTCCTTCACATCTTCCTCCCCCTCCCCTCTTCCTCCTACTCCTCCACATCTTCCCCCTCCTCCTCCCTCACATCTTCCTGCTGATCCTCCTGATCCTCCTCCTCTTCCCTCCTCTATTCCTCCTCTTCCTTCTTTTCCTCCTCCTCCTCTTCCCTCTCCTACTCCTACTCCTCCTCTTTCTCTTTCTCTTACTCCTCCTTCTCCTACTTCTCTACATCTACCCTCTTTTTCCTCCTTCTCGCCCTCCTCCTCTTCCTCTTGCTCCTCTCCCTCTCCTCTTTCTCCTGTGTCTTTTTCCTCCTCCTTCTCCTCTTCCTAATCCTTCTCCTCCTACTTCTACCCTCTCCATCCTCCTCCTTCTCCACATCTCCTTTTCCTTCTCCTCCTCATCGTTCTACTTATTATCGTCCTCCTCCTTATTCTCCTTCTCCTCCTTCCTCCCCCTCCTCCGCCTCCTTCTCCTTCTTCTTCTCCTCCTCCTCTTGCTCCTGCCCCTGTCCTCCTGTCTCCTGTCTCCTCCTCCTTCTCCTCCTCCTCCTCCTCTTCCTGCTTCTGTAAATTCTGCTTTTGCTCCTTGTGTTCCTCTTCCTCCTCCTTCTCCTCTTCCTCATCCTTCTCCTCTTCCTCCTCCTCCACTTCCTCCTCCTCCTCTTCCTCCTCCTCCTCCTTCTTCTCTTTCTCCTCCTCCTCTTCCTCCTCCTCCTGCTTCTGTCACTCCTGCTCCTTTTCCTGCTCCTCTTTCTGTCCCCATCCTCGAGTGAATGGACCTTTTGGATGGCTCACCCTCGGGCCCTTTCTTCCTCGAGGACGACCCCCCTGCATCCGCTCCCTTCAAGGATCCAACTTGTCCATATTTGAGAAGAGTCCTTTTCGAGTGCCCACGGTCCGTTTTCTAAAAAATATCTCCTTTGTTGATGTTGTGGTGGTCAGTGTTGTAATTGTTTAAGTTATTATTATTATTATTATTATTATTTGTTATTATTATTTTTATTGTTATTATGAGTGTTAGTATTTTTCTTAGTGTTGTTTTGTGTCATTGTTATTCTGTTTTTGTTGTTGTTATTGGTGTTTGTATTTGTCTTTTTAGCGAAATTATTATTTGCTTTTGGCATTTGTGGTTGCAGAAAGTCACTTTCTTTTTTAGTTTGTTGCTGTTGTTGTTATTTTGTCATTTCATTATCATTAACGTGATTACTGTCATCTCTAATTGAGGTGGTCGTAGTAGCAATAGTATGATTAAATTAATTCTTATTCTTATTGTTTCTATGTTATTTTATATTGTTT
>NC_134800.1:44934344-44944344 GCF_046742065.1 Oratosquilla oratoria
AGGGGGGTCGAGACAGTGACTGGGGGAGAAGGGGGATGTTATCCCAGCTGATATGGAAGGGCGAGGGGGAGGGGGAGAGGGGAGGAGGATGGAGGTGGGAGAGGGGAGGAGGATGGAAGGGGGGATAGGGGAGGGGAAGGAGATTGAGGAATAAGGGGAGGATGGAGGGGGAGGGGGAAGGAGACAGAGTAATGAGGGGAGGAAGAGGGTGAGAGGAGAGGAGGATGGAGGGGGAGAGGGGAGGGGAAGGAGATAGAGTATTGAGGGGAGGAAGAGGGGGGAGAGGGGAGGAGGAAGGAGATAGAGGAATGAGGGGAGGATGGAGGGGGAGGGGGAAGGAGAAAGAGTAATGAGGGGAGGAAGAGGGGGAGAGGGGAGGAGTAAGGAGATAGAGGAATGAGGGGAGGGTGGAGGGGGAGGGGGAAGGAGATAGAATAATGAGGGGAGGAAGAGGGGGAGAGGGGAGGGGAAGGAGATAGAGTAATGAGGGGAGGAAGAGGGGGAGAGGGGAGGGGAAGGAGATAGAGTAATGAGAGGAGGATGGAGGGGGAGGGGATGTAGGTGTCTTGAGGGGAGGAGGGAAGGGAGGGGAAGAGGGAAGAGAGTGAGAGGAGAAGAGGAAAGAGAAAGGTGGTGTGAGAGGAGGGAGAGAGGCGCCAGCTGTTGATGATTGGTATGTAACTTGCGTGCTTACCAAAAATGAATAAATAAATAAATAATGATAATAATAATAATAATAATAATAATAATAATAATAATAATAATAATAATAATGATCATAATAATAATGATAATAATAAAAATAATAATAATAATAATAATAATAATAATAATAATAATAATAATAATAATAATAATAATAATAATAATAATAATAATAATGATAACAATAATAATAATAAATAAGTAAATAGATGAAAAAATAGAAATAGAAATAAATACAATAATAATAAAAGATTGAATAGTAATGCTACCAATTCCGTAGGTTTACTTTAGTTATTTTATCCTGGCTAACGTTAGACGATTTCATCCGCTCAAGAGGACTTCACAGGTCCTCCTCAGGTGGTTACCTTCGACAGGTCACATTTGACAGGTGGTCACCCTTGACAGGTCACACTTGACAGGGGGTCACCCTTGACAGGTGGTCACCCTTTGAAAGGTGGTTCACTCTTTAAAGGTGGTCAGCCTTGAAAGGTGATCACCCTCGACAAGTCACACTTGATAGGTGGTCAGCCTTGACAGGTCACCCTCGATAGATGGTCACCCTTGAAAGGTCACCCTCTGTCTTTGGACTTACCATACCCGTAGACTTCTTACAAGTGACGAAGTGTTTGGGGAAACCAAGAATGGTGGGAGAAAAGGGAGAGGGAGAGGAGGAGGAAGAGGAAGAGGGAGAGGGAGAGGAGGAGGAAGATGGGGAGGAGGAGGAAGAGGGAGAGAGGTAGATGGGGTTGAGGGGGAGAAGAAGGGGATAGGAGAGGAAGAGGGGAGGGGGAAAAGGGAGACGAGGGGAAATAAGGAGAATGATTTATACATATATACATACATACATATGTATATATATATACATATATATATATAAATATATATACATATATATATAAATATATATACATGTATATATATATACATATACATATATGTACACACACACACACACACACACACACACACACACACACACACACACACACATATATATATATATATATATATATATATATATATATATATATATATATATATACATTTTAACAACCACAATGCACTTTAATTCTAAGCCATCAAGGCCGACATGCAGAAATTGAAATGCGGTACTGCCAAGGACTCGAACCCCAGCATCTTCATGACAAGTGCGGTAATGACTTACCAACTAGGCTATCAAGAGAGATATAAGTTGAGCGCAATTTTTCTTATATATTTGTATGCTCGAGTTACATACACATACATGAAATTTTGCGTTCAACCCACCTCCACTATGATAGTACAATTGGAAGTATACAAACGCGGGAAAGTATTTTTACAACACTGAATGGGTCCCAGTGATTAGAGATACATTTTAACAACCACAATGCACTTTAATTCTAAGCCATCAAGGCCGACATGCATATATATGTATATGTATATATATATATATATATATATATATATATATATATATATATATATAAATATATAAATATATACATATATAACGCTTTCGGCAAAGTCAATTCTCATATTCATTTGCACTGAATGTAATGTGATAGGATCTGTATCAAGTTAGACTCAAATGTACGTTTGCTGTTCACTCTCTATTTTTTATTAATAATCAACTCATTCATTCATTTATTTATTTATCAACCTACTTCTATCTATCTGTATATTGATTAATTAATTTATTTATCAATCTATTTATCTATTCTTGCAGTTACTACTTGTATATTTATGGATTTATTTATATTTTTATTTATTTATTCATCCATCTCTTTATTCATCTCTTTATATTTAAGCCCTTGACTAGTCTTATGAAAAATCATAGAAAACGACATTCCACAGAAAACGTGGTCTCCCACGGAAGTGAGGCTCCCACAAATGGGTTGGCCACCAGCTTGACATCGGTGGCGGCACACTAGGATAGCATGCTATTTGCTTTTGCTACTTCGTTTGAGTAACAACGATTTCGATTACAATATTCTAGACTTCCCTAAGAACATATCAACAATGTGTCTAACATTCGTATTCTAGGTTTAACTTCTTTTCAAACTAAGTAGCAAAAGCAAGTAGCATGCAAGCGAGAAATGCTTAGTGTGCCGCCACCTTTACAGAACCCGACAGAGACCTACCATTCCCCTCACGCCTCCCGCCCCGCCCCCCTACAGATGGATCTCAACCACCTGTGGACAGGAGAAAAAAAAAGACTAACGGTGACGTCACTGCGATTGAGAAGTGAGTACCCTCAAGGCGTCCTCACAGTTCGAGGACCTGCCTGTAGGGGGCGCTGAAGGAGGAGGAACCTTCCTTTGTGGCCATATTGACAAACCACCTCAATACGGTGACGTCATATTGGGTTGTATTGCTGTATATATTTTTTTTTTTTTTTGCAAATGGAGTTGTATCAACATACCAACAAATACATCTGCATACAGTAGTTCCGATGTATCATCGTGGGTCAGTTTTGGCTGAACTTAAGAACATAAGAATAAAGGAGACTGCAAGAGACCATAAGGCCTACACTAGGCAGTTCCGTATCCTCATAACCAAAGTCCGCTGTTTGCCTTTTACATATCTGTTCTGAGTTATGTTCTGCGATTTTATTCAACTGAGGGACTGTCTTGAGACAAAACAGTGGTCTGGATTAGCGAGGACCTCGTTTAGTTAGCCAGAACAAAATCAGTAAAGTATGAGGCGTCCAGAAACACAGGGGCATCCCCGCCACTTGTACTGGTTTTTGGGTTAAGCACCTGAGTTCGATTCCTGGGACCCATCGCGTTCTTCTTACGTTGGTGTTCGACAGCCCTGGCCAGGCGGGGAGGCGACCCAGACATTGGTGAGTGTGTGTGTGTATGTATATATATATATATATATATATATATATATATATATATATATATATATATATATATATATATGTATATGTATATACATGTATATATATATATATATATATATATATATATATATATATATTATGTATATATTATATGTATGTGTGTGTACAATATATATGAAGGAGGCTTACTCCTCTCCCGATCTATGCTTGTTTCCAACCCAGTAAAAGTGGCGGTAATGCCCCTCTGTTTCTAGATGCCTCATATGTGAGTGGGTCCCTTTCTCCTCCCTAGCCCCTTCTTCAGAACATCACCTTCTCCAGGCAGGTCTCCAGGCAGGTACCCGCCCATAATGCATTTGAACGATGTTAAGTACTGCATTTCATAAACAAGGATTACCTCATAATCAAAGTAGTCTTTGTGAACAGAATTGTAGTTCTAAGAAAAGGCTAGGCAACTTTATGGATGGGGATGACAGGTGGTCATGGACATGGAACTGCCTAGTGTAGGCCTTAGGGTCTCTTGCAGTCTCTTTCATACTCAACTGGGGAGAGTACAGGGTGAAGAAAAATATTGTAGCCAGAATATTATTTCTGTTATTAATATCATTTTACTATTATTACTATTTCTGAGATTTTTGAAACTTATTTTTGAGACTTGAGACCGTTGAGACTTTTGAGACTTGAGATTTTTGAGACTTAAGACTTGAGACCTTTGAGATTTTTAAGACTTTTGTGACTTTAGTGACTTGAGACTTTTAAGACTTTCAAGACTTTTGAGACTTTAATTTTTTAGACTTGAGACTTGTGAGACCTTTGAAAGTTTTTAGACTTTTGAGACCGTTGAGACTTTTGAGACCAGGGGAATTTCTAGACTTGAGATTTTTTAGACATGAGAACTTTGAGATTTTTTGAGACTTTTGAGACTTTGGGGACTCTTGAGCCCTTTGAGGCATGAGACCTTTGAGATTTTTTTTAGACTTTTGAGACTTTTGAGACTTTTGAGACTTTTGGGACTTTTGAGCCCTTTGAGTCTTGAGACCTTTGAGATTTTTTGAGACTTTTGAGCCCTTTGAGACTTGAGACCGGGAATGGCCGTTTCGAGGGTTTGCCTGGGAACAGGTCTCACACTTGACGGACACAAAAGGACAGGGCAGGTTGACAGAAAACCTGTATAGACGGGGAGGTGGGGAGGGGGAGGAGGCTGTCTGGGAAGTGAGAGACGGGAATGGACGGTAGGGAAGGAGATGGGAATGTAGTGGGTTTGGACAGAAGTAGACAGGAGATCAAACAACTAGGAATTGATTAGACAACAATGGATGGGGATGAGACAGGAATGCACTGGATAGGAATGGACAGTGATGAGACGGGAATAGGAAAAAATAGACAGTGATGAGACGGGAATGTGGAAGAATATGACGGATATAGACAGTAATTAAACTTGACTGAAAAAGAGAATATGTAAGCGGTAGACAGGAGAGAAAGAAAGAGAGAGAGAGAGAGAGAGAGAGAGAGAGAGAGAAAGAGACGGGAGGTCAAGAGGACGGGCTGAAAGGGACGGAAACGATCCGGGTTTTGACGGCCGGAGGGCGGACGGGTAAACGATGGACAGAAAAGCTCTGGGCGGACGGGAAGATGACGTCACGACTCGCCGACAAGAGACACTCGACGGAGTAATTGCGTCATTCGACCTCGGCCCTTAACAACAACTGAGCAACGAGCTCTGCTCACCATTAAGCAGGCGCAAGGATCATGTGAGCAGGGTAACCCTTCCACACATACACACTCTCCTCCCCCCCCCCGTCCCGCCCCCTTTCTCCCCCTCCCCTCCCCCCACTACGTTACTCTTTTGGGAGGGAATGGGGGGGGGTTAGGTTTGGTTAGGATTGACTAGGTTTGGTTTGGTTAGACTAGGTTTGGTTTGGTTAAGCTAGGTTTGGGTTTGGTTAGGCTAGGTTTGGTTAAGTTAAATTAAACTAGGTTTGGATTTGGTTAGTTTGGTTTGGTTAGATTTGGTTAGGTTTGGTTTGGTTACGTTTGGTTAGGCTAGATTTGGCTAGGTTTGGTTTAGGTAAGGTTAGGTTAGATTTGACTAGGTTTGGTTTAGTTTGAGTTAGGTTAGCTCAGGTTAAGTTAGTTTAGGTTTAGTTAGGTTAGATTAGGTTTAGTAAGGTCAACATAGGTTTGTTTATAAATATGATAAAATAAAACTACAGAAAACGAAGTATTACTGAAATTCTAGAATAGGTAAGATATTTCTAAAAAGTGGGGGGATATTCTTACAGGGTGGGAGGTTCTTCACAACGGCACTTGTGGGGACGATACTTTTCACTTGGGGGAAGGAAGTTGGGGAGATTATTCCTATAATCTAGCAACATCTTTGGTTAGTTAATATTTGGTTAATATAACCTGGCTGGTTAATATTTGTTGATGATTCGGTCTAATGTCGCGAAACTAATCCTATCAGGAGGCTAGGACAGTTCCCCTTACAGAGGACTTTGTAGTGTGGAATTAGATTAACCATGACCTTGGTTCGACTTCGCCGGTGGCAGGGTTCGAACTGCTATCACCTCGACCTCCGCCGCAAGTAGCGACACTCTAACCCAGACCAGGGAGGAGTAGTAATGGTCATTTGCCCCTTATGGTCGGATAGCCCTAAGGTGGCGGCACACTAGGCATTTCTCGCTAGCATGCTACTTGCTTTTGCTACTTCGTTTGAGTAGACACGACTTCGGTTACGATATTTTGTTTTTCAAATTTTTAAATATCAAATTACTCTTGCGTCATAGAATGAGAAGCTGAATTGAGAGAAATTAAACCTAGAATTAGAATATTAGACACATTGTTAAGATGTTCTTACGGAAATCTAGAATATTGTAAAAAAAAAAAAAAAAGTCGTTTCTACTCAAACGAAAGAGCAAAAGCTAATGGCATGCTAGCCTAATGTGCCGCCATCTTGAAAATATTTTTGAGGTAGTGTGCAGTGAATGAAAAACAATTGTAGATGGCCTAGTATCACTGTGCTAGCTAGCGAGGCGTAAAATTCTTAGGAAAACTAGCCCCGAGACTAGTAAGGAGAAGGATTCTAGATGATGCAGAGTTCTAGGTTCTAGAAAATTTAACCTAACCAGTGCTCTAACTAGCAGTTGTCAGAATTCGGAAGCAGTTAGAAATGGGGCCACTTCACGAAAGTCTAACATGTTAGGAATGTTAGGAGTGTTAGTTCAAGATGTACATTACAGTGTACATGTTAGTAGTGTTAGTTAAAGATGCACATTACAATGTACATGTTAGGAGTGTTCAAGACAGTACATTACAGTGTATGTGTTAGGAGTGTTAGTAGGACTTAGTTGAAAATTTTCAAATATACACTATAGTGTGCATTTGTACTACAGGGATTCTGGTGGATGCGTACATCTCAGTCCGTTATCATCTAAGTATCTAAGTAAATAGGTATCTAAGTGTCCAAGTATCTAGGTCATTGGTTTCCAAGTTCCATTTCCCCCTTTCATGAATTCTCAACATTCTTGTGGCTTTTCCCCTCTTAATTTTTCCCCAACCCTAAAAAGGTATAAATAACAATAATGATAATAACAATGATAATAGTAACAATAATAGTAATAACAATAATAATTATTATAATAGTTATAATAATGATAATGATAATAATGATAATGGTAATAATGACGATAATGATAATAATGATGATAATAATAATGATAATAGTAATGGTAATAATGATAATAATAATAACAATAATAATGGCAATAACAATAATAATGGTGATAATAATAATAATAATAATAATAATAATAATAATGATAATAGTAATAATAATAATAATAGATAATAATAATAATTGTAATAATAATGATAATATTAACAGTAGTAATGATAATGGTAATAATAATGATAATGAAATAATAATAATAATAATGAATAAACCCTTCGCTTTATTACAACGATGACAATTTTAATTATATTCTATTGTTTTGTTTTTTCATAATCTTCACATTAGAAATGTATAATTTGTAACAGAAGGCCATGCCACTAAGTGAATAAATATCTAGGTATCTAAGTATCTAAGTGAATAAGTGTCTTAGCATCTTAGAATCAAGGTGAATAAGAGTATTAGGAGAAAAACAATAGAGATTTCTCTCTATTAGGAATCGCTCTCTTTTATTCGAAAGACTTTCTAGTATCTGTTACGAATAATGGGAAATGTTTCAATTCTAGAAATTTCCATTTAAGAGAACTAAGCTAGACAACAAACTAGATGACACCTAGGAGTGTCATGAAATATTAGGTAACAATCTAGAAGGAGAAACTAGAGATACAATGACCCTGACTCTAGAAAGTTGATTGTTGCATTGTGTTCAAATGACTTAGTCAGTGTTCAGATAACCTAGTCAGTGATTGAATACTCTAGTCAGCTGTCCATCATGCAGGTTACTAAGCTAAGTCACTTTCTAATCTAGATGAGCTAGGTTAAATCGTCTCACGGCTGTCAATTAGAAGTTCATATTACTAGTTTTGTTAGGTAAGTTAGAAAAGCAGACCTATGGAAGCCGACCTCTAGGGGACAAGTCGGTAACAAGAAACTAAGGTGCTAGTTAAACTAGCAAGGAAGGATTAGTTACGTCTAACCACAAGGCGAGGAGTCTAAGATACCTGTAGTGTTATGACAGGTTAGAATCTAGGAACTAGGCAAATCGACTACATAGCCAGAAGGCTGGTATGGGGATAGTCAACGAGGAGGAGGAAGAAGAGGAGGAGGAGGAGGAGTGAAAGGCGCGCAGGTTTGGCGGGCAAGTCTGCAAGCAACAATACAGCTTCGGAGGGACCTTTTGCCTTAGCCGCGTCCCTGTCAACACTCCGCGTCCCGACCCATGCACCACAATTCCACTAAAACCAGTTTTTCCGTCTAAAAATGTCGTCAAAAAATATCTTTAAGCATTAGGATATATGTCATATTTAATAATCTAACGGAAATGGGTTATTAAGAGTTGTGAATTTGAGATGTGGGTTTGTTCGTGATGGGGTTTGAGTTTTTTCCGAGTCGACGCCGCCGTCGTCGCGGCCGAACGCCACGCGGGAGCTCTTGAGCGGGACAAAAGGCTGGTCGGACCACTGGGAGGTTTGGGACCCCTTCAATAGACTCGAGCCTCTTTGTTGGCGCTAAACTCCCCTTTTGTCGCGACCTGACGTATTTAGACTTGGGAAACTTTGGCTCGCCGAGCCGGTCGCTTGCCATTCAGCGCCGAGCTGGGAGAACCACTAATAGCTGACAAATTGGCTCGAACCGGAGTTAGAGGAGCCATTATGAGCTGTGTTCATCAGGAGGTCACGATGTGTTTTGGCGCCCGAGGTCCTTCTATCGGGGTCGAGTGGCCGAAGAAGCGTTTCAAGACGACGATGATGACGACAGCATTCGAATCGGAACGGAAAAGAGAAACAAAAATAAACTTTTATGTATAATTTCAATTCCTTTGTTGTTAATGGGCCATGATGGTTGTTATTTTCGTTAATAGAATTCACTTTTGGAGCAGCTGCGAAAGCTGTTGTTCTTTTGAGAACCTGGGGCAGCTAAAGAAACATGTTTAGACTCAGCCCTCAAAGCGGAGAGGGAGGGCAATCGACATTTTGAAATAGATTTTGATTTCAAAATAAAACGAAATGTCTCATATTTGATTACTTTTCAGCTCTGATACAAACTTTAATACAAATCATTCTTTGTGTTTTAGATTATACCTATGCGTCTTTGTCCCAGTTACGAAGGTTTCTGTATATGAATAGTTTACACAATTTTTAGCAAAGAATGAGGATTGTACTATTGAGCATATACATACATATATACATATATATATATATATATATATATATATATATATATATATATGTATATAAAGAGAGAGAGAGAGAGAGAGGAAGAGGGGGGATGAAGAAGGCGGGCTAGATGAAGAGAGATAGAGGTCAGTGAAAGAGAGAGAGAAAATAGAAGGGTGGAGGAGATAGAGAGGGGGATGGGAACAGAAGAGATAAAAGATGGATGGAAGGATAAGAGAAAGAGGAGGCAGAGGGAGGGAGAGAGGAAAAAGAGGGAGTTAAGTTGTTGAGTATGAAAAGAGGGAGAAAGAAAGAGAGAGAGGGGGGAGGCAATAGAACTAGACCCTGTGACGCTCTTTAACTGTCGTTGGATCACGTGCTGGTCTTGTGAACGGCAGCTACTGTCTTCTCGGGCTCGCGTATAAGTGTGTTTATGATTTTCGAAAGATTAGAGAAGCTTTTGATACCTTATAGAGGAATTTGATCCTAAGGGTTGCATGGATATGGAATTCGATCTCTTTGCAATTGAATAAATTGTTGTTAGATTATTGTACTTAAGGTTCTAGTTCTAGTTCTGCTTTTAGCAAGTTATTTTTTGAGTCATATCTAGTTACTAGAGTGACGAGGTTTTAGGGTCATCTAGTA
>NC_134800.1:44949344-44951844 GCF_046742065.1 Oratosquilla oratoria
GATTTTGAAAAGCCCTTTCTTAATAGATTTAACTGTGAACATAGAAAATCATAGACATACCGGTTTAGTTCAACCTAAACCTTTATTCGAGCAACAATTGTCCCGAAGTGAACAGATTCATGTCAAGAATGAATCCTCGAACACTTTCTTAGAATAGATTAGAAAAAATATGGAAATATGAACAATTATTTTTTTCGCTATAATAAAAGACATGTATATATACATACATACTTGGATTGTGATTAGGCTGTGTAAAAGGTATACTATAAAAATTTCAGGTTTATGCATCAACTTTACAGAGTCCTATGATGATTTAAGTCAAGTAATGGATCAAGAAAAAAGTAAATACACATTGGTAATAGGCGACTTTAATGCTAAAATGGGGAAGATGGGAGATGAGTTGTGCATTGGGAAGTTTGGAATAGGTGAAAGAAATAATAAAGGCGAGATCTTAGTCAATTTTGCAGAGAACTACAACATGAGGGTAATGAATACTTTCTTCCAAAAGCGTGTAGGTGTGTAGGTCGTAAATGGACCTGGAGAAGTCCAAATGGAACAACAACGAACAAAGTAGACTTCATATTAGGAGATGAGAGCAAGAGCGTTAGCAATGTTACGGTGATAAATAAAGTCAACATAGGTAGTGACCATACAATGGTAGATTGCACAGCTGAATTAATTTTCAGAGCCGAGAGAAATAAACCTGTTTTAAGAAAGAAAATCAGCCTTGCAAATAATAAGAAAATTCAGTTAGAAATTAAAAATATATTCGGAGCTCTAAGAACTAATGAGGACACCGTCGAAGATATGAATTTGAATCTAATGAATATCATTAGGAAATCGGCGGAGAAAGTAGAAAGTATAAAAAGTATTAGAGAAAATAAATATTCCAAAGCTACAAGTGACCTAATTCAAATAAGAAGGACCATGTAGATTAAAAACAGGAGAGACGAAATAGAAAGAGTACAACTAAACAAACTTATCAACAAATGGCAGAGATCAGAGAAAAGAAAGAGAAACCTGAATGAAATAGAGGAAACTATTCGGAAAGACAAAAGTATTAAAGGAATCGAGTGCAGACATGATTTAGGATGACAGCAAATGAAAGATAGAAATGGAGAAATCACTAAATGCAGAGACAGAATGGTAAAAAAGAGTAAAAGAATTTTACCAAGAGCTTTACTCGTCAAAGACCGTAGTTGAGTCTGTAAATTCATGTGTAGACGTTAGTAATGTACCAGAGATTACAGAGAAGTAGAATTTCCTCTAAAAATATGAGACGAGGAAAAGTACCTGGGGAAGATGGTATATCGATATATCTCTTGAAAGACGCAGGGAAAGAATTATATTATGTTAGCTCAGTTGTACAACCAGTGCTTACGTCAGGAAAGCGTGGTGCATACTATAGTGATTTTGCTTCATAAAAAAGAAGACCAGAAGGACCTTAGTAACTATCGAATGATTAGCTTGCTATCAAATATATATAAAGTATTCTCCAAGATCCTTACAAATAGACTAAGTCAAGTTTTAGATGGAAACCAACCGAGAGAACAGGCAGGCTTTAGAAGCGGATATTCGACTCTAGACCATTTGCAGGTGATGAACCAACTAATCGAGAAAACGACAGAATACAATATACCTCTCTGTTTAACTTTTGTAGATTACGAGAAGGCCTTTGACTCGGTAGAACAAATAGCAATACTAAACTCGCTACGCAATCAGGGTACAAACGAACAGATCGTAAGAATATTAGAAAAGATTTATGCGAAAGGTACCGCTATAATTCGACTACATAAAGATACAGAAAATATCAAGATCGAGAAAGGAGTACGGCAAGGCGATACCATTTCACCCAAATTTTGAAGATTAATGGCGAATATTTGAACTACCTAAGATTTGCGGATGACATTATTCTTATTTCAAAGCAGAAAACTTTCAAGATATGCTGAGGGATCTGAACAAGGAAAGTTTCAAAGTAGGTTTAAGATGAATAAGAGTAAAACCAAAGTAATGTTCAACACGAAAGTTCAAAGTAAAGAGATTAAAATTGATGGTGAGAGTTTTGAAGAAGTTGAAGAGTATAATTATTTAGACCAGATGGTGAAAGTGACCAAAGATCATGATAATGAAATTAAAAGACGCATTACAATTGGTTGGAAAGTGTTTGATAAATATAATGAAATCCGGAGTGGCTCTCTACCTTTATGTTTGAAACATAAAGTTTACAACCAATGCATTCTGCCAGCAATAATCTACGGGCGAAGGCGATGGAAAAATAAGCTAAGGACTGCACAGAGGAGAATTGAGAGATCAATGATGGGAATAACGCTGAGCGACCGAAAGAGAGCAAGTTGGGTGAGAGAGCAGACTAGAGTGAAAGATATTATGGAGACGGTAAAAGAGAGGAAGTGGAATTGGGCAGCTAAGTTAGTGCGAACGACTGGTGAGCGTTGGAGCAAGTGTGTTACTGAGTGGACGCCGCGAGATAAGAAGCGTGGAA
>NC_134800.1:44956844-44959344 GCF_046742065.1 Oratosquilla oratoria
GTTATCATCAATGGAATACTCCATCGGGTTTGGGAGATTACCCATCTCATGTGGGATCCCCACTGTTCGCAGGCTTTGCTGTTCCTTTGGCCGCCCCGCGCTGTCCTTCTTTTGGGAGGATGGCTGTCTTGATCGCAGGTGTGAGCTTGGCTTTTGTTCCTCCTCAGGACATCCTCCTCCTCCTCCTTTGCCTCCTCCTCCTCCTCCTCCTCCTCCTCCTCCTCCTCGAGAATCTACCCTCCAGAAGGAGTAGCCATGATCTCCCGAAGTTCCTAGTTCTTCTTCCTTTTTTTTTCAAAATTTCGAGAAGAATATCTTGTCTCGAAATTTCGAGAAGATTTTTTTTTTTAAGAAGATTCTCAAAGTTTTTTCTCTTAGCGTGACATGATTGAGAGTGACCCGCCATCTCCCCTTTCTCTCTCTATCCCCCCTTCACCCCTCGCTCCTGCCACTTAACACCCCTCCCCTATCCCTCCCCTTTTTTTTTTACCCTCCCCCCTCTTTTGGCATATCCGCATTTCATCGCTGGTGAGTGCCTTTGTCACACTGTCGCCAGAAAAAGCAGAAATGTTCTCAACCCGCATTATGAAGTTTGTCTGTTGGCCTCCGCCAGAGGGACAGAGGAGTGGACGGGAGAATAGACAGACAAGAGGATGGACGGAGAGGAGACAGGCTGACAGACAGATAGAGAAACGGGCAGAGGTACTTGAAGACGGAAAGGAGGATGGTTGGAATGGAAGCAGGACGGGGAAATAGACGGAAGGACAGAAATGATGGACAGAGAGATAGAATAACGAACAGTTAAGAAAAAGAAAGACAGAAGAACAGATCAATAGACAGGCTGTCTAATGCCGGGCTTCCAGACAGGCACACCTAGCCCGAACATTTATCAAGCCCTTCAACAACGAAACCCAAACCACGAAGGAAATAAGCCCTGGTTCAAGAAGCCCGAGGAACCGGAACGGGCATCTGGGCTTATGTAAAGCCCGTTAGCGTATCTGGGCTCGTGAGATTAAGCCCGGAAAGCCCTCTGGCCGCCATCTCGCCCGTGTACGGGCCCAGTCCTCTCTCGGGTCATAATGAATGGTCCGTCGAGACAGCCAATCAACGGCTGACACGTCATCGCCCCCTTTTCTCCAATCAGGACGCGGAACGCCGAGTCATTGTCACTTGGAGGAGGAGGAGGAGGAGGGGGAAGAGAGGGGAGGAGGAGGAGAGAAGGGGAAAGGAAAGGGGGAGGAAGAGGAAAAGAAGGAGGGGAGGAGAAGGGGGAAGAGGAAGAGGAAAGGGGAGGTGGAGGAGGAGGAGGAGGAGGGGAAAAGGAAGAGGAAAAGGGGGAGGAGGAGGAGAAAGTGGAAGAGAAGGAAGGGGAGGAGGAGGAGAAAGAAGAAGAGAAGAAAGAAGAAAGAGGGAGGAGGAGGAGGAAAGGGGGAGGAGGAGGAGGAGGAAAGGGTGTAGGAAGAGAAAAAGGAGGAGTAGAAGGGGGAAAAGGAAGAGGAAAGAGGGAGGAGGAGGAGGGGGAAAAGGAAGAGGAAAAGGGGGAGGAGGAGGAGAAATGGGAAGAGGAGAATAAAGAGGAAAAAGGAAGGAGGAGGAGGAAAGGGGAGGAGGAGGAGGAGGAAAGGGAAGGAGGAGAAAGAAAAGGGAGGAAGAGGAGGAGGTACAGGAGTAGGGGAGGGAAGAGGAAGAGGAAAGGGGGAGGAGGAGGAGGAGAAAAAGGAACCAAAAGAGAAAAATGCTCATTATGATGAAGATGATGATGATGATGATAATGAGGAGGAGGAGGAAAAGATAACAACTATGATGATCAAGATAATAATGATGGAGAGGAAAGAGGAAGAAAAGGAGGAGGAAAGGAGGAAGTAAGGAAAGAACAGAGAATTGAAAAGGAGGAAGAGGAGAGCGAGGAGGAGATGGAGGAGAAGGAGGAAGAAAAGGAGGAGAAGAAGGAGGAGAAGAAAGAGGAAGAGTAGAAGGAGGAAGAAAAAGAGGAGGACGAGGAGAAGAAAGAGGAAGAGAGAGAGGAGCAAGAGGAGGAAGGTGAAAAGTAGGAGAAGAAAGAGGAGGAGGAGGATAGTGAGAAGGAGAAGAAGGAGGAGGAAGATGAGGAAGACTGTTAGTAGGAGGAGAAGGAAAAGGAAGAAGAAGAGCAAAAGGAGGATGAGGAGGACGGTGAAAAGGAGAGGGAAGAGGAGGAGGAGGACGGTGAGAAAGAGAAGAAGGAGGAAGAAGAGGAGGAGGAGGAGGATGGTGAGAAAGAGAAGAAGAAAAAGGAGGAGGAGGAGGAGGAGGTGGAGGAGGAGGAGGAGAGAAAGAGAATGATGAGAAGGAGAATAAGGAAAAGGAGGAGTGGAAGAGATGGAAGAGGAAGAGGAGGAGGAGAAGGAAGAGGAGGAGGGGGAGAAGGAGGAGGAAGAGGAGGAGGAAAAGGAAAAGGAGGAGGAAGAGGAAAAGGAGTAGGAGGAAAAGTATGAGAAGGGGGAGAAGGAGGAAAAGGAAG
>NC_134800.1:44961844-44969344 GCF_046742065.1 Oratosquilla oratoria
ATAATAATAGTAATAATAATAATAATAATAATAACAATAATAATAATAACAATAATAATAATAGTAATAATAATAATAGTAATAATAAAAAAAAAATTGCTAATGGTGATGATAATAATTGTAATCATATTGATCATGGTAATAGTTATGATAATAATTATAATGATGTTCATAATGATAATTATAGTAATAATAATAATACATACATACATATACCAAGGCTTTTTCCCCCTTACAAGGGGGGTAGCCAAAAAGAAAAAGGCATAAAATCATTCCCACCCATTCCATCCCTGAATACACTCCACACCCCGCCACCCTCCCTCTTATCTTAGCACCTCCTGAAAATATCCAAATAATAATAATGATGATGATAATAATAATGATAATTGTAATAGTATTAATAATAATAATGGTAATAATATTAGTAATTATGATAATAATAGTAATTATAATAATTATCATGATTATTATAATCTTTTCTCCACTCTCCTTATGGGATAGTGACCGATAATATTTAGCCAATATTGCATTTCGCCAAATATTTTGCCAAAATTGCATGTCGCCTAATAATTTCTTGCTAAATTTTAATGTCGCAAAATTCCCTTGGGATGTATTAGGTTCAATTTGGCGAAATACAGTTTAGCGAAATACGAGTAACGTAGCCACTGCTCGTGACGTAGTGTGACGTATCGGGAAAAATAGTGACATCAACACTTAACGTCGCATGAGTGACGTCACCCTAATGACATAACACGTGACGTTACGTCGATAATAACACACGCGACGTCACGCTGATGACGTCACACGATGTCACGCTGACATCACAAGTGACGTCACTCCGGTGAAATCACATGTGACGTCACCCCGATTATATCATACTTAACGTCATGTCGATGACAGAGCATGTGGTATCACGCCGATAACATCACACATGACGTAACATGGACATCAACATGACGTCACGCCGATTAAATCACACATGACGTCACGTCAGTGACATCACACATGACGTCACGTCGATGACGTCACGCCGATGACATCACACATGACGTCACGCCGATGACATTACGCGTGACGTCATGCCGATGACGTCACACTTGACGGGGTTCATTTAGAAGGGACAGGGGTGAATGGACAGGGGCTATGCGAGGTGACGGGTACGGACAGAGGGGCCGAAACAGGTTAATTAGCTCAGCTTCCGGTCTTCTGGACAGACATTCCCCCAACCCCCTTTCCCACGCCTCCTCCTCCTCCTCCTCCTCCTCCTCCTCCTACGGGTATCTCACGTGTGATGTATGCTGTGGCTGCGTAACGTGCAGACCACAGGCTCTATGATTAGTAGATGTATATGATCTACATACATATATTCATACATGCATACATACATGCATCCATACTCACATCCTCACATTCATACATATATACATACACATACATTCATGCTTCCATACACACACACACATACGTACATACATACATACATACATACATAGGCTACATACATACATACATAGGCTACATACATACATAGGCTACATACATACATACATAGGCTACATTTATACATACATAGGCTACATACATACATACATGCATCCATACTCACATACATCCTCACATTCATACATATATACGTACACATTAATACATGCATCCATACACACATACATACGTACATACATACACACATACATACATATATTCATACATGCATACATACATGCAGCCATATTCACATACATCCTCACATTCATACATACATGTACATACACATACATACATGTATCCATACACACATACACACACACACACATACATACATGCATGCATACATACATCATTCTTCTTTTCCTGTGTCGACATGACGTCACTCTGTCGACATGACGTCACGGTTCGTTGCCGCTTCAGTGACGCCGTTAATAGTTTTCGTTCTCTCTGGTGGTCAGTGGGTGGCCGAGTTGAGCTTCTTTATCATGGCCATGATTAAAATGACCCCAATTATCTTCTTGTTTGTGTGCTTGTTTTTGTTTGTCCACAAAACAATTGATAGATTGATAAAGATTTTTTTTATTTTTTTTTTTTATAAATTTTTAGAACCACCTTGTTCCTATTTGTGTATTGATTGATTCACTTATTATTTCATTATTTGTTTGTTTATATATTTATGAATTGTTTATTAATTTCCTTTGCTATTTATTAATTAATCATTCTATTTATTTATTTATTTATTCAATTATTTATTTATTTATTTAACTATTCATTTGTTATCTTAGAAATGCGAGGCTCACTCTTTGGCAACAGCTAGTCAACAGAGTTGTTGCCATAAAATGCGTTCCAATTTTCTCTATCTAAAATAAATGAATGAATTAATAAATAAATGAATAAAGAAACAAATAAATAGATAAATATAATTACTTTCCAGATTACTTTTTCAGATGTCTTATTTAGGTTAGCGGAAAGGGTTTAACTAATGGTTTAACTAGGCTAGCATGCTACTTGCTTTTGCTACTTGCTTTGAATAGCAACGACTTGGGATACAATATTCTAGAATTCCCTAAGAACAGCCCAACAATGTGTCTAACATTCGTATTCTAGGTTTAACTTCTCTTAGTTCGTCATTTGCAAAGTCGTTTCTACTCAAGCGAAGTAGCAAAAGCAAGTAGCATGCTAGCGAGAAATGCCTAGTATAGTTTCGTCTTCTATAACCAGCGCCTCTATCCCTGGGGGCAAAATGGCGCCGAGGAGGTGTCTCCAATCATAAAAAGAAATGCTGCGTGACCCTGGTCCATAGGGGTTTCATTACAGGAGGTTTGGCGATTGGCGCCAGTGAGAAGCGGATTTGGCGACCGGTACCGGCAAGAGGGGATGAGAGAAAAAGAGCTTGGCGACAGCGAGAGAGGGGGATTAGGGGGATTGGCGACCGGTGCCGGCTTGAGGAGGAGGAGGATTTGGTGACTGGCGACGGCGCTCTGTGTGCGGCGCCACGACTGCCCTGTTATTTCACGTGTTCGTCGCCACGGCGGGATTAGCCCAGCTTTTAAGGGCTAACTGCTCTTTAGTGGTTGTTAGTGTGTGTGTGTGTGTGTGTGTGTGTGTGTGTGTGTGTGTGTGTGTGTGTGTGTGTGTGTGTGTGTGTGTGTGTGTGTGTGTGTGTGTGTGTGTGTGTGTGTGTGTGTGTGTGTGTGTGTGTGTGTGTGTGTGTGTGTGTGTGTGTGTGTGTCACGAATCTTGTGAGGGAGCATATGATGGGACATGTGTCGTAGCATATGGCATAGCGTATGGCGTAGCATGTGACGTACTACGTGACGTAGCATATGAAGTACTACGTGACGTAGCATATGACGTAGGATGTGGCGTAGCATATAACGTAGGATGTGACGTACCACGTTACGAATCAAGTAACTTACTGCGTGATGTAGCATGTGACATAAAAAATTACGTATCAAGTGACATAGCATGTGACGCCCAACCGACGTGACATGTACACCTTCTCATACATGACGTAGTACGTCTTTTGAGACAAGACGTGACGCTAGGTGTGCCATCACACGTGACGTGGTTGGTGACGTCACGTGTGACGTGGAGTGTGATGTGCTTATGGAAGCTTTGTCTCTCAAATGGAAACAGAGAGCAGTTGGGAGAAAAAATAATGAGAAAAAAAGGGATTTAAGAGGGCAAGAACTCAGGGGGAGCAGAGAAGGAGGAGGGGGAGGAGGAGAGGAGTGGAAGGGAGGAAGTAAAGAGAGAAGAAGGGAGAGCTAGATGGCTCGGGGAAAAGGGAAGAGGAGGAGGAGGGGGTGAAAAGAAGAGGAAGGGGAGGAGGAGGAGAGGGAGAAAGAGGAGGAAGGGGAGAAGGAGGAGGGGGTGAAAGAGGAGTAAGGGGAGGAGGAGGAGGGGGTGAAAGAGGAGGAAGGGGAGGAGGAGGAGGGGGAGAAGGAGGAGGAAGGAGAGGGAGAAAGAGGAGCGGGAGAAGTAGGGGAGAAGGGGAGAGGAAGAAGGAGGAGAGGGGGAGAAGGAGGAGAGGGGAGAAGGGGAGAGGGAGAAGAGGTGGGGGAGAGGAAGGAGGAGGAGAAGGGAAACAAGCAGGTGAAGAGAGGAGGAAAGGGAGGAGGAGGAGGAGGGGTGTGGGAAGAGGGGACGGGAAAAAGAGGAGGGGAAGAAGAGGAGAGGGGAGAAGAGGTGAGAGGAGGAGGACGGGAAGGCAGGAGGAAGAGGGGAAGGATAAGAGGAGAGGGGAGAGAAGGAGGACGGAAAAGGAGGAGGAGGAGGAGAGGGGAGAAGAGGAGGACGGGAAAGAAGGAGGAGGAAGGGAAGGAGAAGAGAAGGGAGAGGAGGAGGATGGGAAGAGAGGATGAGGAGGGGAAGGAGAAGAGGAGAGGAGAGAGGAGGAGGAGAAGGGAAGAGGAGGAGCTTGAGGATAAGAGAGAAGAGGTAAGAGGAGGAGGAGGTAGAGGAGGAGGAGGAGGAGGTGGAGGAGGAAGAGGAGGAGGTGAGGACGTAAAGGGAGGGGAAAATGAGAGAGGAAAAAAAAGGGAAGAAAAGAAGAAGAGGAAAGGGTAAGGGAGGAAGAGGAGGGGAGGAGGAGGAGGAGGAGGAGGAGGAGGAGGAGGAGGAGGAGGAGGAGGAGGAGGAGGAGGAGGAGGAGGAGGAAGATAGGTAGGATAGCAATAAGAAAGAGGGGAGAGGGGAGAAAAGGGGAGAGGGGGAGGGCGATGGAAGAGTAAGAGGAGGGGAGGAAGGGAGGAGGAGAGGGAGGGGAAAGAGTGGAGGGGAGGGAGAAGGGAGGGGAGGGGAAAGGGAAGTGGGGATATGAGATAAGGGGGGGATTTTTGTCCCGCTTATGATGATAGGGATTTATCCCCGAGTGGGGGGGATTTGTCGACTTAATTGTGGTTCAAATAGAAGGAAAAGGTGACAAGTGTTGTCACAGGGTGATCCAAAAGGGTGACCAACCCCCCTCCCCTTCCTCCCTCCCCTCCCCTTCCCCCCTCCCCATTCCCATTCCCCCCTTTTGCCCTTCTCCCCCTCCCCTCCCCTCCCCTCTCGCCTTCTCCTTCCCTCTACCCCATCCTCCCTTCTCTCTCTTCTGTCCTCCCTATCCCCCTCTCTTTCTCCCTCTCTACCTCTCTACCTTTCTCTCTTTCTTTCCTTCTACCTCTCTCTTTGTCTCCATCTACCTCTTTCTCTCCCTTCCTTTCGCTTTCTCTCTCTTTCTCCCTCTCTCTCTACCTCTTTCTCTCCCTCTCTTTCTCTCTCTTTCCCCCTCTCTTTCTCTCTCTACCTCTCTCTCTTTCTCTTTTTCTTTCTCTTTACCTCTCTGCCTCTCCTTTTCTCTCTCCCTCTTCTCTCTCTCTCTCTCTCTCTCTCTCTCTCTCTCTCTCTCTCTCTCTCTCTCTCTCTCTCTCTCTCTCTCTCTCTCTCTCTTCTCTCTCTCTCTATATATATATATGTATATATTTATATATATATATATATATATATATATAGACGAATTTGTTGTGACGTCACTCCGTCTTGTTGAGCATGCGCTGGCCTTCTCACGTCACGGTAGACCTTCTTTCGTCATGTGACGTCATTGTTGGGGCCTTCTTTCGTCACGTGACGTCACGGTAGTACTTTCCTCGTCACGTGACGTCACGGTGGGCCTTCTTATGTCACGTGATGTCACGATGGGCCTGCGAGAGAAACGTAACGACGTCAGTGGGAAGTCGGGGAAGAAGTGACGCGTTGTTGCGTCACGTGTGACGTCAGTTGTTTGAGTGTCACGTACCCCTCACAGTGGGGGTCAGTAGGGAACATGAGTTAGCATCACGTGATATATTTGCATGATGACGTAGCGTGACGTGATATGATAACGTAATTTGGGAATGAATGTAAAGATTGTGACGTAATATGTTGACGTAATGTAGGAATGAATGTTAAAATTGTGACGTAATATGTTAACGTAATGTGGGAATGAATGTTGAAATTGCGACGTGATATGTTAACGTACTGTGATGATAAATGTTAAAATTGTGACGTAATATGTTAACTTCAGGAATAAATGTTAACAATATGACATAATATGTCAACTGTGGGAATGAATGTTAAAAATGTGACGTAATATGTTAAACGTGGGAATGAATGTTAAATTTTGACGTAATATTTTAACTATGGGAATGAATGTTAAAATTGTGACGTAATATATTAACTGTAGGAATGAATGTTAATATTTTGATGTAACATATTAACTGGGGATGAATGTGAAAAATGTGACGTAATATGTTTATTGTGGGAATGAATGTTGAAAATGTGATGTAATATGTTAATTTAGGGGGATTAAAATTTTGACGTAATATGTTAACTATGAGAATAAATGTTAAATTGTGACGTAATATGTTAACTGAATGTTAAAAACTTAATTTGATATGTTAACGTTGTGGGGATGAATGTTGAAAACGTTATGTCATGTGAACATGTTAGGAAGTGTTCATTATGTTAATGAAATTTTGAATTAACATTATGTTAATGTAATGTTTAATTAACATTAAGGTAATACGAAAAACTATGGAAATTGTTACGTGAAATGATGAGAAGAAAATATAAAATGGTGACCAAAAAAATAATAAATGAATAAATAAATAAATAAATAAATGATAGAATGAATAAATGAATAAAATACAAACCTTTTGATGTTGTTTAGATCAAGACTACTTCAGCCGTCTTCATCTGTCCATTGACGTCACATGACGTCATAACACATGACGTCACAATATTGTATCATCATGTGTGACATCACAAAATGGTGATGTTACAGTATATGACTTCACATTTTATTGTGTCATAGTACTGACGTCACTCCTACGTCACCGGGCAAAAAGGATCTGAAAATAGAAAATAAAATGATTAATTTCTTGGTTTCAGGCATCGCTGAAGTGACAAATCAGTGGGCTGAATTTCAGACTTCACGTTTGTCTGTGTGTGAGCCCTCATGGCAGGCTTCAGCAGGGAACATGAAAGACATCATGAAGGTTTCAGGTGACCTTATGTCGTGCAACAGAAGACAATTTATATATATACTGTATATATATATATATATACATATATATATATATATATATATATATATATATATGTATACACACACACACACACATATATATATGTATATATATATATATATATGTATATATATGTACATACACACACACACATATGTATATATATCTATATATATATGTAAAAATTGTTTGAGACAAAGGAGAGAGTAAATGAAGATGGGCTAATACCTTATCTCCGGGCTTAAATTCCCTTTCTTTTGCTTTTACATCGTACCATTTCTTCATGTCCCTTCGGGACTTCTCCAAATTGTCCTTAGCTATCTCTCTGACCTTCCTTAACCTCTCCTTGAACTCACATACTTTATAACGCTTGCCACCTCTTTATTCCCAAACCTCCTCTCCTGTAACATACGCTAAGGTTCACGAACATCGTGATCAAAAACTAACTCGAAAGGGCTGA
>NC_134800.1:44984344-44989344 GCF_046742065.1 Oratosquilla oratoria
AATCGCAGAAACTGTCAATCAATTTAGTCAATCCTTCAATCATTCAATCGGCCAAATTCACCCCTCTGTCAGGGATCAACCTTAGCCGCCTGCACGTGATGATCCTACGGGACGGACGTCGGAGAGGGTGCTCTCCCCACAGTAGCCTCATTAGCACTTGGTTGTGTATGGGTGTATGTATGGAAGATGTAGAGGTGTATAAAGAATGGATAAAGGATGATACACACACACACACGCACACACACACACACACACACACACACACACACACACACACACACACACACACACACACACACACACACACACACACACACACACACACACACACACACACACACACACACACACACACACACACACACACACGCACGCACGCGCACACACACTACAAAACGATTAAGTAATTTACAAAAAATAACATTTTTTATTTATTCATATTTTTTTATATATAATTTTGTAACTCATTATCTAATTTTATTTTCTGTTTTGTTTTGTTTCGTTATTAGATTGTTATTATTGTTACTAGATTATTGGATTGTTGTTGAAGTTATTATTTTCGTTATTAAATCAGGATATATTCGTCTCTAAAGGATTTTCCCCTCTTCCCTCTCCTCTCTCTCCCATCCTCTTCCCCCTTCCTCTCCCCTTCCTCTTACCCCTATTCTCACACCTTGACCTCACCCTTAGTTTCATCCTTAATCTCACCCTTAGTTCCACCCTTAACATCACCCTAAACGTCACCCTTGATATCACCCTAACACTCGCCTTTCACCTCATCATGTGACGTCATAAAGACCAGAGGCTTAAGCTACTGCCAAAATAGAATATTTCATGTCTTCAAGAAATACTTTTTTGTGACGTCAAATCGTTTATTTTTTTAGAGTTCGTGACGTCACAAACACTGTGGCCGTTATGATCTTTGTGACGTCAAGTAGTTTGATTTTTTCTAAACCGTAGTGACGTCATCAAAGCCACTGTGGCCGTTATCCTTCTGTGACGTCAAATCGTTTGATGGGAGCTTTGATGACGTCATCGCAATGGCGGCTTATCCACAAACCCGCTTTGTGGTGTGTCTGAGGCATTCCTCTCTGGATTGAGAAAGAACCCCTTTTCCCCCCTTCTCCCCTTCCCCGTCTCCCCCGTTCCTCCCCCCTCTTCCCCTTCTCCCCCCCCCCCACGGACATTCCTCTGTACACCGTCTCTTCCCCCCCCCAACCCCAACAATCTACCTAAAGGCGTTATCATATTGGGCTATTTTTCCTTCAACCTCCAGAACATTTTCCGCCGTCAAATGACCATGGCAAACTATTTTGTTTTCTCAACAGTTTACACTGAATGTCGTTCGATATGCTGGAGGAAAATGATAAATGATTTTCCTCCAGCGTATCAGATTCCTCCCCGAAAGCTCCGGGCTGCAAATCTGCTCCAGCAGTCGGAGGAAAAATAGCCCAGTGTGACATCGCCTCCATGGACTGCAGTCTACACGATGCATAGGTCCCCATATATATATATATATATATATATGTATATATATATTGCTGAATAACCACAAAGGAACCCGGAAAAGAAACTATAATTCCCAAGCGCTTTCGTGATATTTCACATCTTCAGAGGAATACAAAAGAAAAAAGTTACGCATAGGTATACGAGTATAAGAGGCATGAAGATAAAATGGAAAAGGTACAATGCGTATTGTCTGAACCTATCCCAGTTTATTCTCATACCTCTTATATACCTATGTGTAACTTCTTTCTTTTGTATTCCCCTGAAGATGTGAAATATCATGAAAGCGCTCAGGAATTATATTTTCTTTTCTGGTTTCCTTTGTGGTTATCAACAATTTATTGGATCACGTGGTTTTGTGATCTTTTTGCATATATATATATATATATATATATATATATATATATATGTATATATATTATATATTTACATATATATATATATATATACATGTATAATGATAAACTAGTCCATACTCTACTGACTTCAATTAGTCACGTGACAATTGCGTCAATAGTGACGTAGATAGTGACGTCATTAATGGTGATGTCATTCTGTTTAGGAGCACAAGTCTGTTTTAGGACGATAAGAAATCGACTAGAGTATTGATATATTATGCTGTTCACTCAATAGATGGCGCTGATTGTATTTATCTGTTATTATTATAATTGTTATTATTATTATTGTTGTTATTGTTATTATTGTTATTATCATTATTATTATTATTATTATTATTATTATTATTATTATTATTATTATTATTATTATTATTATTATTATTATTATTATTATCATTATTATTATTATTATTATTATCATTATTATTATCATTATTATCATTATTATTATTATTATTATTACTATTATTATTATTATTGTTATTATTATTATTATCATTATTATCATTATCATTATTATTGTTATCATATATATTAATACGATAGCGTGTGTGTTATTTTGTGTGTCACGCTTCTCTAATGGTTGAAATAAGGCATGTTTGTTCCGTAGACTTTATTATTATTATTATTATTATTATTATTATTATTATTATTATTATTATTATTATTATTATTATTATTATTATTATTATTATTATTATTATTATCATTATTATTATTATTATTATTATTATTATTATTATTATTATTATTATTATTATTATTATTATTATTATCATTATTATTATTATTATTATTATTAGTATTATTATTATTACTATTATTACTATTATTACTATTATAACTATTATTACTATTACTACTATTATTATTATTATTATCATTATTATTATTATTATCACTATCATTATTATTATTATTATTATTATTATCATTATTATTATTATTATTATTATTATTATTATTATTATTATTATTATTATTATTATTATTATTATTATTATTATTATACGATAGCGTGTGTGTTATTTTGTGTGTCACGCTTACATCAAAAGCGACGACATTCCATGTTGTCGAAGTTCTCGAAGCTGCCGAAGTTCTCGAAGGTGCCAAAGTTCTCGAAGATGCCGAAGTTCTCGAACATGCCGAAGTTCTCGTAGGTGTCGAGGTTCTCGAAGTTCTCGAAAGTGCCGAAATTGTCGAAGGTGCCGAAGTTCTCGAATGTGCCGAAATTCTCGAAGGTGCCAAAGTTCTCGAAGGGGCCGAAGTTCGCGAAGGCGTCGAAGTTCTCGAAGGCGCCGAAGTTCTCGAAGTCGCCGAAGTTGTCGAAGGTGCCGAAGTTCTCGAAGGTGCCGAAGTTCTCGAAGGTGCCGAAGTTCTCGAAGGTGCCGAAATTCTCGAAGGTGCCGAAGTTCTCGAAAGTGCCGAAGTTCTCGAAAGTGCCGAAGTTCTTGAAGGTCTGGAAGGTCTCGAAGTTCTGGAAGGTCTCGAAGTTCTGGAAGGTCTCGAACCTCTGGAAGGTCTCGAAGATCAAATGAAAATGAAGAAAGAAAATATGGACAGATCTATATAATTGAAACAAATGAAGCATTAAATCTGAGGTCTCCCAGAAAAATAACCATGGAATTTATTGCCGGCCCTGATGCGAGGAGATATAATAATCCAACAAATGATGAAATTGCAGCAATATTTGACGGTGATGATGGAGCACCTCCTGTCCAACGTGACATTATAGTGTACCCTGAAGAACAACAGAGGGAGAGGATATCCTACCTCTCTTGCCATCTTGATGCAATGATTTACCCTCTTCTCTTTCGTGTAATTTACACGGGTTCCGCTAGTTATTATTATTATTATTATTATTATTATTATTATTATTATTATTATTATTATTATTATTATTATTATTATTATTATTATTATTATTATTATTATTATTATTATTATTATTATTATTATTATTATTATTATTGTTGTTGTTATTTTAATCTGGTGACTCCCACGTCTCAGCGAATTTTAGTTTTTAAAAATGGTCTTTTCTTTCCCAATAGATAAATACATATATACATACATATACCATAGGCTTTTCCTCCCATACAAGGGAGGTAGCCAAAGTCAAAGGTATAAATCCACTCCCACCCATCCCATCCCCGCACACTCCACTCCCATTCACCACCCCACCCTCCCTCTTTTCTTGGCTCCTACTAGATAATGGTTTATTCCTGCATCTCGCCCACTGCCCTAGGTCAGATGCAATGCAGCAAGACAGAACTCATCCACAGCAAGGCCGCTTCATTTAATCGGCGACCCCCCCCTCTCTCCGTCCCCTCACGTAGAAAAAAAAAAGAGAAGGGGAGAAATTTCTTCAGGCTGCGTCAAAATATCATTCACGCGTACTATCCCCCCACCCCTCACCCACTCCCTTCCATGCATCACAACATCATCCATACACAACCATTCTCCACTCACCCCTATCTTCTTTCTTCTCTCTTCCCTCCTCATCAGACATTCTCCTCTTTCCCAAAGCCCCTTTCACTCCATCCATCCATCTCATCTTTGGTCCTCCTTCATGTTCACTCCCTCCACATCTGCCTTCCACACCTCTTTTACTAGTCTTTCTTCACTCGTTCTTTCCATGTGCCCAAACCATCCCAAAAATCTTTCATCAGTCCTATCTCCCAACTCCCTTTCCACCCCCGTTCTCCTCACCTCCTCGTTTCTCTCTCTGTCCAGCTTAGTAACCCCTGCCATGCTTCTCAGGCATTTCATCTCAAACACATTTAAACTCTTTCTTATGTTCCATGTTTCTGCCCCATACAGTGCTATCGACACAATCACCCCTTCATACAATCTCCTCTTAGCATCCATTCCCAAATGTCTATTTCTCATTACATTTTTTAATCCCCCAATGCATTTACTTTCTTCTCGCAGTCTACATTCTACCTCCACCTCCACCCCTCCCTTTCCCGCCATATTCACACCTAAGTATCTAAAGCTATCAACTTCCTCCAGTCTCTCTTCATTAATACTCATTTCCAATTTGCTGCCATCTACCCTTGTACATCTCATCACCTTACTTTTACCCACATTTAGCTT
>NC_134800.1:44991844-44994344 GCF_046742065.1 Oratosquilla oratoria
CTTCCCTTCACTTTCCCCTCTTCCTCCTCCTCCCCTTCCTCTCCTCTCCTCTCCTTCCCTCCTCCTCCTTCCTCCCCTTCCCCTCACTTTTTCCCTTCTTCCTCTTCCTCCCCATCCCCTCACTTTCTCCCCTTTCTCTTCCTTCCTCCCCTTTCATCACTTTTTATTCCTCATTCTTCTCCTCTTCCTCTTCTTTCCTCTTCCTCTTTCTTCCTCCCCTCCTCCTCCTCCTCTTCCTCTTCCTTTCACTTTTCCCCTCTTCCTCCTCCTCCCCTTACTCTCCTCTCCTCTCCTTCTCTCCCCTCCTTCCTCCCCTTCCTCTCACTTTTTCCCCGCTTCCTCTTCCTCCCCTTCCCCTCACTTTCTCCCCCTCCTCTTCCCTCCTCCCCTTTCATCCTTTTTTATTCCTCATTCTTCTCCTCTTCCTCTTCTTTCCTCTTCCCCTTTCTTCCTCCTCCTCTTCCTCCTCCTCCTCCTCCTCCCCTTCTCTTCACTTTTTCCCTCTTCCCCCCTCCTTCCCTTTCTCTCCTCTCTTCTCCTTCCCTCCTCCTCCTCCTCCTCTTCCCTTCACTTTTCTTTTCTTCCTCTTCCTCCCCTTCCCCTCACTTTCTCCCCCTCCTCTTCCCTCATCCCCTTTCATCCTTTTTTATTCCTCCTTCTCCTCCTCTTCCTCTTCTTTCCTCTTCCCCTTTCTTCCTCCTCCTCTTCCTCCTTCTCCTCCTCCTCTTCCCTTCACTTTTCCCCTCTTCCTCTTCCTCCCCTTCCTCTCCTCTCCTCTCCTTCCCTCCTCCTCCTTCCTCCCCTTCCCCTCACTTTTTCCTCTCTTCCTCTTCTTTCCCTTCCTCTCACTTTCTCCCCCTCCTCTTCCCTCCTCCCCTTTCATCCTTTTATTTGTCCTCATTCTCCTCCTCTTCTTCTTCTTTCCTCTTCCCCTTTCTTCCTCCTCCTCTTCCTCTATTCCCTTCCTCCCCTTCACCCTCTCCCTTCTCTCCTCACCTCCCCTCCTCCTCCTCTCTTTTTCCCCCCTTCACTCTCTCCTTCCCTCCTTCCCTCTTCTTCCTCCTCATCTTCTCCTCCTTCTCCCCTTCGCTTTCTCTTCCTCATTTTTCCATCCTCTCCTTCCTCTTCCCTCTTCCTCCTTCCCATTCCTCTCCTCACCCCTTCTTCCTCTTCATACCTTCCTCTACTTCCTCCCCTTCTCCTCTTCACCTCTACTTCCTCCTCCTCTTCACCCCTTCCTCTTCTTCCTACTCCTCTTCACCCCTACTCTTCTTCCTCCTCCTCCTCCCCTCCTCTTCACCCCTTCCTCTTCCTCCTCCTCCTCCCCTCCTCCTCTTCACCCTTTCCTCCTCTTCACCTCTTCCTCTTCCTCCTCTTCACCCTTTCCTCCTCTTCACCCCTTCCTCTTCCTCCTCCTCCTCCTCTTCCTCGTCCTCTTCCTCTTCCTTTTCACCCTTTCCTCCTCTTCATCCCTTCCTCTTCCTTCTCCTCCTCCTCCTCTTCACCCCTTCCTCCTCCTCTTCCTCCTCCTTCTCTTCCTTTTCCCCTCTTGGGTCAGCGTTACAGTGTCGGCATTCAGTGGCCGCCACAATTCTATTCCCGCTCGCCCTCTTTTGTTTCTCCCCCGTGCAGCAGCAGCACCTTTATCTCGATCTGAATCCCTAAAGACAAAAGTCCCATTTTATCCTCCTCGCAGGAGCCAGGAGGAGGAGGAGGAGGAGTAAGAGTTTCGAGGGGCATCAGCCGGGAGTCCTCCTCTACCTCCTCCTCTTCCTGCTCCTCCTACTCCTCTTCCTCCTCCTCTAAACTTATTCTCCCTCTCAAAAAGAAGAATGCGAGGAGATTTGATTGAGGTTTTTAAAATGTTCAAAGGCTTTGACAACATTAATGTCAAAGATTACTTCTTATTAGACCAATCAAATACAAGAAGACGCCACGATTTCAAAGTAATTGGCAAAAGATTCTCTACGAACGAAAGTAAGCACTTCTTCTTTAACCGGGTTGTTAACGTGTGGAATTCGTTACCTCCCACTGTCGTCGAAAGTAACACGATAACAACATTTAAAAATCGCTTAGACAAATACTTGGAATCTAATCCGCAGATAAAATATTATCCTTTGCAATAAAAGATATGACAATCAGACATTTAATCATAATTGGATTAATCGGATAGGATAGTGATAGCAGTAGTGTTAGTTCGAAAGTAACACGATAACAACATTTAAAAATCGCTTAGACAAATACTTGGAATCTAATCCGCAGATAAAATATCATCCTTTGCAATAAAAGATATGACAACCAGACATTTAATCATAATTGGATTAATCGGATAGGATAGTGATAGCAGTAGTATTAGTTCATCTTCTATCGCCTAGTTGCCCTGTTTCCTTAACTGTAGTGTAGTTTAGTTAACACAAACAGCCTCGTTAGGGCCAGTAGGCCTGCTGTTGTTTGTTCTTCCTTTGTGTTCCTTTGTGTTCCTCTCGAACCAAGTTCCTCA
>NC_134800.1:44999344-45006844 GCF_046742065.1 Oratosquilla oratoria
TCCTCCTCTTTCCCTCCTTTAACTTATCCTTCTCCTCATTTTCCTCCTCCTCCTCCTCTTCCTCCTCCTCTTCCTCTTCTTCTTCCTCCTACTCTTCCTCTTCCTCGTCTTCCTCCTACTCTTCCTCGGCTTCCTCCTCCTCTTCCTCCTACTCTTCCTCCTCCTCGTCTTCCTCCTCCTCGTCCTCCTCCTCTTCCTCCACTTCCTCCTCCTCCTTCTTCTCCTCCTATTTCTCCTCCTCTTTCTCCTCCTCCTCGTCTTCCCCCTCCTCCTCCTCCTCCTCCTCTTCCTCTTCCTCCTCTTCTTCCTCTTACTCTTCCTCTTCCTCGTCTTCCTCCTACTCTTCCTCTTCCTCGTCTTCCTCCTCCTCTTCATCCTACTCTTCCTCCTCCTCGTCTTCCTCCTCCTCCTCGTCCTCCTTCTCTTCCTCCTCCTCCTTATCCTCCTATTTCTCCTCCTCCTTCTCGTCCTCCCCTCCTCCTCCTCCTCCTCCTCCTCCTCCTCTTCCTATTCTTGTTCCTCAGGTGAATAAAATCCCGTGGCGACAGTCCAGATCAAAGGAAATAGCCATCTCAGGGCCCCTGGATCCCCCCAGACGACTTGATTCATTTCAGGGATTGTCCGCTTGTCCCTGAGTCCCTGGTCCCCCCAGAGACGGTGACGTAGTCCTTGTTCCCTCTCAGGGGCGATGATTGCAGGTCCCTGAATTCCCTAGGGACGACGGGTTGAGGTCCCTATCGCTTCTAAGTTTCCCTAATCTTCTCAGGGACGATCTAGTTATGTCCCTGATTTTAATAGGGATGACGGTTAGGAGTCCCTGTGTCTTCCAGGGACGGTGGGTGCAAGTCCCTGAAGACTCCCTCAAGGGGCAGCTGCCGGTCCCTGGCGGACGATGGGTCCCTCTCCAGTCAAACTCCGGAAGAAGGCGGTTTCTCTTGTCCGGCCTCGTAAGAGGAGGAGGAGGAGGAGGAGGAGGAGGAGGAGGGAGAGGTAGTGTGGAGGAGAAGGAGGAGGAGGGAGAGGAAGAGGTGGTGGAGGAGGGAGAGGAAGAGGTGGTGGAGGAGGGAGAGGAAGAGGTGGTGGAGGAGGGAGAGGAGGAGGAGGAGGAGAGGAAGAGGAGGATAAGGAGGAAGAGGAAGAAGAAGCAGAAGGTGGAGGTGGTTGAGGGAGAAGAGGTGGAGGAGGAGGTGGAGGTATGAGCAGGAGATGGAACAAAAGGAGGAGTAAGAAGGAGGTGGAGGATGAGGATGAGGAGGAAGGAGCAGGAGGTGGAGGGATAAGAGGAGGAGGTGGCGGGAGAGGAGGAGGAGGGGGAGGAGCAGGTGGAGGAAGAGTGAGGAGGAGGAGGAGGAGGAGGGGCTTTGATATAATGTGATTCTCTGTGTTGCTTTCAATGAGAAGAGGGGGAGATGGGGAGGGGGAGGAGGGGGAAGGAGAAAGGAGGAGGAGGGGGCTGAAAGAGGTGGGAGGAAGAGGAGGAGGAGGAAGAGTAGGAGAGGGGAAGGGGATAGAAGGAATGAGGGAAGAAATGGAGGAGGAAGAGGAGGAAAATGGAAGTTTGGGAAGGAGGATAGGGAGGAAGGAGGATGGGAAGGAAAAATGAGGACGAAGAGGGAGGAGAGGGAGGGAGGGAGGGAGGAAGTGGAATGGAGGATGGGAAGGTAGAAAAGTGAGGAGGAAGAGGGAGGGGAGGGGAGGGAGGGAGGAAGTGGAATGGGGTACGGGTTGAAGGGGAGAATGATGAAGGAGGAGGAGGAGAGAGAGGAAGAGGAGAAAGGAGGAGGGGAAAGGGAAGAAGGGGAGGAACGGGGAAGGGTGAGGGAGAGGTTAGAAAGGGAGAGGTGGAGGAGGAAGAGGGAGGGAGAGAAGAGAAAGGGGGAGAGGAGAAGAGAAAGGGGGAGGGGAGAAGGAGGGAGTGGGAAATGAGAAAGGAGGAGGAGGAGGTGCCGCTAAGTGATTTTATTCAGTTAAGGGTAGGGAAGCTCTGGGTTCAAAGAGGTTTAACTAATCTCGATTAACGCGTTTGGCGTTCAACATGAGAGGGTTTAATCTAGTCAGTGGGATGTTATTAACTGATGTTATTAACTGTTTTGTACTAATGTTACAATACGTCATACTATCTGATATTATATTATGTTATATCATATTATGATTTTATTTGGTTTAACGTCACAAAGTCCTTCCTATCGGGAGGCTAGGACGGTGCCCCTTACAGAGGACTTTGTGGCGTGGGTTTTAAAGAACCATGACTTTGGTTCAACTCGCCGGTAGCAGGGTTCGAGCCACCACCGGTGAGTTTAATAAGGGCATGGTCCATTATATTCTATCATATTACATTATATTACATTATATTATATTATATTATATTATATTATATTATATTATATATATTATATTATATTGTTTTATATTATATATGATATAGTATTGTATAATGTTATATTGTATTATATTCCATGATATGGTATTATGTTATATATGACATAGTATTATATATCATAATGTTATATTGTAATATATTACATGATATGATAATTTGTTATATCATATCATATTATATTACTTATCATGTATCATATCATATCACACTGTTATATTTCATGTTCCGATGTTATCTCTTATCAACTGTATTCCAGCTTATCAAACAGTTTCCTTGTCAGCTTAGGTTTATCATTATCTCTGATGACGTCACAAACTACAATAGACGACGCGGAACAAGGCCAATTAACTAGAGATTAGGTCGTTATCTGTCCCATGTTCATCACTACGTGAGCACATCGATGTTGACATAAGCGTGTCCATGATTTATATCTCTCAATCCATCTTCTTCATCCGTTTGCATGGATGCTGGTGGCATCCGTCTCTCTCCAGCCATCCGTTCATCCGTTCTTTCACTCATCCAGCCCAGCCATCCGTCCGTCTATTCGGGCGTGTGTTTGTTTGTATACATACACGAATGCATACATGTACATGTGTACAAACATATACACATGTATACAATAATGTATAAAAACATCTATACATACATACATTACATAATGCATACACACATACAAACGTAATTGTATAATGCACATCTATATATTTACATACATGCATACATACATTCATATATGCATACATGCACACATACATACATTCATATAGACATATACTGTGTATGAACATAGATATGTATATACATACATACATACACATGCAAATACATAATTTTTTATATTAATTCATGAATTTATTCAATGTGTATTTTTTCAGTAATAATTCCATTGTCTTAATAATTTTCATTATTGTCATTATCAATATTAACATCTTTATTATTATTACCATTATCATTATTGTTGTTACTGTTATTATTATCATTATGGTCATTATTATAGTCATTACTATCAGTATTGTCATCATAATAATTATTTTTAGTATTAGTATTGTTCTTATCATTATTGTTATTATTATTATTATTATCATAATAATAGTAATAATAATAATTATTATTATTATTATTATTATTATTATTATTATTATTTTTATTTTTGTTATTTTTATTATTATGATTATCATTATTATTATTATTATTGTTATTATTATTATCTTTATTATTATTTTCATTATTAGGATTATCATTATTATTATTATTGTTATTATTATCCTTATCATTATTATTGTCATTATTATCAGTATTGTCATTGTGATCATTATTTTTTTATTATTATTATTTTCATTATTATTATCATTATTGTTATTCCTCAGAAAAAGCTACTCAGGCGAAACTAGTCAGGAATAAATGTATTTCCCTCAGCCCGTGTTCCCTTTACCTCTTACCCACATTATTATTATTATTAATTATTGTTGTTGTTATTATCATTATTATTATTATTATCAATTATTAATTATTAATGATCAATTATTCTCATTGTTTGGTAGTCGGTTTGGTTCAGGTCCCCGAGGATTTGTTGTGCTCCTGGACTCTGCCATGGTGTCCCTTTGTATTCGTTGCGATTTGCAAATCTTTCCGCCCGACCTGACCCCCGCAGCGGCGCGCAGCCCTTCTGCGCAGGTGAGCAAACGAGGTTGCCTCCTTTCAAAGCTCCCAGGTGCGTGTGTGTGTGTGTGTGTGTGTGTGTGTGTGTGTGTGTGTGTGTGTGTGTGTGTGTGTGTGTGTGTGTGTGTGTGTGTGTGTGTGTGTGTGTGTGTTTATATATGTGTGTGTGTGTGTGTGTGTGTGTGTGTGTGTGTGTGTGTGTGTGTGTGTGTGTGTGTGTGTGCGTGTTTATATATATGTGTGTGTGTGTGTGTGTGTGTGTGTGTGTGTGTGTGTGTGTGTGTGTATGTGTGTGCGTGTATGTGTGCCTGTATGTGTGCATGTGTGTGTGTGTGTGTGTGTGTGTGTGTGTGTGTGTGTGTGTGTACGTACGCGCGCGCGCCCGTGTGTGTGTGTGTGTGTGTGTGTGTGTGTGTGTGTGTGTGTGTGTGTGTGTGTGTGTGTGTGTGTGTGTGTGTGCGTGTATGTATTTGTGTGTGCATGCGTGTGCGTGTGTGTGTGTGTGTGTGTGTGTGTGCGTGCGTGTATGTGTTCCTGCTCCTGTCCTTAGTAGGGAGAGCGGCGTCGATGAAGCCTTGATGGATAAAAAGGCCAAAGACTCTGGACAAAGGAACCAACAAGAGGTCGCCTCCCCACCCCCTTTTTTTTTTTTTTTTTTTTTTTTAATGAGCTACCGGTAGATCCTCATTTTTATTATTTTGTGTCGTCAAATGATTTTATTTACATTCTTGGAACAAATAAACGAACATCAACATAACGTAGTGAATCTATCTTGACGTAATGTAACGAACCGTAGCGTCACATAGCGTAACGTAACGCAGTGTAACCTAATCTAACCTGATCTAATCTAATCTAACCTAACCTAAACTTAACTAACCCAACCAAACCAAAGACTAATCCAACCCAACCCAACCCAACCTAACCCAACTTAACAGAACCTAACCTAACTCAACCCAACCCAACCCAGCCTAACTCAACCCAAACCAAACCTAACACACCCAACCCAACCCAACCCGACCCCAACCCCAGCCCAACCCTAACCCAACTTAGCCTTACCTAACTCAAACCCAAGCAAACCCAACCTATCTCATTCCCGACCCAACCCAACCCAACCCCAACCAACTTAGCCTTACCTAACCCAAACCCAACCAAACCCAACCCACCTCATTCCCAACCAAACCCAACCCTATGGAATAAATAAATGAATAAATAATTATGGAACCCGCTTTTAAGGCCCTATTTTTATATTGCTTTATTTTCTGTTATTTTGTCTTATTCAATCTTGTTCCATATCTTTATTGTATTTTATTTTGTTTCGTTTCATTTCACGATTATTTTATTTGTAATTTTATTTTATTTTATCTTAATCTATTTTATTTTGTTTTAATTCATTTTGTTTTGTTTCAGATTTATCTAATTTTAATTAATTTCATATTTATTTCATTTCATCGTATTTTATTTTATATGATTTCATTTTAAGTTAATTGATGTTAATCCTCTGGTTATTATTTTTTTGTATTATATAATTTTTTTTCTTTGAACTGATTTAATTTTATAATATTTTTCCTCATAATATATTTTTCTGTCGATTTTTTCACTGTCTTATTTAATTTTTTTATTCCATACAAAATTTTGTTAATTTATTTCTATTTTTGAGCCTATTTAATATTTTTTGTTTTCATAATGAGTTATTCAAGTTTTCTCTTATTAATATTTTGTTTATGAAATCTTATTTTGAATCTTTTATTATTATTATTATGATCATTATTATTATTATTATTATTATTATTATTATTATTATTATTATTATTATTATTATTATTATTATTATTATTATTATTATTATTATCATTATTATTATTATTATTGTTATAATTATTATTATTATTATTATTATTATCATTATTATAATATCTATATTTTCATTTCTATTTTTTATTGTTTATCCTTATTTCTCTTTTTATTCTATTTTATATAATCTTTTTCATTTTTACTTTTATGTTTTATCATTTTTTTTTTCATTTTATATTATATTGTCTTCTCTTTTCATTTTATATTTCATTGTACATTTTCTGTTCTCTTAGAATGTATATTATTTTCTTTCGTATTATTAAGTTTTCTCTTATGTTCTAACGTATAATATATTTTATCTTATTCATTTTTTAATTATTTCATTTATTCATTTATTTAATTCATTTTAATTTCGTTTATTTATTTCTTATTTAATTGTTATATTTTATTTTAATTATTTGTTTTTATATTATTTTATTTTGTTTTTATAAATTTATATATGTATTTTCTTATAAGAAAAAATAGTAATTTTACTTTTTTCTAAAAGTTAATGAAAAAGTTATGTACATTTTTAGGAAAATAGGTAAAAAACATACACTTGTATATATTTAATTTGTGTGTGCGTGCGTGTGTGCGCGCGTGTGTGTGTGTGTGTGCGTGCGTGTGTGTGTGTGCGTGTGTGTGTGTGCGTGTGCGTGCGTGCGTGTGTGCGTGTGTGTGAAAGGCAATTGTCAGGGAGATTATCTGGTCCCTACAGGACGTAATTTCATGTCAGTTTGACCCGTAAGACATTGTGTGCTCAGAGGCATATGCATAATCCGCTTACAAGAAACAGGCTCTGGCTGAAGAGGCTACCCTACTAAAAGGGTGGAGAAATATTTTACGTACAAAAAAAAAAAGAATTTATTGAAAAGGGGTTTAAGCCAGGAAGACAGAAAAGGATATGTTTGATTGGTCAAGACAAAGACAAAATCTGATTGGTGGAGAGAGGGCGGGAGAATGCGTTTTAAAGAAGCTCATATGAGCATGAAGAAGAGAGAACAAAGAGGCATTGAGGAGGAGGAAGAGGAAGAGGAGGAGGAGGAGGAGGAGAGGTAGGTAAAGAGGACACTCTCTAAAGAGCACGTCATACAGAAGGAGGAAAGGATTTAACACTTGACTAGCATTTGTGTGTCTCGATGTCGCTGGTCTGTTGTCGTCGTCGTCGTCAGGTGCCTCGCGCGCATGCGCAGACAGGATGTGACCACATTCCCTGCTTGCATTGTTTATTATTTGTTAATTGAGTGTTCTGTGGCCGTCTTTAGGGTATTAGAAGGGATAGGGATAGGTGACCGATGTATTCAGGTATATTACGAGAGGGACAATCCCATAGACGGTCTGACAAAAGCGTTTGGAAAAATGTCGATAATATGGTGGATCTGGCGGGATGTAGAAGACATCGACGACTTGAAGATATGCAATGATAGTAATTCAATAAGCCTCTCTTATGGTTAAACGTCATAAGTGACTTGTGATTTAGTATATATTATTCAGAAAATAAACTCAAAGATGATCTGAAAATAGGGTCTGAAAACAATGTCGATAATATGTGAAATTTAGCAGAGGTCAGACTAGAGCAATCTTTACTGCTACTATTACAGCGTTCCACTCATAGATAAAATCTTTGGTAA
>NC_134800.1:45011844-45019344 GCF_046742065.1 Oratosquilla oratoria
GCTTATGATCTACCTGGCAGAGTGGAGGGGGGAGGGGAGGGGAGGTGGAGGGGGGGAGGGGGGCAAGATCCTTTGCTCCCACACGGATTAACGACCAGAGGGACGTCCAGCTTCGTATCCCTTCTTCCTCCTCCTCCTCTTCCTCCGTCTCCTCCTCCTTTTCTTCCTCCTCTTCCTCCTATTCCTCCTCTTCCTCCTCCTTGTCTTCCTCTTTCTACTCTTCTTCCTCCTTCTCCTCCGTCTCCTCCTTTTCTTCTTCCTCTTCCTCCTCCTTTCCTCCTTTTCCTCCTCTTTTTCCTATTCCTCTTCCTGCTCCTCCTTTTTCTCTTCCTCCTTTGTTTTAGGTTATTTTTCCTTGTTATCCTTTCTTTCAAAGACTCTCTCCTGGGTTCTCTAAACCCTAATTACTTCATCTAGATGGATCTCTAGGCGAAAAATGCAACAATAAAGATTTTGCTGGCGTGTATATATATGTATATATATATATATATATAATATATATATATATGTGTGTGTGTATGTGTGTGTGTGTGTGTGTGTGTGTGTATGTGTGTGTGTGTGTGTGTATGTGTGTGTGTGTGTGTGAATGTGTATATATGTATGTGATATATATATATATATATATATATACATATATATATATATATATATATATATTTAGATATATATGATTATACACAGCTCCATCACCCCCACTCTTGAAGTCTCCAGTACATGGGACATGTACTATGGATCACTAGTTGTGTCCCGTTGAAGTCATCCACCAGGCTTCTCCCCCTCCCCTCTTCTCCTCTCCTCTCCTCCTATCACCACCATCACTGTCACTTTCACCACCCCCAACACCACCACCAATACCAGCACCACCATTCCCACCGTCAACATCACCACTACCATCCCCCACCATCACCACCATCAACACCAACGGACAAGACCACCAACTGCTGTTTCTCCTTTTTATTCCTTATCCCTCTTTCTATTCTCCCTCTGTGGGTGTGGGTGGGTGTATACATATGTAGGCATATGCGCATACATTTATATATATATATATATATGTATGTATATATATATATATATATATATATATATATGATATATATATATACATATATATATATATATATATATATATATATACAGTATATATATAGAGTATATACTCTTATTCATTTTGAAACCTACTTTGAGACTTTCCTTGTTCAGATTACCCAGTATACCATGCAAGTCTGCTCTTTCTTAAATAACAGTACTGTCATCCCCAAATCTTAGGTAGCTACAATATTCGCCATTAATCTTCAAACCTTTCTGTTCCCAACTCGACCATCTGAAAATTTCTTCCAAGCAAGCTGTAAATAGTTTGGGTGAAATTGGCCTTGCCGTACTCCTTTCTCGATCTTGATCTTTTTTGTATCTTTATGTAGTCGAATTACGATATGTTCGTTTGCACCCTGCTTGTGTAGCGAGTTTAGTATTGCTATATGTTCTACCGAGTCAAAGGCCTTCTCATAATCTACAAAAGCTAAACAAAGAGGTATATTGTATTCTGTCGTTTTCTCGATGAGTTGGGTCATTGTCTGTAAATACTCTAGAGTCGAATATCTGCTTCTAAAGCCTGCCTGTTCTCTCGGTTGGTTTCCGTTTAAAACTTGAGTTAATCCATTAGTAAGGATCTTGAAGAATATCAAAGTAATGTTCAACACAAAAATTCAAAGAGATTATAATCGATGGTGAGAGAGTCTTGAATGAGTTGAAGAGTATAATTATTTATGACAGATGTGAAAAGTGACCAAATATCATGATAATGAAATAAAAAGGCGTATTACAATTGGTTGGGAAGTGTTTGGTAAGTATAATAAAATCTTGAGGGGCTCTCTACCTTTATGTTTGAAACATAAAGTTTACAATCAATTCATTCTACTAGCAATAATCTACGGATGCGAGACTTGGAAACTGACTATGGCGATGGAAACAAAACTAAGGAATGCACTGAGGAGAATGGAGAGATCAATGATGGGAATACCGCTGAGAGACCGAAAGAGAGCAAGTTGGGCGGGAGAGCAGACTAGAGTGAAAGATATTGTGGAGGCGGTAAAAGAGAGGAAGTGGAATTGGGCAGGAAAATTAACGCGAACGCCTGATGAGCAATGGAGTAGCTGTGGACACCGCGAGATGGGAATCGTGGAAGAGGGAGACCAGACAGAAGGTGAAGAGACAAGAAAAAGAAGTTTGCAGGAGTGACGTGGCAGATGTTGGCGCGGTCATGTGATTCATGGAATGCTATGAAAGAGACCTTTGTTCAGCAGTGGACTCAGGATGGCTGATTTGATTATATATATATATATACATATATATATATATATATATATATATCATATATATATATGTATGAAAACGAAGACATCTTGTATCCTGTGAGTGGTAATCTGATTATCTATTTTACTTGAGAAATCAAAGAAAAGAAGGCTGACCACGCCCCTTCCCTTCCTTTTCCCTCCCTTTCCTTTCCCTTCCCATCCCTTCCCTTCCCCTTCCTTCTTTTACCTTTCCTTATTTTCCTTCTTCCCTTCCCTTCTCTTCCCTTCCCTCCCCTTCTCTTCCCTTCACTGTCATTACACAAAGGCTGACCTCCTTCTCGGGATCATAAGGTCCGTGTTGACTCAAAGCCTTCTGTAAAAATCATCCCGACTCCCTGTAATCCCATCTCATTCGCATCCCACATCCACTCCCCTCCCCCTCCTCCCACTCTCCTTCCCACTCCTCCTCCCACTCCTGGCTCTCTCTCCTCTTCCTCCCACTTTAGCTCTGTCCCTCCTTCTCCTGGTCCTCCTCCTCATCTTCCTCCTCCTCTTCCTCCTCCTTCTCCTCCTTCTCCTCCTCCTTCTCCTCCCCTCCCTCCCACCACCGCCATCTCGACCCCTTCTCGCCTCTGAAAGGGAACCTGGTCCTCCCCACACTTGCTCCGTTTTCCATCCTCCTCCTCCATCCTCCTCCATCCTCCTCCATCCTCCTCCATCCTCTTCCTCCTTCTCCACCCTCCTCCTCTTCCTCCATCCTCTTCCTCCATCCTCTTCCTCCTCCTCTTCCTCCTTCCTCCTCCTCCTCCTCCTCCATCCTCCTCCTCTTCCCCATCCTCCTCTTTCTCCATCCTCCTCCTCCTCTTCCATCCTCCTCCATCATCCTCCATCCTCTTCCTTCATCCTCCTCCTCTTCCTCCATCCTCTTCTTCCTCCATCCTCCTCCTCCTCCATCCTCCTCCATCCTCTTCCTTTATCCTCCTCCTCTTCCTCCATCCTCCTTTTCCTCCATCCTTCTCCTCCCCTCCTCCATCCTCCTCCTCCTTCCTCCTCCTCCTTCCTCCTCTTCCTCCTCCTCCTTTATCCTCCTCCTCCTCCTTCACCCTCCTCCTCTTCCTCCATCATCTTCCTATTCCTTCCCCTCCTCCATCTTCCTCCTCCATCTTCCTCCTCTTCCTCCACCCTCCTCTTCCTCCATCTTCCCCCTCCTCCGTCCTCCTCCTCCTCCTTCCTCCTCCATCCTCCTCCTCCTTCATCCTCCTCCTCTTCCCTATCCTCCTCTTTCTCCATCATCCTCCTCCATCCTCCTCCATCCTCTTCCTTCATCCTCCTCGTCTTCCTCCATCCTCTTCCTCCATCCTCTTCCTCCTCTCCTCCATCCTCCTCCTCCTTACTCCTCTTGCTCCATCCTCCTCCTCCCCCTCCTCCATCCTCCTCCTCCTTCCTCCTCTTCCTTCTCCTCCTTTATCCTCCTCCACCTTCATCATCATCCTCTTCCTCCATCCTCCTCTTTCTCCATCCTCCTCCTCCTCCTCCTCCTTTCCCTCCTTTATCCTCCTCCTCCACCCTCCTCCTCTTCCTCCACCCTCCTCTTGCTACATCCTCCTCCTCCCCCTCCTCCATCCTCCACCTTCCTCCTCCTCCTCCATCCTCCTCCTCCTTCCCCTCCTCCTTCTCTTCCTCATCCTTAATCCTCCTCCTCTTCCTCCTCTTCCTCCCCTTCTTCCTCTTCATCTTTCCCTCCCCCTTCCTCTTCCTCTCCCTCTTCCAATTCCTCTTCGTTTTTTCTACTCCTTTCTTCTCTTCCATTTCTTCCTTCTCTTCCATCTCTTCCTCCTTCCCTTCCATTTCCTCCTATCCTTTCTCCTCTACCTCCTCCTCCTTCTATTCCTCCTCCTTGTCTTCCATTTCCTCCTGTTCTTCTTTCTCCTCCTCCTCCCGTTGTTCTTCCTGTTCTTCCTCCTCCTCCCCCAGCTCTTCACCCCTTGAGCATTCACCCACATCCCATCCTTTCTAACCCCTCCTCCCCTTCCTCCCCTCCTCCCCCTCCCCCTCCCCCTCCCCCTCCTCTTGAGTCCTTCCCCCCACTCGAGTCCTTCTCTTTCATCTAAGTTGAAAATAATTAAGTTGCGCGAGGATTTGCGGCGGACCCCGTGAGAGCCGGACTCCGTGAGAGTCGGATCCCGTGAGAGGTGGACCCTGTGAGAGTCGAACCCCGTCTAAGAGTCGGACCCTGTGAGTCGGACCCCGTGAGGGTTGGACCCTGTGAGAATCGGACCCCGTGAGAGTCGGACCCTGTGAGAGTCGGACCCCGTGAAAGTCGGACCCCGTGAGGGTTGGACCCTGTGAGAATCGGACCCCGTGAGAGTCGGGCACCTGTGAAAGTCGGACCCCGTGAGCATCGGACCCCTTGAAGGTTGGACCCTGTGAGAGTCGGACCCCAAGAGGGTTGGACCCTGTGAGAGTTGGACCCCGTGAGAGTCGGACCCTGTGAGAGTCGGACCCCGTGAGGGTTGGACCCTGTGAGAATCGGACGCCGTGAGAGTCGGACCCTGTCAGGGTTGGACCTGCGAGAGTTGGACCCCTTGAGAGTCGGACCTCTTGAGATTCGTACCCCGTGAGAGTCAAACACGTGAGGGTCTAACCCCTTGATATTCGGACATGTGAGAATCGGACCCCGTGAGAGTTGGACTTCGTGAGGTGGGATGGAATCCTGTTACCGCAGGATCCAATCAGGTTCCAGCATATTTATTGTTTTATTTGTTTATTAAATAATTGATTAAATATTTATTCATACAGAGAGAATTTGGCGAAATGCAATTCGTGTGAACATAATTTGGTGAAATGGGAAATCCTTCTCACCACAGTGACGTTGTGGAGGTGGCGGTGGTGGTGACTCATTACCTCCTCTTCCCCCCCTCCTCCCCTCCCTCCTCTCTTCAATTGCCCTCCCTCCCTCTACTCCTCCTCCTCCTCCTCCTCATCCTCCTCATTCCTCCCTTCCTCCCCTTTCCTCCCTTCCTCACTTTTCCTTCCCTCCCTCACTTTCTCCCTTCCTCCTCTTCTCCCCCCTTTCCCACACCTTCCTTCTTCCTTTCCATCCCCTTCTCCTCTTCCTCCATACTCCTCCTTGTATTACTTCTTCCTCCCCTCCGCCAGCCTCTCTTCTCTCTCTCTCTCTCCCTCTCCCTCTCTCTCTCTCTCTCTCTCTCCCTCTCCCTCCACTCCCATCCACTCCTTTCCATTCCCTCCACATGCTGAATGACGGTCCCTAGATCCACTTCTGACACAACCACTACAAAGTGGTTCGGGTGGAAGCTGTTGAAACGGATCGGTCGTGTGGAAGGGATGGAGAAAATCAGGTGAATGAGACGGGTGGAGGAAACGGCTAAGGTGGATGAAACAGGTGGAACAGTGGATTGGGTGGGGATGGGGCGAATATAACAGGTGGATGATATAGTATTGGTGCGTAGGGCAGGTGGATCATGGATCAAGTAGAACGAATGGATCAAAAGGAACGGATGAAAGAGTTGAAGAGCGTAGCTAGTGGATTGAGTTTGATGAGTAGATCGAGTGTGGAAGGTGGATCAAGTGTGGAAGATGGATCAAGTGTGGTAGGTCGATCAAGTGCGGTTAGTGGATCAGGTGCGGTAACTGGGTCGAGTTTTGTCAGTGGATTGAGTTTGATGAGTGGATCAATTGTGGGATGTGCATCGAATGTGGATCAGATATGGGTAGTGGATCGAGTGTGATTAGTGGATCAAGTGCGGTAGGTGGATCGGATGTGGTTAGTGGATCGAGTGGAGCGGAGAGACAAGAGGTCAAATCATAAGCATATAGGACAAACTTCCTACTGAGCCAATTGCTGAGAACAAAATCCACAATTTCTCAACACTTTCTTGTGTGCTTGTGTGTGTGTGTGTTTGTGCGTGTATTTCTTCTTTTTTCTTTCTAGTTTTTGTCTTTACCTTGTACATGCTGTGTATATATAAATATATATATATATATATATATATATAATACGTATATGTATGCATATATATATGTATACACACACACACACACACACACATATATATATATATATATATATATATATATATATATATATATATATATATATACATAATACATATATGTATGAGCCACGAACAGAAGCTTCCCATGAATCAACATTCAGGACTGATTGGTCCCCCTCCTCCCTCCTCCTCCCCTCTCCCCGTCCCCCTGCCCCCCTAACCTGGATCTGAAAGGAGCCCCATCCCGACAAAGGAGTCCAATGTTTGGGCTAGGACCCAAGCCCATAGAGAATCCTCCCCAAGCCCCGTGGGGAGGAAAAGGAGTGGAGGGGGGAGGGAGTTGGGGGGAAGAGGGGCACTTTTAAAGCCAAGATTTTGCTTGTCCGCTTAAATACGGTGACTGACTGTATTGATTTTATTCTGGTTAGTTGGTTTTATTCAGTTTCGTTAGGGTGGACCCCATCTTGAAGGAGCGTTAGTTCGACCGGGACCCCGCGAGTAGAGACCCCGTACCCTCATCTGAATGGAATAGTCTGTTCTTGGCCAGAATAAAATGACAAAAGGTCGTCACTGAATTGAAGGTGTTTATCTTGTAGGCGGCTGTGGCGACGCCCAACGGAACGTGTAAAGTTACCCCCTTATCGTCGTGGTGCCCCGTCGCAGGTGTCAAAACACGGGACAATGCCTCCGGGGAAGAATATGGGAAGGGGTGGAGAGACGCTGGGAGTGGGGGGGGGGGAGAGGAAGAGTGGGAGAGGGAGAGAGAGGAGGGACAAGGGAGGAAGGTAGAGTGAGTGCAGAGGAAAGGAGAGAGTTTGAAGGGAGTTATAGAAAAAAATGGGAGATTGACACATATCTATGGAAAAAATGGAAGGTTCTGTAGCCTACAAAAAAGAATAATAGTAATAATGAAAAATTATAATAATGATAAAAATAAAGATATTAATGATAGTAATAATAATAATAATAATGATAATAAATAGTATATGATAATAATGATAATGATTATAATAATATCAACAATAACAATAGTAATGTTTAGGCCACAGAGAGTGTTTTCACCTTAATGGAATCGTCTGCCGGCACCTGGAGTAATGACTAACCTCGGAAGAATACAGGGAAAAGGTTCTGAAAGAAGTTTATGTACGTACACACAAACACAAACAAGCGCGCGCATGGTTATATATATA
>NC_134800.1:45024344-45034344 GCF_046742065.1 Oratosquilla oratoria
GCCTAGTGTAGGCCATATGGTCTCTTTCAGTCTCCTTCATTCTTATGTTTGTATTTTTTCCTCTATTTGGGGCAGTCTAACCTCATCGGGTTGCCGACTACGAAAATGGGAAAGATGGCTTAGGTTCATAATGAAAAATCTCAGGTCGAAGGTAAATATCTTATTATTTTTTCATAACAAATAGTCGTGCAAGGCCGCACGTATTATATACAGGATCTACATCTACATCTACGTGACGTAACAGAATTAGATAAGATCTGATCCGGAGAAAAAGGTTTTGAATCTCTTATATTCTTTATTTCGTCCCATAGGGATTTCAGGTGATGAGGTGATGATTGATGATTCGGGGGTGATGAGGGAGGGAAGTTAATGAATGGGTAGGAATGGTTAAAATGATGGTGCATGATGGTAGTAATTGGTGAAGCATAATGCCTAATCAATGCGACAAGCGATGATTTTTGCGTATTTCACTGGTACATAGGAATGGGCGATGGAATGATGTGGTGGGTGGGATGTCCGCGTGGAATGTCGAATGTGGAATGTTGATATAAAGCGTTCAAGGAATGTACAAAAGGAATCTCAATAACGAACAAGACTTCGCCGGCTTCTCCTTCAGGTCAAACCCGAAGCTGCCGGAGACGGGGGTCATAAATGGTCGTAGGTGGTGAGGGCAGATGGCTACAGGCGAAGACAGGTGGCTCCTGATGGACACAGGTGGTTCCAGGTGGAGAGCAGATAGCTACAGGCGTCGTCGGAACATCGACACCCCGCCCTAAACGGCGGCACTCAGAAGACCGCCCCGAGACCTTCGTCAGGAGAACTCTCGCTTCTTAGGCACCTTGTCCTACACACGCCCTAAAGCCACAACGAAACTCAGAGAACCCTCCTTCAGGAGCTCCCCACCTTCATCCCGAACCCCTTCTTCAGAACTCCCGCTTCTTAGGCACCTTGTCCTACACGCGCCCTAAAGCCACAACGAAACTCAGAGGACCCTTCTTCAGAAGTTCCCCTCCATCAGAAATCGGCCGACTTGTACATATCGCAGATGATGCGCTCGATGGGGATGGCCCCGATCGTCCTGACGAAGAAGAGGTCCTCAATGGTGCGGCAGCTGACGGCCCGGAGGGAGGGCAACAGAAGGAGGAGCTTCCCGAAACGGAAGGGCTGCGTCGGGTACGCCGTCGTGATGTACTTGTTGAGGGTGAGCTGGGCCTGGTCCTGGAGGACGGCCACGGCGCTCACATCCCTCAGGCCCTTCATCTCGCCGGCGCCGCCTTCGAACACTGCAGAAGGCACAGAAGAAGGGAAGGTGAGTTACTTGAAATTTTGAGTTATATTACCTCATATGAGACAATAAAACCTGTACTTATATACAGTACATATATACATACATTCATACATATATATATATATATATATGTATATATATATATAAATATATATATATATATACGCAAATATATATATATGTATGCATACACACACACACCCGTGTGTACAGAAAGTTAACCCTATAAGGAAGTGCTTCCTGTATTCCAAATTCTCCGGATTTTGGAACATTTCATTGCGTATATCAGAAACTTAAAAAAAAAAAACAATAGCGAGAACTACCTGCTGGAGGCTCGCCCTGGAGACTCACCTGTTTTGAAGAGTAGGATCGCCTTGAGGCAAGCGTATTCCGTCGGGTCGACACCCATGGCCTTGAACTTGGCGATGGTTTCCTGGAAGACCTTGATGTCCTGCAGAAGGGGCAGAAGGCGCTCTGAGGGCTCCGTGCTGAGGCCCGACGAGGCCAAGAGAGGCCCAACCTCCACCGGGAGAAGGAACTGTGCCGCCGAGAGCACGAAGAGTTCCCGCCAACCCTCCTCCAGGAGAAGGAGCTGAAGGAAGAGGAACCTCAATATAAGTCGCGAGGCACAAAAAAATGCTATTTTTCTTCAAGAAAATTCATTAATTAAGAAATTTTTATTTTCGATTTTTTTTTATTTACCACGCTCTCTTAGGTGGCGTCTAACCCTAAGGAGCTTCTAGGCTCTAGGGGCTTCTAGGAGGATGACCTACCTGGTCTCTGAAGGGAAGGGCGGTGAAGGCGGGTAGGTGCTTGGCCCAGCGGACGTTCATGAAGAGCAACCTGGCCGCGGACTCGCAGACCGTTTCGGGGGACGTAAAGAGGGGAGGTAGTACGGGGCCGAGTTCATAAGGATACTTGAAAGGCGAAGGAGGAAGAGAAAATTAGCAAAAAGGAGGCAGTATCAAGTGAATAGATATACATACATACGCAAGTACCGATGTCTTTATCTGTATTCTGCACTTTATTGTTTTATCTTTATTTTATTTTTTTCTATATGTATGTATATATATAAATATATATATATATATATCTTTTTTTTTTTTTTTTAACAGCTTTTTCCCTATCGGGCAAATTTAGCTCCTATGCCTGTAGTACACAAGGTTCGACTTTCGAGGCTCACCTTCGGCGTTGGAGCGAGGAGCATCCCGGTGGAAGACCTGGAGGAGATGGTGGTAAGGGCGTTGACGCGATCCAGCGCCAGGGCGGAGAGCTCCGGATGGGGAGGCGGAGGAGGCCGGGGCGGGTCCGGGAGAGACGTGGGGCGGGGCGCTGTCGAAGTAATCGAAGTTGGAGTACTCAGAGGATGACCTCCAATCTTGAGGTTGAGTGCCACAGCGCTAGTGGTGGTGACCGGTGGAGGTGGAGGTGGTGGTGGGGGAGGACGGGGAGGGGGAGGGAAAGGTAGCGGGAAGGAGGGAGGGGCGTGGATAGTTGGAGGGGACCTGGCGGGGGAGGGGGAGGTCCTGGGGAGGATAGGGGGGGCTGGAGGGGGAGGAGGGGATTCTCCTGTGGAGTCCTTGAAATAGAGGGACATTTGGCGACGGAGTGTGGAGTTCCGGGGGCCCCGCTCGTGTTGGACGGCTGTGGAAGAGAGAAATGGTCCATGTGAAGTTGTGAGATGGTAAAAAAAATTCGAAAAAGCGATAAGGAAGTTTAAAAAAAAATGGTTTCCGTGAATTTTCTTCGCTAACATCTTCATTTCTGTGATAAGATGGTTTCTGGTTTCATTGTCGTCATACGATTTTAGTTATTTGTTTATTTACTTATTTATCTATTATTTATTTTCGCCGTTGACTCAAATATTAAAACACTTTTATTCATTCACACCTCAATTCATCCACACCTAAATTCATCCACGTCATCCACATCCTCACGTAAAAAAAAAAAAAAAAAAAATGAGGCTCATTAATATGGCAACACCTCCAAGCCAAAAAAAATTCCTCCCCAATCTCCCAAACTTTACGCACCCTAAAGGTGACAGCACACTAGGCTAGCATGCTGCCTGCTTTTGCTACTTCGTTTGAGTAGCAACGACATCGATTATAATATTCTAGACTTCCGTAAGAACATCTCAACAATATGTCTAACATTCGTATTCTAGGTTTAACTTCTCTTAGCTCGTCATTCAGCTTCCCACTCTATGACGCAAAAGTAATTTGACATTTGGAATTAAAAAAAAAAAAAAAATCTTAACCGAAGTCGTTTCTCCTCAAACGAAGTAGCAAAACCAAGTAGCATGCTAGCGAGAAAAGCTTAGTGTGCCGCCACCAATACGCCAACGTCTCCCCCACTCCTCATCCCCTTGCCACCCCTCCCCCCCCAAACTCAGCCCCCCCTCCTCCCCTCCCAAGACACACCACCCATTTCCCACGCCCGTGGCTACCACAACAATGACCACAAAAGCTGGCAAACGTGGGGCGTGGTGGACCGTTCGTCCGGCTACCCCCCCCCAAATTTCCCCCCTAACCCCCCCTCCCCTTCCCTCCCTGACTCACAGTCCTGGGAGAGGTAATCATGGTTCCCTCTCTTTCCCTTCCTTTCCTTTCCCTTCCCGTCTTTTCCCTTCCTCTCCCCTCCCTCCCTCCTTCACACTCTTTTCCCTTCCTCCTCCCTCCCTTCCCCTCTTTTCCCTTCCTCCTCCCTCCCAATATCTTCCTTTCCTCTCCCTCCCCTTCGCCTTCCTTCCTTCCTCTCCCCTACCTTACCTTCCTTTCCCCTCCCTTCCTTCTCCTCTTTTCCCTTCCTCTCGCCTCTCTCCCCATCTTTTCCCTTCCTCTCTCCTCCCCTCGCTTTCCTCCCTCCCCTCCCCCTCCCTCTCTCTCACTTTCTTCTCCCCTCCCCCTCCCCCCTCCCTCTCTTCTCCCCTCCCTCTCTCCCCTCCGTTCCCCCCACCACCTTTCGCCCTCAGCATGAGCATCGTCCTCATCACCATCATCAGTCTCCGGCGCCCCCGCCCCCTGTGATAATTATCATCATCATTATCATCTCAGTTTTCCGTCGGGATTGTGGGGGGAGGGGAGGGGGGAGCCTCCCGTGGCGATGATGAGGTAATTACAAGGCATCGAAGAGGAGGAGGAAGGGAGGATGCCAGTAATCACCTCACACACACACACGCACACGCACGCACACACACACACACACACACACACACACACACACACACACACACACACACACACACACACACACACACACACACACACACATACATATATATATATATATATATATATATATATATATATAAAACATGTATGTATCTATATACATATTTTAGTTTATAATCATATCTATATTTGTATTTATATTTATATTTAGATATATTTAGATTTATGTATATTTGCATATACATCTATATATTTGTATCTATATATATTCATTTACATATCTATATTTTTTATATTTATGTATATATATATATATATATATATATATATATATTTATAATTATATCTATCTGTATATTTTCATTTACATTTATATCCGTATGATCATATCTTTAGCCGTATCCTTTTCTTCATATACATTAGTGTTTCGCTGGCCATGATTTGAGCAGTCTGCCTGTGATGGAATGTTCACTTTGAACGTAAGAATATGTTCAAGAGGGCGAGAGAACCTCGCGGGTCTCCCGGCCCGTCGGCCACAAAATGGCGGCGGCGGTCGAAGACCGGCAGGGAGGAAAGGAGGGAGGGAGGGAGGGAGGGAGGAGGAGGTGACCATTTCGCCATTTCGGACGGGGAGCGGGAGAGGACGGGGAGAGTGTGTGTGGGGGAGAGAGTGAGAGACAGAGAGAGCGAAAGAGAGAGAGAGGGTGAAGGGAGGAGCAGAGATAAATAGGGAGATGGAAACAGAAAGAGAGAGAGACAGTGATATAGCAGGAGAGAGAGAGAGAGAGAGAGAGGGAAGGAAAGAGACAAGACAGAAACGGACAGGCGGAGAGCCAACGGACGGGCCAAGGGGGTAAATAGGGAGATTATATTTATTATTTATTTATTTTGTTTTTATTCATTCACTTGTTTATTTTATTTATTTATTTATTTTATTTTATCTATTTATTTACTTATTTTTTTATTATTATTTTTTAGCAGAAAATCACCAAAAAATCCTGAAGATTAACTTTTGCTCGGGAAGCGTTGCTAAGCTTTTTATTATTATTACTATTATTATGATTATTATTATTATTATTATTATTATTATTATTATTATTATCATTATTATTATTATTATTATTATTATTATTATTATTATTATTATTATTATTATTATCATCATCATCATTATTTTTATTTATTATTTTGTATTATTATTTTTTGTATAATTTTTTGTATTATTATCTTTTTTTTTTTTTTTTACTTTTTTTTTCTGAAGAGGCTTAGAGCAAAACCGGTCAGGAACAAACTCGGATAAAGACCAGCGTCCTCTTCAACTTGTCATAATGCCTCAATAATTATTAATTTATCTATTCATTTACCGATTTATTTATTTATTTGTTTCTTTGTTCATTGACTTCTTTATTTGTTTATTCATTTATTCGCCCATATATTCTATTCATTCTCTTTGTTCATCTGCCGACTTGTGTGCTGAGATTACAGCTAAGCGTCTCCGTGCGTATGCCACACCCCATTGACCCTTACCCATTCAAATACTCATCTCCTCTCTTTTTACAATTTCTCTTTTCCTCTTCTCCTTATCTCCTTTGAAGAAGTCCTTAACATGGCGGAGAGAAAAAATGTAGAGTGTGTTGTCTTGTATTTCGTCCTCTCCATTCACCAGCGCTTCTCTCCTCAAGGGAGAGTAGAAGTTAAAAGGGACTCTGGGCCGTATGGGTGTTACTAGAGTCCCTAACGTGTAGACTGCATAAGATTCATGTAGTCAATATCTCACACGGGGGATGAATATACATGTGTGTGTGTGTATGTATGTATGTATGTGTATGTATGCAGAAAGAGAGAGGGGATAGAGAGAGAGAGAGAGAAAGAATTAGAAAGAGAGAGGACGAAAGGATGGTTGAAAAGAACTGAGAGCCACTTGAGTTTTTTCCCCACTCCTCCTCCTCCTCCTCCTCCTCTCCAGCTGACGTTTTCTCTCGTGACGCTGAGCATCGCAGGTCAGTCAGTTAGTCAGTCAGTCAATCAGACGTTAGTTAGTCAGTCAAGCGTCAGTCAGTCAGTCAGGACGTCTCCTGACACCAAAGAACCGTCAAGGACTTCGACAGAGTCCGTGAAAAGACTCGATCTGAGGCTCTCAACAACGAGAAGGGGAGAAGAGGAGAAGAGGAGAAGCAGAGGAGGAGAATAAGGAAGAGGAGGAGAGAGAGGATAAGGAAGAGGAGAAGGAGGAGGAGGAGGAGGAGGAGGAGGAGAGGAGAAAGAATGTATCCTGGACAGGGGCCCATTTGTTTGGAATACTTGTCCGAATTGGTAGGTGTTGGTCCCCCAAGTTCTGTGGAATAATCCTTCAGCTCTGACAAAGGGACCCCCGAAAAGGCCACCACCTTTAGGAAATGTTCCCGTGGCCCTCTAAGAGGGCCCAGAGAGACCCTCAAATATCTTCAGTCTTGGAGTGTTTTCTCCACCCTTCTACAAGAGCTTTTTTTTTTTTTTTTACTCTGATTTCAGTTTTCTGTTATTTATATTTTCATGAATGTTTTTAGCAGTTTTTTTTAATTACCCTTTCTATTATATACAAAATAATGAGAATCCCTAAGGATATCGGACAGAGCTCCACATGTCTGAACACACACACACACACACACACACACACACACACACACACACACACACACACACACACACACACACACACACACACACATATCCTTCAGGAGAGCCTGCTTCCCACCGCTGCAGTACCTCAAGGAAGACCCCCACCGAGTATGAGAACCCTTCGAGAAGGACCCTCAGTCTCTTCGTGGGGGTGTCAAGGAAAACCTCTGGTTGAGGACCTTTTACGACCTGGAGGAGGACCTCGAGGATTTGTTTGTTAGCAAACTCTCTCCTGGCGAAGTACAGGACCATTGGGTTTGAAGTTATTTACAAAGCCAGATGGTGTTGAGAACCAGCTGAGGATGTAACCACCTGGTCAATAATATCACACTGGCCTATTTTTCCTCCGACTATTGGAGCAAATTTGCAGCCCGCAGTTTCCAGGAAGGAATCCGATATGCTGGAGGAAAATGAACTTCCTCCAGCATATCAAGTCGTTGAGAGAACAAGATTGTGATTTTACGGAGGAAAAAATCCTGGAGGTGGGCGGTACCGCCGATGAATCGGAGGTTGGAGGAAAAATAGCCCAGTGTGATGAGATGAAACGAAGCCGAAGCCTTGTTGGAGTTAATGCATCCGAACGCATTCAGAAATGGAAAGGTAGGAGGCGGGTAAGGAAGAGGAGGAGAAAGATGAGGAGGAGGAGGAGGAGGAGGAGGAAGAGGCGCAGCGGGATTGGGAGGGGCCACTTGGGTGTAGGGAGCAGAGTATAGGGGGGGGGAGAAATGGGGGGAAAGGGGGAGAGGAGCAACAAGAGGAAATAGGCAAAAACAGACGAGGCAGGGAAAGTAGCAAACAGGCAACGCAAGGAAGAGTGAAGAGGAGCGAGGAAGATGGAAGGAGGGAGGAAGCTGGAGGGAGGGAGGGAGGGGAGAGACTCTCTTCTATGAGAATGAAAAAGAAATTTCTAGCTTAAAGAAAAGAGAAGAGAGAGAAAGAGGGCGGATGAGAAAGAGAGGGAGAGAGAGAGAGAGAGAAAGAGAGAGAGAGAGAGAGAGAGAAGAAGAGACAACCCACCACCTCCACTTTCACCACCACTATCACAACCAGCTATCACCACCACCACCAACAGCTGCTGCACCCCCTCCCCCTCTCTCCCCCACCCTCCGCTAGCTCACCTAATCACGCACACCTAGACGACTAGTTGAGGGCCTTAGAATAATACCGGGCCCCTGAATAAGGATATTATAATAGGCTGGAAGTGACGGACCCCCAAATGGCAGTGGGGTCCCAATGCACGGGTTCTCAAGTTTCAGACTATAATGAGGATGACGGGGTCCTCCTCAGGGGTCACCCTTGGGGGTCTCTCCTCGAGGGGGGGTCACCCTCCAAGGGTCCCCCATCTCGCCCTCGGAAACACACAATCATGGTCGATGAAATGACTCGAGGATGAGAATAACACTCGAAGATGAGCTGATCCTCGAAGGTCGAGTGAGGAAGGGGGAGGTGGGGTTACTCCTTAAATGAATAAAATCGCCAAGCGGCAGTCGGCATAGAAAGGGAAATGGACCACCTGGTAAGCAAGGGGCTTAATCGTCAGATTGCCTGGTTAATCACTTCAATGGTTAATCAATTAATTAATTAATTGATTGGACAATCTTTACATATACAAACACACACATGTGCACACGCACGCACGCATACATATATATACTGTATATTCATTTGTATATTTATTCATTTATATGAGTTATATTGACTATGAATAAAACATATATATTAAAAGAAAATTAGGAATATCTTACGAGATTATATAAAATCTCTCTCTCTCTCTCTCTCTCTCTCTCTCTCTCTCTCTCTCTCTCTCTCTCTCTCTCTCTCTCTCTCTCTCTCTCTCTCTCTCTCTCTCTCTCTCTCTCTCTCTCTCTCTCTCTCTCTCTCTCTCTCTCTCTCTCTCTCTCTCTCTCTCTCGTCTACGTTAAGGTATCACGCGTGACGCAACGTCACACTAACGAATTTTCGGGGTCAGTCACCACCCCCCACCTCGCCGTCACGTGACACCGAGGGGCCCCGGCATCACGTCACAGAGTGACGGATCACGTTACTGTAAACGCTTGGATCGGATGTCTGTTGGCATGATGTGACACGTCCGACACACAACGGTTGTTGGAGGGGAAAAGGAGAAGGGGAGGGGAGAGGGGCGAGGGGAGGGGAAAGGGGGGGAGGGGCAACGCCCCTCTAATACTCCCTTGATCCCCGCATATCTTACACGATATCTACGTTACTATGTATATATATATATATATATATATATATGTATATATATATGTATATATATGTATATATAATATATATGTATATATATATATATGTTTATATATATAATATATATATATATATATATATATATATATATATATATATATATATATATATATATATATGGACATTCTAGAAGCTCTGCCAATGGATTCGAAACCTGACCTTGGCAGAGCTTCTAAATATGTTAAGTCTGTCTTTAATATATATATACATATATATATATATATATATATGTATATATATATGTATATATATATATATGTGTGTGTGTGTGTGTGTATTTACAGTATGTATATAAACAAGATCCCAAGCAGAATACCGATCCATCTCTACTGTCTCTGAATAGATTTAGTTGTATGAGATTTATTCCTACTTAACCACGATCATGTTAATCTGATTTTGTCACATATATGGTGTGGTAGCTGTGGTGGCAGTGGTAGTGGTGATGATGGTGGTGGTAGTGGTGGTGATGATGGTGATGGTGGTATTGGTGATGATGATGGTGGTAGTGGTAGTGGAGGTTATGATGATGGTGGTAGTGGTAGTGGAGGTTATGATGATGGTGGTGGTGGTAGTGGTAGTGGCGGTGATGGTGGTGATGGTGGTGGTGGTGGTGATGGTG
>NC_134800.1:45039344-45041844 GCF_046742065.1 Oratosquilla oratoria
ATACACTTGTTGAGCCGACACGCCCGGCACTGGTTGCGGTGCGTCTTGTCCACCAGGCATCCTCCGTCCGACTTGCTCTTGCACACGTACTGACGGTTCCGCCGGATGGAACGCTGCAGGAGGAAGAGGTCAATCGAGGTCAATATTGGGGGTCACTATATACATTGTGTGTGTAGTGTGTGTGTGTGTAGTGTGTGTATGTGTGTGTAGTGTGTGTGTGTGTGTGTGTGTGTGTGTGTGTGTGTGTGTGTGTGTGTGTGTGTGTGTGTGTGTGTGTGTGTGTGTGTGTGTGTGTGTGTGTGTGTGTGTGTGTGTGTGTGTGTGTGCGTGTGTGTGTGTGTGTGTGTGCGCGCGTGTGTGTGTGTGTACGCGTGCGTATGTGTATGTGTGCATGTGTCTATACAAAATATCTACATATAAATATTTAGCAAAATATAAACAAAAGCCATTCGTACACAACAACCAAAATCCAGGACAAAGGACTTAATCTCAAATTCTTGGTATTCTATTGATCCCATCTACCACGCCGGTTACATAGTCGGATATGCTGCCGGCGCCGGCATAGTCAACCTTGGCTTACCTTGAAAAAGCCGGCACAGCCGTCACAGGCAAAGATCCCATAGTGTTTGCCGGAGGAATGGTCTCGGCAGACCTTGCAAGGAATGTCATAAAGAATCCGGCCTGCAACAAGGGAAACATATATAACACTAAAGAGAAGTAGCACATTTCTAAATCGCACAGACAATCCACAGCCGGAGTGAAAGAAAAACTTAGAGGAGGGTTGCAGTTAGCAGCCGAAATATAGAAGTTAATGGGGTTTTTTTTTCTTTCAGTCCAACTGTGGGTTCTGTGTGTGAACACATTAGTAACTTAAAATGGTAATTACCGACAAAATGGTCAGAGTAGATACCATATAAAGATGGAACTGTAATTAGATTCCAGCGTTTCACTTGTTAAAGCTTTTTCCAAGTACAGCGTATCTACTCTAACCAACAAATTGATAGTCATCCCCATGTGCTAATAGTAATCGTGATGGTAAAAGTAATGCCGATAAAGATGGTGATCACAAAAGTAATAACAATGATGATAATGATGATGATAATATTATTCAGAGGTCCAATTTCAATTGTGCACCGCTTAGTTGTGGGTTCGAGTCCCGCACTTCTGTCTGATTCCTAGGAGTGAGTGTTACCTGACCCAGCAGTCCCCGAAGCGCATAGTAGGGCAAAGGTGACGACCAGCATAATGCTTCTTACCCCGAATGCAATGTTCACCGCAAACAACAACTGACTCCCCTCCAACTTCACTCCCGCTCATCGAAGTAGTAGTAGTAGTAGTAATAGTAGTAGTAGTAATAGTAGTAGTAGTAGTAGTAATAGTTGAGGTAGTATTAATAGTCTAGCAGAGTGCCTAAGAGGTACCAGGTTCCCACGCCCTAAATCAGCACACATACAGAACCTCGATTTTGAGCAGACTATTAGAAAGTACGATAGATATAATTTTGTATTAGGGTTTATTAAAGTTAAATAGTATGAAATATAAAAGTGTAGTCGACCATACTCATTGACGACAGATCCTGACTGCTTTCACCACACAGTTCCACTAGTATGGAGGTCGTTTATTAATGATAAAAAAGAACAGTAGTTGTAGTAGTAGTATTAGTAGTAGTACCAGCAGTGGTAGCAATCATACTTATGAAAAAATAAATGTCGATAAAAAATAATGGATCTATTACTATTACTACCTAAATTGTTGGTGATTATAACAATGATAATTTGGATATAAAGACCAGATTCCCACATCGCTACGGGGGATATTCACCCTTAAGGTATTGGTGATCACGTCATAGGGTATTGGAACAACTCTTGTGTCCGCATGTGTCACACGCGTGACACGTGCGTCACGCGTGACACGTGTCACATTGAAGTGCCCAAATGTAATAAAATCATCTGCCGCTAGCCAGAACATTGTACATATGGGGACACATGTTCGATACCTCCTGGTAACTCGTCTTGGTATTTGGTAACAGTTAAGGGGTTATCACACCGGGCTAATTTTCCTCCGATTGTTGGAGCAGGTTTGCAGCCCGCAACTTTTGGGAAGGAAGTTGATATGCTGGACGAAAATAAATTTCCTCCAGCATATCAAATGACTTTCTATGTAAATTGTTGAGAAAGCAAAATAGTTTGCCATAGTCACTTGACGGCGGAAAAAGTGCTGGAGGTGGGTGGTACTGCCGATGAATTGGAAATCGGAGGAAAAATATCCCAGTGTGATGAGGCCTTTACGGGAAAAAAAAATCGTCACATTTAGTAACAACTGTACAAACAGAATCTTGTGTTCATTTCCAAGACACTTCCTGTTCAACTGAACATATATCAAAACACCTTTAATATCAAAACTCGCGGTGAACTTGTGATCCCGTCTGTACGTATTCTGGTAACATGTGGTTGGTAACTGTGCCTGGTCGTGGGAACCCAGCCGGCACCGGCGCTTTGTC
>NC_134800.1:45049344-45069344 GCF_046742065.1 Oratosquilla oratoria
TCGACTGGACAAGGAGCATCTCTTGGCCGAGGATGAGGTCTTGCTTCTTCTCCTGAAGAAGGCGAAGAACGAAATTGTCTTTTTTTTATTGGCGGGTCTGGTCACAGTTTTCAGTTATCGACTGGTTTCGCCAAGACAGTTTTCTTATTCATCAAGTCCGTTTTTGTTTTTTTTATATTATAAGTGTGTTCGTTAAGTTTGTTTACAAAGTTCACCAAAAGGACACAACACGTTTTGAAATGTGGGTTGGTTTCTGCACGTCACAAGGGGGGAACCCGACTACAATGTTCTTCCTCCTCCGAATGATGAACTAAAGGTCAGGAAGCATCATTAAAGACAAATCGATCTTGCTTTCTTGTCAACACTGCGAGCGACTTGCTCCCGCCATCACCGGATCCCGCGCGCCTATTGGTTGACGCGCGAGACAAGCTCCGCCCCGAGTCGACGCCGGTTTCTGATTGGTCCCCGGGAGTGACCGACGGCGCGACTCAGTCCACACGACCCGCCCTCACATTGTTGACACTTGACGTAGACCGTCAGCGCGCTCGCTGATTGGTCGGAAGTGAGCGGAGTCGGTTCTGATTGGTTCCTGGGACGGACAGACGGTGCCTGGTCTTCTTCTCACCGATAGACTTTGAGTTCATTGTTGTTTCATTATGTGGGGCGAATCTGATTTTTGTACTCTTCAAGAGGACAAAGAGCAAAGGTCACTCTTATCCAGGGGAACATCCCGGGAGTGAGGGGAGGGGGGGAGACCGGTTGCCGACTCTCACGCCCGGTAGTCACACGTGGGGTCCCCGGAAAAAGATACCGGAACGAAATGAGGGTCGCCAACTACCTTTGACAGACACCGAATTTAAAAAAATATATATAAAAAAATTAACTATAATAAGATAAGAATAAAGATAATTCTAATAATGATGATAAATGAGGGTGGCCAACTTCCGTTCCCAGACACCGTATTAAAGAAAATATATAGAAAATAAAATAAAGTAATAAAGTAAAAAATAATGATAGTAATGATGATAAATGAATTTGAAAAAATACAAAATCAAATGAGATAAATCCAAAGACACAAGACTAATGTTATTGTATGTGGAACCGTGTGACTGAACATACAAGACACGCAGACACACAGACACATGTCCAAAGCCTGCGTGAGCCTAAGAGGCACACCTGCGTGCGCAGACACACGTGCGCAGACACACGTGCGCAGACACATCCTCATCCAAAGCTTCTCTCTCAGAATGAGCTTCTCTGCTTTACAAAAAATAAATAAATAGAAAAATAAATAAGACAAAATGAATATATTAAATAAAATAGATAGAATAAGATGAATGAAATAGATAATAAACAAAATATAGAATAGAATAAAATAAATTAGATAAGACAAAACAAGCTGAAATAAAGTAAAACAAAAATAAATAAAACAAAACAAAATTAAATTAAGTAAAGTAGGCTAAATAAGAAAAAATAATAAAACATGAATGTAAAAGGTCACGGTTGTAGAACTCAGTGAGAGGTTTAGCAGGCAGGCCGGCAGGTGGGCAGACCGGCAGGCAGGCAGGCAGGCAGGCCGGCAGGACAACGGAGCGGGGCACAGCCGGTCGCGACCGTCTCTTAGCGCGGAGTGCTCACTTGCAACTACAGCCGGTCTCTTACCCGCCCGGTGCCGGCTTCCTAAACCCTCCTGAACCGGTTTTGTATTCCGTCTCGCCTCCCTACCTACCGGCTGAATAATCGCAATCGTTAAATAACCGGTGCCGGTTGAGTAACGCCGGTTGTGGCCTTTCCACATCACCGGCATTCTTATACAGCCGATGCACTGGTTTCCCCCCTCTCTCTGTCTGTCTCTATCTCTCTCTCTCCTCTCTCTCTCCTTCTCTCTCTCTCTCTCTCTCCTTCTCTCTCTCTCTCTCTCTCTCTCTCTCTCTCTCTCTCTCTCTCTCTCTCTCTCTCTCTCTCTCTCTCTCTCTCTCTCTCTCTCTCGCTCTCTCTCTCTCTCTCTCTCTCTTGATCTATTATCTATCTCCCTCTTTCTCCCTTCCACTCCCTCCCTGTCTCTCTCTCTCTCTCTCTCTCTCTCTCTCTCTCTCTCTCTCTCTCTCTCTCTCTCTCTCTCTCTCTCTCTCTCTCTCTCTCTCTCTCTCTCTCTCCCTCTTTCTCTCTCTCTATATATATATCCCTTCCTCTCTCTCCTCTTTTCCACATCTGTTCTCTCCCTCCTCCCCCCACCCTCTTTCGTGCAGCAGTCGACATTTCAAGGGACTTTATAAGCACCCCTATGGGACAGAGTCACGAAGCTCTCTTTTGTGTTTGGCGACTAATCTCCTCCCGAAGAAGAATGCAGATCACATTTGAGCTTCTCCACTCTCCCCTTCACTCTGCTTTGCCCTCCATAAATCTCTCCCTCCTCCTCCTCCATTCTAACTCCGTAACTCCATTGTCCCCCAATACTGAGATACTCCCTCTTCCCCTCTCTTACTCCCTCACTCCCTCCAAGAGTCTTGGAAGGAGTGAGGGAGGGAAAATGTGGAGTATGGAGGGAGGAGTAGGGAAGGGAAATGGAGGGAAGGAGATTGTTTGTGGAGAGAGACCGAAGCCACCTTTGCCTTAGGTGCTTGGGATGCCGAGGAAACTAGAACCGACGAGTCTGTTTGCTGAATCGTTCTTATGTCATTTAATCAAATTTCGCCCAAAAGATCGCCAAATCGCATTTCGCCATATCACAATATGCCGAATTACATTTCGCCAAAATTGCATTTGGCCAAATTTCATTTCCCCAAACGAAAATTCTCCAAATTGTGTTTCGCCATATTGCATTTCACCAAATTATATTTCCACAAATTATGTTTCGCCCAATTTTATTTTGCCAAATTTCATTTCACTAAGTCATGTTTTGCCTAATTTCTATTTCACCAAATCTAACCTAATCTAGTCAAACCTAAACTAACTAAAACTAGTTTGGGAATGTGCTTAACTTAAATGTATTTGATGGAATCATATTTGACTAAATGATAATTGGCGAAATGGTATTTGGTAAAATGGGAAGTCACCCATTTGGCAGAAAGGATTCGAACTTAGGACCTTTAAAACACCAGTCGAGCGTTGCACCTCTTCACCACCGGGAGGGTGAGCGGGAGTGTGTGGAGGTGGAAGGAGAGAGAGAGAGAGAGAGAGAGAGACTTATGGGAACCATGGGAGTTGACACACAGGATTTGTAGGTGGGGGGAGGGGGGAGAGAGAGAGAGAACCTTCTCTCTCATGGCGTTGACAAACGGGGATCAACTTAATCCTGGGTCAATTATCTGGCGCAGTGACCCACGCGGTGACCTAGGCTGACCTGAGGTCAGCCGGGTCACGCGAGGGATTTGTATTTGGAGGTCATTACAGACCAGACTGGTGCCGAATTCGACTCTCCCCCCAACATACACACACACCTCCCCCTCCTCCTCCTCCTCACCCTCCTCCCCCTCCTCTCCCTCCCCGAAGTAACTAGTGAATATATAAACAGAGGGTCATAACCTAGGGGCGTTGTGGATGGGGGGAGGGGGAGGGGGAAGGTGGAGGAAGGCATGATTATAACCCCTTAGCTAATGAGGGGTGAACTGATTAGATTGGGGTGGGAATGGGGGGTTGCCACGGAAATGAATGAAATGATTTGGCGAAAACCATGTGATGATAGGAGGACATGAAAATTAATCAATAGATAAATAAAGAAATAAATAATCAAATAAACAAACAGATGAATGAATAAATATAATATCTTTGGATTCATGTTTGCATCAGTAATGAGACACATGAATGCAAACATATGTCAGACTTGTTGGCAACATGACACGTACACTTGTGGTCCAGACAAAGTTAGAGATTGTTTGTGGTTAGGTTCTAAACAAGTTGACGATATTGAATGCATGCATGTTACCAACATAGCTACAACAATATGGCTGGATTCATGCTTGGAACATATCTAATGCTTGCTCACATTTCTAACACATGTCTGGAACATGTTGGGTACATGTTTGGCGCATGAATAGAACAAGTGTATGCAAGCACATTTAGGAATGAACTGTAAATCGTCCACATGGATGTCGCCGACATGTCTGCAGAAAGAGAAGACGACAGGATCTGTGCATATGTTTCAAACAAGTTGGACACTTGTTCGTTGTCAAGTTATAAACATGTTGTCGACAAACAGGCTTCCGAGGAAGCACAGCTGTGGAGGATGTGGTTGGAAGGGGGTGAGGGAAAGGTTGTTATTCGCTCGAGTCACGTGACTGGAGGGAGTGGTTGAGAGGGAGGAGGGGGTCTCCGACTTGTGACACACAGTGAGATGAAATGAGTGAAACATGTGTGTAACAAGAATCAAACTTAAGCCTGTTCACGAATAAACCTCAATATTAACCAGAATAATAAGAGGATGAATTGGAGGTTGAAGGAAAAACAGCCCGGTGTATCCATCACTAACCATCACCCACCACGCACGTGATCCACAGGCTTGCAACATAACGAGACTCCCCTTCTTGCTAACCTTGCATTTCCCACAACATACCCCTAACGCAGCATATTTCATGACAAACAAGATAGATACCCAATGTCACCAGACTAACTTATCAAAAGTCCTTTTATTATAACTGCCCTAGCATATTACGCATAAACTAACATAGATATAATATACCTAACAATATCCACTAATTATACAACTAACCCTTTTATATATAAACTGACCCTAATGCATAGAATAGCGAGACTAACGCCTTTGCTTACAGTAACCTACTAACAACCTATATAACATTTAACACCCATGTCACGTAGTCAGAGGCTGGGTAGGTCAAGAGCCTACCGGCCAGTCGTCAAGAGCTGGGCAGACCGAGCAGGCTGCCAGCCTATTGTGCCCTAAGGTCAAGGCCTGGCACTTATTGTAATCTGGCCACAGGGCCCATTTGTACCTTATCATATTTGCAAACCAGATTTGCCTCAATTGTTAATTAAAGTAGAAAACTCCCGTTTTGGAGTTTATCTCGCCCGCATTAAGTCCTCCTTACGTAACCAACAAACCTATTTAACGGTTACACAACCTATCTAACGGTTACACCGGTGTGATAACCCCTTTCAGCAGTTTAGACCATTCGTAGGTATGACCATAACCAAAGAAAACGAGCCTATGAATATTTGGTTGCCGCCAAGTGATTTTAAATCAAGTTTGGGCGATAGGGAGGGGGAGGAGCTGGACATAATGTGACGTCATTATCGTTGTGTGACGTCATAGGTGTGACGCGTAACACTCGCCATTGCGGCCTCACGTTTGACGTAAATCCTGGTGACGGTGTGACGTGTGTGTGTGTGTGTGTGTAAGAGTCTATGTATGTGTGTGTGTGTGTAAGTCTGTGTACGTGTGTGTGTTTATGTGTAAATTTGCGTACATGTTTGTGTGGTTCACCATGGTCTTGGATCACGTGTTGGACCCGTGATCGACAGCTATTTCCCTCTGTATACGTATGTGTGTGTGTGTATATATGTAACAGTCTGTGTACGTGTGTGTGTAATTTTGTGTGTACGCTTGTGTGTGTGTACATGTGTGTGTGTGTGTGTGTGTGTGTGTGTGTGTGTGTGTGTGTGTGTGTGTGTGTGTGTGTGTGTGTGTGTGTGTATGTGTGTGTGTGTGTGTGTGTGTAACAGTTTGTGTACATGTGTGTGTATAAGTGTCTGTGTAAGCGCGTGTGTATGTGCGTATAGATACATCTTACACCTACACAAATACACACATTTACATAAACAAATGACCATACTCACATTGTCCCGAAATCCTACAGTCGACGTGTAGATGTGTACGTATAAACATATGTGCACATATGTACGTATAAGTGCGTGTGCACATGTGTGCATATAAACGTATGTGCACACGTGTTCACGTATCAAGGAGTGGATAAACCAGCAGAATATGAAGACCATAGTAAACCTTTTCCTTCATATTTCCTGTATGACCGCTCCTTATCTGATGAGAAGGAGGAGGAGGAGGAGGAGGAGGAGGAGGAGGAAAGGGGGAAGAGATTTAGAGGGAGTGGGAGGGAGGAGGGGGAGGGCGGGATGCGAGTTGCTCGCTGCCGCACCTTCGGTGTTTCTCAAACGCGGGTTGTCTTCTTCTTAAGCGTCCTTCTCACGCCTCCTGGTCGACCTGATTGCATCTCTCCTTTGGCTTCCTCCTCCTCCTCCTCTTCCTCCTACTCCTCCTCCTCTTCCTCCTACTCCTCCTCCTCCAACTACTACTAATCTTCCTTCATGCGTATAGAAGAGACAAATTAACGCAAAGCCAAGCAGATAGATTAGAGCACAAAAGATTTCGTCGAGGATCTAAAGGGCTTATCAAAACCAGTAGGAAATTACAAGAAGAGTACATTGCCTCTAAATGCATTGAAAAACTTAAAAGATTTTTTCAGATATATCAGAGAAAGAGAAAAGTACCCAAGAGCACCATTGTGCCCCCCCTCTTCCAATCAACAAGGGGGGGGGAGGGTTGTAATAGATGAGAGGGCAAGGGCAGTCATCCTAAATGACTAATTTGCGTCTGTTTACTATTGAGAACTGCAGAAACGAACAGTCAGTTCCACCACGATAGACACTAGCTACACGCCTTTTTAACATGGATATTACAGAACATGAAGTGATGCGTGTTATAGCGGTATATAAACTTAAAATGTGCAAATCACCTGGACCAGATGAAATTTACCCAAGAATACTCAAAGAAGTTAGAGGCAACATGCAGGCCCCTCAGTGCGATTTTTAACCTATCTTTACAACCTGGAAGAGTTGTGCAAGATTAGAAATTAAAAAATGTTGCGTTCTTCTTTAAAAGGGGTAACATATCTAATTCTGGTAATTATTGGCCAATCAACGTTGCTTCAGTTCTACGCAAACCAATGGAATCTATCCTGAGAGAAATTGTGGAATTCTTGGAGAAAAACAATATTACTAAAGATTCACAACATGGTTTCCGTACTAAGCGCTCTTGTCTGACAAATTTTCTCGACTTCTTGCATGATATTTATGGGAATAGTGAAGAAGGGAAGGTAATTGACGTTATATAGCTTGACTTTCAAAAAACGTTTGATAAAGTTCTACATAAGAGGTTACTAAACAAACTATGGATTTTTCTGAGTGGCTGTCTAGTCATAAGCACCATGTTTTGAGTGGAAAATGTTTCAACTGGCGTTGTGTACCAAGTGGAGTACCTCAAGGTTCAGTGCTAGGTCTTATACTCTTTCTGATATAGATTAATGACTTGGATAAAATTTTAAAGTATAAATTATCTGAATTTACAGATGATACAAAAATGCAAATAAGGTATTATCTTTAACACGGCAACAAGAATTACAATTTGATTTGAACATTTTATTTGCCAATGGACACAAATTTCCCAGATGTCCAGGTCAACTACACGATCAATGGTGTACATCTGTGAAGTGTAGAATAAGAGAAAGAACCTTAGTGTTGTGATTTCTAATTATCTCAGACCAACCACACAATGCTCGGGGGTCGTAAGTACTGTAAGTGAATTAATTAGATTTATAGGTAGAGCATTTGAGATTAGAACTGAAGAAATTATTCTTAATATTTACAGTGCTCTAATCAGACTCAAACTATAATATTGTGTTCAGTGCTGGTCTCCATATTATAGAAAGAATATAGAAAAAAATCGAAAAAGTGCAGCGTGGAGTAACAAAGGTCATTCTTAGATTGCGGAACAAGCTGTACGAGGAGTGCCCAAGTGAATTAGATTTGTCTAGTCTCTCGAAAGGGACACTGAGAGGGCATCTAATCGAAGTCTTCAAAATTGTCAAAGGAATTGAAAACAAGGACGTGGAAAATATTTAACAATTGATATCTCTAATACAACTAAGAGTAATGGATACAAATTTGTAGGAAAGCTTATTTCAAACAAACGTGGCAAAATACTCTTTTTTCAACCGCGTTATTAAAATAGGGAATGGTCTACCATCTAACGTTATTGATTATTCCACTGTTGATATTAAATTCTTCCTCCTCCTCCTCCTCCTCCTCCTACTCCTACTCCTACTTCTCCTCCTACTCCTACTCCTCTTCCTCTTCCTCTGCTTCCTCCTCCTCCTCCTTTTCCTCTTCCTCCTTCTCCTCCTCCTATTCCTCTTCCTCATACTTCTCTTGCTTTGCTTCCTCCTCCCCTCCTCTTTTTCTTCCTCCTACTCCTACTCCTCATCTTCATCCTCTTTCCCCTCCTTCTCCTCAACCTCTTCCTCATCCTCTTCTTCTTCCTCCTCCTCCTGTTCCTCCTCTCCCTCCTCCTCCTCTTCCTCCTCCTCCTCCTCCTCCTCTTTCTCCTCCTCCTCCTCTTCCTCCTCCTCCTCCTCTTCCTCCTCCTCCTCCTCCTCCTCCTCCTCGTACTCCTTTTCCTCCTCTTCTTCTTTCTTGTACTCCTGCTCCTCCTCCTCCTACTCCTCGTACTCCTCCTCCTCCTTCTCGTACTCCCCCTCCTCCTCCTCTTCCTCCTCCTCTTCTCCTCCTCTTCCTCCTCCTTTTCTCCTCATTCTCTTCCTCCTCTCTTCCCTCCTCCTCTTCTCCTACCCTTCCTCCTCTTCCTCCTTTCTTCTCTCCTCCTGACTAACCAAACAAATTGTTAATAATGCCATATTAACAGCTAAACGGTATGACAAAATAAATAGAAAATACAAAAAAGTTATTTAATTTTCATTGAACCTGTTTGAACACAAAAAATCCCCTTTCCTATTCTGGCTAGCGCCAGACGATTCTATTCATCCAGCTCTTGAGCACTGAGGGTATGACGTCAACAGTAACCAGGTGGTAAAGGTATTTGGCGAAATGGTATTTGGTAAAATGATATTTGGCGAAATGGGAAGTCACCCCTTCACCATAAAGGACTCGAACTTGGGACCTTTAGAACCTGAGGCAGAGTCGTAGAGGTGGTAGAGAGAAATAATCAGATTTTATTTTATTTATTTATTTTATTTATTTATTTATTTATTTTTTATTATTATTATTATTATTATTATTATTATTATTATTATTATTATTATTATTATTATTTTTTTTTTTTTTTTTTTTTTTTTTTTTTTTTTTTAAGATTTGTCTCCAGCAATAACAGAATCCAGGGTACCTCCGGTCCGTAGGGTGTCACTAAAATTCAATAAGATAGTGACTGCTTATGGAGTCAGTACCTTGTACTGTTTGATACCGGAGGTGTTAGAGTTAATCTGAGATACATGACTCGATCGAAACGCGTTCATGTCCACTCAGAGGTCAGCCCAGGTCATTTGGGGGGGAAGCATTTTTTGAATCAGGGTCATAACGTCATCAAACGGACCCAGAAAGCCCGTGGACGAGGCCAAAGCCCTCGAAATCCTGAGGGGCATCGTGGCCATATGCAGGGACGAGGGTCAGGCGCTCGAGAACGCCCTGAAGGTCTTCGAGAACGAGACCGGCCCTCTTGCCCGCCTGCATGAGCTGGTTCGAGCTCTTATACCGACTCTGGATGGATGGGGACACTCTCCGGGAACTGGGCTCACCCCGGAGGCGACCGCGCGCCCTGTCGCCAAGTGTCCCCATACGCCGAAGACCACGATGACCTAGAGGATCCGTAAGAACACCGCTGCAATAGCCCCAACAATAGTCCAAAGAACCTTCCAGGTTCTTTGCGCCAAGACACTTTCTTCCAATAAATCCAAAATTTTGACTTTCCGACCAAGACGCACAACACCAAACAAACAATAGAAAAAAACTACAACCATCCAAAATCGCCATCGAATACAAAGAAAAGCAATAGTCAAACAAAGAGGAAAACACCAGCCATCAAATCCATAGAATGCAAAATACATCAATCCATTTTTCCATCCAGAAAGAACTCCCATAGCAAAACACGCCATTTCACCAACACAAACAAACAACACTCAATAGTCAAATCAATCCGTATGTACCAATCCGCCACCTACCACAACGCACCACCTCTCCTCCAAGAAATCAACGGCTTCGGGCACTCCGCACCATCCAGAACGTCCGGAAGCAAGTCTCCCCCCAGGAGGAAGAACAGGAGACCCTGCAGAATCTCCTCAAGGGACGGGCGAAAGGACCTCCCAGAACGGCCTCGGGGTCGTTCGCCAGCAGGCTTCCGGAAGCCTCCTATCCCCGGACGATCAACGTCCTGAGTCCACCGGTGCCCCGCGAAGTGAGGGCTTCTGGGACCGGTTCAAGGCGGGAAGGATCGACTGGTCGAAAGGAAGACCCTATGGCTACGACAACGCCCACCACGGCTTCGTCCCCGCCGTCAGGAGGAAAGGGATCCTGAAGCGCGTCTCGGCCTACGACCGGAGGCAAGGCAAATTCCAGACCCCGGCGGGCGCTTCCAGGTGGAAACCTCCGGCCATTAGAAGGACCCGGGTCCGGTTCACGCTCCCGAAGGAGTGATCACCGTTCTCGAGCGAGGAACGTGTTTTAACACAACGTCAATCAAGTGACGTTGTATCTTGAGCCCATCGTTTTGTTATCGTTATTGTTTCGTTATCGTTATCGTTGCGTTACTGTAATCGTGTTTTACGACTTATCGTATTGTCACTGTTATCGTGTTATCACTGTTATCGTATTTTCACTGTTATCGTTTTATTCCTGTTATCGTTTTATTCCTGTTATCGTGTTATTACTGTTATCGTGTTATTCCAGTTATAGTGTTATTCCTGTTATCGTGTTATTCCTGTTATCATGGTATTCCTGTTATCGTGTTTTCGCTGTTATCGTTTTACCCCTGTTATCGTGTTATTCCTGTTATCGTCTTATTCCTGTTATAGTGTTATTCCTGTTATCGTGTTTTCATTGTTATCGCGTTATTCCTGTTATCGTGTTATTCCCGTTATCATGGTATTCCTGTTATCGTGTTTTCGCTGTTATCGTTTTATTCCCGTTATCGTGTTATTCCTGTTATCGTGTTGTTTCTTTTATCGTGTTTTCATTGTTATCGCGTTATTCCTGTTATCATGGTATTCCTGTTATCGTGTTTTCGCTGTTATCGTTTTATTCCTGTTATCGTCTTATTCCTGTTATCGTGTTGTCCCTGTTATTGTGTTTTCATTGTTATCGCGTTATTCCTGTTATCGTTTTATTCCTGTTATCGTATTATTCCTGTTTTCGTCTTATTCCTGTTGTCGTGTTATCAATGTTATCGTGTTATTCCTGTTATTGTGTTATTCCTGTCATCATGTTATTCCTGTTATCGTGTTAATCCTATCATCGTGTTATCAATGTTATCGTGTTATTCCTGTTATTGTGTTATTCCTGTTATCGTGTTATTCCTGCCATCATGTTATTCCTGTTATCGTGTTAATCCTGTTATCGTGTTATTAATGTTATCGTGTTATTCCTGTTATTGTGTTATTCCTGTTATCGTGATGTTCCTGTTATCGTGTTGTTCCTATTATCTTGTTTTCTCTGTTATCGTGCTTTCACTGTTATCGTGTTATTCCTGTTATCGTGTTATCAATGTTATCGTGTTTCCATAATGATAGAAGCGCTGGTAACTGACTGTAATCATTATATTACTTTTGCTTGATGAAGTCAGTTGTCGCTGGCCAGAACAAAATAAATAAAGTGTTTCACAGTCGGAAGAGGTCGCTCAAGGGGGAATAAAATCACCTGGCGGCAGCAGGAACGAAAGGAAAAGGACCCTCTTTTTTTTCAATATGGGGGTTTAATGCCAGCGATATCAAACGGGTTTACACGCAAATAAACTCGAAAAAGTGGCGGCAATCATAATTGAATATTTAATGTAATTACTGAAACAGACCCACAGTTAAGTAATTGGTAATTAATGTGTGGAGCATTAATTGATTAATTGAGTAATTAGTTATTGCATTTGTAATTAATTGGTAATTAATGTGTGACATATTAATTGATTAATTACTGTTGGTAATTAGTTGGTAATTAATATGTAGCGCATTAATTAAGTAATGCAATGTGTTGGTAATTAATTGGCAATTCATATGTGGCGTATAAATAAATTAATAGATTGATTAATCAATGTGTTGGTAATTAATTGGTAATCAATGTATGGGCATTAATTAATTGAGTAATCAATTAATGTGTTAGTAATTAATTGATAATTAATGTGTGGTGTCCGCACTCGTCACAGGAACGGCCGCGACGCTGATGTCACAATAGAAATAAATATCTATTACCCTCACCCCTCGTCCCCTCCCACTCCCTCCCTATTCATTAATCTATTTATTAATTTATTTTTTGCATATGTTAATTCATTTATCTATTCATTTATCTGTTTATTCGTTTATTATTTATCTACCTATTGATTCATTTACTTATTTATTAATATATTATTTATTTATTTATCTAACTATTTGTTTATTAATACATAATTTATTTATCTATTTATTCCTTCGTCTATTTATTTATTCATTATTTATTTATCTATCTATCTATTTATTTATTCATCTGTTGATTGATTGATTGATTGGACTATGCTGACGAGATCAACACCATATGAGGAAGGAGCCTTTATTTGTATGTGTTAAACACCGTATGAGGACGGAGCCTTTATTTGTACGAAATAAAGGCTCCGTCCTCATATGGTGTTTAACACATACAAATAAAGGCTCCGTCCTCATATGGTGTTTAACACATACAAATAAAGGCTCCGTCCTCATATGGTGTTTAACACATACAAATAAAGGCTCCGTCCTCATATGGTGTTTAACTCGTCAGTCTTGTCGGCAACTGCTACTTTCATGATGATTGGTCTATCTATTCTTTCTTGTGCCCAATACTCGCCAACCCACCATCCCACTCTCACGAAGTGGGAAGTGAGAAACTCCTGGCAAGGCAAGTCCTGTCAATTCCTGCAAGCCACTCTTTTTCCTTAGGCCGATGTTTGGGTCGCTTCCCCGCCTGGCCAGGACTGTCGGGAACCAACGCAAGAAGCCCGCAGCGGGTGCCGAGAATCGAACTCACGACCACCAGGCTATGAGTTCGACACGGTAACCATTGGGCTAGTGCGCGGCCTTGATGTGTCTTCATTGATATGTCTTCATTTCTTTATTCACTCATTCCATGCAATCGGTTATTACTATTAATTTATTTATTTATTCATTTATTTATCTATTTATTTATTTATTTATTTATTTATTATCAATTTATTACTATATATTTCTAATTTCTTGGTACCTTTCACCACTCATTTGGTCCACTGAGTTATTTGTTTTAGGCGTCCTTTCCCGTGTACGGAGCAAAAGCTCTCCCGGGAACTCGAAGCCGCGTCTCAAAGACGCGGAAAATTGCGATTCAGGAGATCAGGAAGAAGAGTCTGCGAAGTCAGATGTTCTTCGCGTCGACCCTTGAAACGAGGAGTCCCTCGGGACCTACAGGGATCGGGACGGGGAAGGGGGGGAGGGAGGGGGAGGGGGGAAGAGAGGGGGGAGGGGGAAGGGAGGGGGGAAAGGGGAGAAGATCACCTGAGATTTCTTCTCCTTCTTCGGGACCTAATGGTCGAGCTCGAACAAAGAAGTAATTTAAGAGATCTTCTCGTTTGTTTAGACAGAGTTCTTTGGGTCTTGCCCTCTTCCGCTAGCTGCTGTTTTGTCTTGATGTTTTATTCTTTTGCTCTCTCTCTCTCTCTCTCTCTCTCTCTCTCTCTCTCTCTCTCTCTCTCTCTCTCTCTCTCTCTCTCTCTCTCTCTCTCTCTCTCTCTCTCTCTCTCCTCTCTTCACCCTCTTCTCTTTCCTTCTTTATTATTTTCTCTCTCGCCTCTCTATCATCCCTCCCCTCTCTTCTTTCTTCTTCTTCTTCCCTTCTCCCCTCCCTTTCTTCCTTTTCCCTTTCTCTCTGTTCTCCTCTGCCGTCCTCTCTCCCCGCTCCCCTTCCCCTCTCCCTCCCCTGCCCCCCTACCCCTCCCCTCTTCTCTCCTTTTTCCTTCCTTTTCCTTTCCATCTCCCCTCTCTGCCCCTACCCCCTCCCCTCTCCCCTTCCCCTTTTCCCCTTCCCCCTTCCCCCTCCCCTTTTCTCTCCTTGTTCCTTCCTTTCCCTTTCCATCTCCCCTCTCCTCCCCGTCCCCCTCCCCCTCTACCCTCCCCTCCCCCTGTCCCTTCCCCCCTCTCCCCTCCTTCCAAAGGTACTAATACGGTCCGTGCCAATCTTCTCATCACTATCACATTGCGTCTCACACACTCGACCAAGTCTCATTTAAAGTCTCACTTGTGGAGCTCAGAAGTCCCCCATGTCTCAGAGGCTCCACAGGACCCTCCGGAGCCGTGGATTCCTTCGCAGGTACTCCTGAGGACCCGGTTCCTCCGAGATCCTGGCCCCAAAGGAGCGATAGGAATCTTCTTCCCTCGCTTTGTCCATCTTCTTCATGTGTCCAGACCATCTTGCCTGTATGTGGTATTCTCTCTTTCCCTCTCTCTCTCTCTCTCTCTCTCTCTCTCTCTCTCTCTCTCTCTCTCTCTCTCTCTCTCTCTCTCTCTCTCTCTCTCTTTCATTATCGATCTTCCCCCTCTGTCGCTCTACGTTATAATAATTTTTTATCTTTTATGTAAAAACCTCTGTCTACTACACACGAATAAGAGAGAGAGGAAGAGCGAGAGGAAAAGAGGAAGAGAGAGAAAGAACGTGCGTGTGCGTGGGTACATGTGTGTGCATTCCTATGTGTGTACGTATTTGAATGTGTGCACATGACTGTAAACCAACTTTTCCGAATTCCTGGCAACCCACATCCCATTTTCTTTCAAGTCGGACTTCATCCCATTTTCTTAAAAACTAACCTAAAAGAGAGAGAGAGAGAGAGAGAGAGAGAGAGAGAGAGAGAGAGAGAGAGAGAGAGAGAGAGAGAGAGAGAGAGAGGGAGGGAGAGAGAGAGTATAAGGTCCAACTCCCTCATCCTCAAGGATGTTCATTTGTGTCCCTCGACGTCCTACTTCGAGGACAAAGCCTCCGCCTCGAGTCACTTAATCGCATTGTCTCGAAAGCACTGAACTATTTGATGCTTTTGGGTTTTTACCTCACCAGGAGGCGCTGAGCTCTCTCCCCCCACGAGGGATTAGCTGCCCCCTGTCCCGCCGAATCCTCCGCGTCCCGCCGCCGAGACAAGCGAAGCGGAGCGAAGATAAGGTGCTACTCTCCACGGCCAAGCCTCGAAAACCACAAGGAAAATGTGACGAAGCGAGGACGAAGGCAAGGGGAGACAAGAAAAGAGAAGACAAGAGAAGACATGTAATATTAAACAAAGATTAAGAAAGGAAAGGTTAGTTAGTCCAAGCGGAGCCAAGACATGACAAAACAAACCAAGAGGAGGGAGGACAAGCCGAGCTAGAACAAGACAAGAGAAGACAATTCATAATAAACAAAAATTATGAAAACAATAGTAAGTCCAAGCTGATACAAGACAAGACAAAACAAGCCAGGAAAAGAGAAAATAAGCCAAACCAAGACAATATAAGACAAGACAAGACAAGACAATATAAGACAAGACAAGACAAGACAAGACAAGACAATATAAGACAAGACAAGACAAGACAATATAAGACAAGACAAGACAAGACAAGACAAAACAGAGAGAGGGTTTCCCATCAGATGAATAAAGATCGCCTGACGGCAGCTAGTAAACACGCACGAAGATTAATCCCCGCTTTCTGTGGGTTAATCCGACACTCGGCGAACCTTCAAATTGTCGGTTTGACGTCTTCTTTGTCCGGGAAACCAGACCCGGCTGCTGGCACATTCCGGGCCCGTATGAGATCTGGATCTGGGTCATTCCCAGAACCGTCCCCCGGATTCGCGCCTCCCCGAAATAGGTCTGGATCTTTCTGGAACTGGAAGGCTCCCGGAAACGCTAGCCTGGATCATTCCCCGGAAGTGCCCTGGAAACATTCCGTCCGGAACTGGAAGGACTCCAGCCCCCGGAATCGTTTCCAGGAATCCTCCGGTAACTATTCCGGTTAAGGTCCTTCCAGTGACCTCTTTCCACCGGATTACGGGAACCTCTCCTCACTCTTGTCTTCCAGTAGGGGATGCAAGGGCCCCAGTGTCTTTCCGGACGCACCAGAGTTTCTGGTAACCCCGGATTACTCCCCCCCCACCCCAGAAGGTATTCATTCCATATTTACTCTTCTATCGATCTCCTCCTCCTCCTCCTCCTCTTCCTCCTCTTCTTCCTCCTCTTCCTCCCCCTCTTCCTTCTCCTTTTCCTCCTCTTCCTACTGCTCTTCCTTCTCCTCTCCCTCCTCTTCCTCTTCTTCCACCTCTTCTTCTTCCTCTTCCTCGTCCTCCTCTTCTTCCTCCTCTTCCTCGTCCTCCTCTTCTTCTTCCTTCTTCTCCTTCTCCTCTTCTTTTTCTTCCTCCTCCTTCTTCTCTTCCTCCTTCTCCTCCTCCTCCTCTTCCTCCTCTTTCTCCTCCTCCTTTTCCTTCTCTTCTCCTTTTCCTCCTCTTCCTCCTGCTCTTCGTCCTCCTCCTCCTCCTCTTCTTCCTCCTTTTCCTCCTCCTTCTCTTCTTCTCCTCCTCTACCTCCTCTTCCTCTTCCTCCTCCTCCTCCTCCTCTTACTCCTCATCTTCCCCTTCTCCCCTTCCTCTTCTTACTCCCCCTCTTACTCCTCCTCTTAATTCTCCTCCTCTTCTTCCTCCTTTTCCTTTTCTTCCTCCTCCTCCTCCTCCTCTTCTTTCTATTTCTTATGTTTTCTCCTTTCTCTCCCTCTCTCTTTATTCCCGCCTTTAATGTTTTTTTTACTCTTTCCATCTTCTTCCTCCTCGTCCTCCTTCTCTTCATGGTCTTTGTCTCTTCCTCCTCATCCTCCTCCACCTCCTCTTCCTCCTCCTTTTCCTTGTCCTCCTCCTCTTCGTTTTTATCTTCCTCTTCCTCCTCCTCATCTTCCTTTTCTTCCTCCTCCTCCTCCTCCTCTTCCTCCTCCCTCTGGGGTCCACCGAAGTCACTCAAGCCTAAAATTGCAGTCCTAATCTCTCCCGGCGAAGGTGAGCAGGTCCTCCCCCCCCCACTCTCTGGCGGGCCCCCGACGTCGCTCCTGCGGGCGCCTCCACGGGTGGAGGAGGAGGAGGAGGGGAAGGAGGAGGAGGAGGAGGAGGAGGAAGGAAAGGGTAGGTGTGGTGGTGATGAAAGGGGAGATGGTAGTGGTGTGTATGGTGGTGGTGGTAATGGTGATGATGGTGCTGGTATAGGTTGTGGTGGTGGTGGTATAGGTGGTCATGGTGGTGGTGGTGGTAGTAGAGGTGGTGGGGTTGGTAGTGGGTATGGTGAAAGTGGTGGAAGAGACAGAGGGCCTAACGGATTTGTGTTGACGAATATGGTGGTGAGAAATGTGATGATGAGGTGGGGTGGTAATGGAGGTCGTGATGACGATGATGATGACAATAATGATGATGACGATGACAATAATGATGGTGATGATGACGATAATTAATTATAACGATGAAGATAATGATAACGATGACAATAATGACGATGATGACGACGAAAATGACGAAGATGACATTATTGAAGACATATGTGCTTATATTCTTTTTAACATGAGACCATAATTGTTAAACACATGAATAAAATCGCTTGGCGACAGCTGGAATAAAATACGCAACGCATAAGGCACCCCGACGGACCAGAGTCACGGTGGCTAATCTCCAATTAAAGAAGAACACTGATGATGTACCACTGGATAGAATCGCTGGTTATGCACGATACCCAATCTTCAGCTGAACATCATTTAAGAACATAAGAATCAAGGAGACTGCAAGAGACCCTAAGGCCTACACTAGGCAGTTCCTTGTCCCTTACCACCTATTATCCCCATCCATAAAGTTATCTAACCTTCTCTTTAAAACAACCGATAGTTTCAGCGCTCACTACATGGTTACTAAGTCTGTTCCATTCGTTAACCACTGTTAGTAAACTAGTTCTTGCCTGTTCCTTCTTAGATTTAAATTTGTCCAATTTAAGTCCATTACTATGAGTATAATTAATGGAATGGGTGGGAGTAGTTTCTATGCCTTTTTCTTTTTGGCTACCCCACCGTGCAGGGGAAAAAAGCCTTTGGTATATGTATGTACTATGAGTCCTGCCTTTTTTTCTTAATATGATGACCTTGTTTGTGTCACCCTTGTTAAAGCCTTTGATCCACATGAACACCTCTATTAGATCACCCCGCACTCTACGTCTTACCAGAGAATTGTAGATTAATGTGCTTAAGCCTGTCTTTGTCAAGTACATTAATTAGAATAAAACATGTAAAGTGTTTTACACCAAGAGGCGTTTAGCTGCAGTCGAAGTCGTCCCCTTAACCCTAGGTACACAGACAGCCAAGATAAGTCGTAGATACTGGTGGTCACAGGTTTCGAACACAGGGCCCACGAATTTCGAGACGCCTACAGGAGTAACGTGGCACTGAAATAAATAGATAAATAAGCATATAGATAAATGAATTATCAATTGACCAATTAGATAAATGAATAAATAAATAAAATAAATAAATAGATGAACATAGATAAATTAATTATTAATTGGTTAATTAGATAGATGAATAAATCAATGAATGAATGAATAAATAAAATAGATAAATAGATAAACATAGATAAATTGATTATTAATTGATTAATTAGATAGATGAATGAATAAATAAATTAATAAATAAATAAAAGTAAATAGATGAACATAGATAAATGGATTATTGATTGATTGATTGATAGATAAATGAATAAATAAAATAGATAAACATAGATAAATGGATTATTAATTGATTAATTAGATGAATAAATAAATAAATAAATATAAAATAAATAAACATAGATAAACGGATTATTAATTGATTAATTAGATAAATGAATAAATAGATAATATTTTCATTAGCTTTGTGGGGAAGGACCTATGTTGAAGGCTTTTGGCGTCTTTAGTAGACTTTTATTCTCATCTGGTTGCCGTCAGGCGATTTTATTCAGATGAAGAAGAAGAAGAGGGGAAGGGGAGGATGAAGCGGTTGGATCCTGGAACGCCCTCAGGAGCCCAAAAAGTATCTTTACCCTCGAGAGAACCTGAAGGCGAGTAGCCACCGTCTGACTCCTCATCTCGTTCCATCAAATGGATTGGCATCTAGACCGGGAGCCCCTGTCACGGATTAGACTCCCGGAACCGGGTTCGAGTCCCAACGGGGGATTACATAAGAATGAAGGAGACTGCACGAGACCATAAGGCCTACACTAGGCAGTTCCATGGCCATTACCACCTGTTATCCTCATCAATAAAGTTATGGTGAGATCCTAACCGATCCGTGGAGTCGGGTTCGAGTCCCAATGGGATTAAATAAGAATATAAGAATGAAGGAGAGTGCAAGAGGCCATAAGGCCTATACTAGACAGTTCTGTGGCCATTACCACCTGTCACCACTATCCATAAAGTTATTTGATCTTTTAAAACAACTAGTAGTTTCAGCGCTCACTACATGGTGACTAACTCTATTCCGTTAGTTAACCATTCTATTAGTAAACCAATTCTTGCCCGTTTCCTTCTTAAACCCCATCAGTCAAATAATATAGTCTGAGGGTAGTTAGGTAGAGAAATGGTTTAATAGACTGTTTAACCTCGTTTATTATTAATCGGGTTTATCAAAGAGGGTGTTGATGGGCTTTGAAGATGAGTAATGGGGTGATGAATCTATCCGACGTCCGTCTCGTAAGCTGAATGATTTTTTTTTTAACAGAATGTTGTTTGTCGATTGTTTTGTTGTTTGCTGTTTGTTGCTTCTTTGTGTTGTGACGTCACTTAAATCATTATCATCATTGTCCTCATCATCTTCATCACCATCATCATTTTCTTCTTTATCATCATCGTCGTCGTCGTCGTCATCATCATCATCATCATCATCATCATCATCATCATCATCATCATCATCATCATCATCATCATCATCATCATCATCATCATCATCATCATCATCATCATCATCATCATCATCATCATCATCATC
>NC_134800.1:45081844-45086844 GCF_046742065.1 Oratosquilla oratoria
TACCCTCCTCTCCCTCCCCTCCTCCTCTTCTTTCTCCTCCCCTCTTCCTCATTACTCTCCTCTCCCTCCCCCTTTTCTTTTTTCTCCTCCTCTTTCTCCTCCCCTCTTCTTCCTTACCCTCCTCCCCTTCCTCCTCCTCCTCTTTCTCCTCCCCTCTTCCTTCTCGCCCTCCTCGCCCTCCACCTTCTCCTCCTATTTCTCCTCCCATCTTCCTCTTTACCCTTGTCTCCCTCCCTTCCTCCTCCTCCTCCTCCTACTCCTCCCCTTTCCCTCCTTACCCTTCTCTCCCTCCCCCTCCTCCTCCTCTTTCTCCTCCCCTCTTCCTCCTTACCCCGTTCATCATCATCTTCATCCCCTCCTCCTCCTCCTCCTCCTCCTCCTCCTCCTCTTCCTGCTTACCCTCCTCCTCATCCTCCTCTCCTCTCTCTTCTCTTCTTCTTTCTCTTCTTCCTCCTCCTCTTCTATTACTAGCCGGCATTGCATAAATGAACGAATAAATTAAAGTTATGAATGAACGCAAAACACACAGGGCAAAGGTGGAGGTGGTGGTAGTGGTATTAGTGGTGGTGATAACATTGTTGGTGTCAATAGTTTTGGTTATGATTTTGGTCGTGGTGGTGTCAGTGGTGATAGAGAAGCTCTGATGATGGTGTTAGTGGTAGTGGTGGTGATGGTGGTAATGGTGATGGTGGTAATGGTGATGGTGGTAGTGGTGGTGATGGTGGTAGTGGTGATGGTGGTAGTGGTGGTGGTGATGATGGTGGTAATGTTGGCAGAGCCCCTCACGGTGTACAGACACTGTGTACCACCCGTACAAAAGTTCGTTAACTGAATTGTTTTGTCAGCCGTGTCAGCCCCCTCCCTAACGCCAACCACAGCCACCCGTCGGCGGACCCAAAGCCACCGCCAGCGCCTTCTTCAGGAGCCCCAAGGATTAACGACCACTTCGCGGGTGGCGGATATATCTCAGGCGCCTTTTGAAATGACGGTTCCAAAGACCTGCAGAGAGAAGAGGAGGAGGAGGAGGAGGAGGAAGAGGAGGAGGAATGTAAAAGGAGCTGGGGGCTGGTGGTGTGTGTGGGGGGGAAGGGAGGGAGAAGACTAGAGGGGGGAGGGGGGTATGGGGGAGAACCTATCTGAAGAAGGGCCTGAGTGTTCGCCTTCAACGACGTCTCCATAGTTCGAGAGTGGCAGCGAAGACCTTTTCTTTGTCCCTTTTTTTCTCTCCTTTTTTTTCTTTTCTTTCTTTTTTCTTCTTTGGGGCCGTTCAGACTCTTGAAGAGGTTGACTGACTGACTCCTCCTTCTCCACTTCCTCTCTCTTTTTCCTTTTTTTTTTTTCCTCCTCTTCCTCCTTCTTCTTCTCTCCTTTTCCCTCCTCCTCCTGCTCTTTTCCTCATTTTCCTCCTCTTCCTCCTTCTTCCCCTCCTCCTCCTCTTTCTCCTCCTTCCAGCGGGCAAATGGTTTTCCCCACTCAAAATTCCTGCCACAACCAACTTTCCCACTCCTTGGCAAAACCCTAATGAACTCTCCTCCTCCACCTCCTCCTCCAAGCCTGCCCTCCACTCTGGAGTGGGACTCATGGACCTTAGATTTCCCTTTTTGTCGAAAACGTAGAGTGAGTGATCTGCCCACTTCATCCTCGAGGTGCCCACGTCGTCCTCGATATCAACCTGATACTTGGGGTCGGTGGTCCTTCACCCGGGAACCGGGCCAGGAACCCGGGAACTTTTCAATGGGTAAGAGATCCTTCAACGCGCCGGAGATTCCTTCGCAGGGTCAGAAGTCCTGTAGGTGATTAGGAATCCTAGGAATCCTTCATACAATGGCTTAGAAGTGAATAGTAGAGTGAAAAGTCTACGACAGGAGGCTCCTCTTGTCTTTATCTCTTCCTGGACGCAGGTCCGGTGGGAAGGAGGGCAGAACATAAGAATGAAGGAGACTGCAAGAGACCATAAGGCCTACACTAGGCAGTTCCATGTCCATTACCACCTGTCATCCCCATCCATAAAGTTATCTAACCTTCTCTTAAAACAACCAATAGTTTCAGCGCTCACTACATGGTTACTAAGTCTATTCCATTCGTTAACCACTCTGTTGGTAAACCAGTTCTTGCCTGTTTCCTTCTTAAGTCTAAGCAAGAGGTTGACTTCCAGGATCCGCTGGATCCTCAGTGGAGGAGTCCTCCGAAGTGGGAGTCAAACTTGATCTCCAGAGGCTCTGGAATAGAGAATTGGAGGAGACAGTGAAGGAGGAGGGGAAGAAGAATAAGGAAGAAGAAGAGGAATAAGGAAACAAAAGAGGAGGGATATGGAGGAAGAGGTAGAGGAGGAGGAATAAGGAAGAAGAGGGGTAATAAAAGGATTATGAATATGGAGGAAGAGGTAGAGGAGGAGGAAGGATATGGAAAAGGAGGAAAAAAAGAAGAGTTAGACAAAAAAAAAAGCAAGATGTAGAGGAGGAAGAAGAATAAGGAAGAGGGATAAAAAAGAAGAGAAAGAAGGAAAGGAGGAGGGATATAGAGGAAGAGATAGAGGAGTAGGGAAGATAAGGAAGAAGGTATGCTGGAAGGGAGCGGAGTAGAGATGATGAAGAGGAAGACGAGGAAAAGAGGAAGAAGAAGACAAAGGGATGATAAAGAGAAGGATGAGGAGGAACATAGAATGATGATAGTGATGAGAAGAGGCGGAGGAGGAGGAGGAGGAGGAGGATGTAGAGGCAGAGACCAAGGTTGAGGTAATGGAGGTGATGGAGGAGGAAGGGGTGGTGGAGAAGGAAGTGATGGTGGAGATTAAGGTGAAGGAGGTGAGGGGGGAGGAGGAAAAGATGGACTAGAAGGAGGTGGAGGTGGAGAAGATGGTGGCGGTGGTATAGGTGAATAAGATGGTGTTGGCTGATGGAAGTAGAGATGGTGGAGAAGGAGGCGGAGGCGGAGGAGAAGAACTCCACCTGACTGTTCCCGTGAATCCGAGTGCAGGCGGTGATGTGCGATACCATCTCGCTCCCCCCCCCTTCCCCGTCCCCGTCCCCCTCCCGCCTTCTCTGCTGTCAACACCCCGCGTTCGGACGACGGCGAGGTCTTCGACAACGACTTCCTCAGTTTCCGCCAAAATTAAAAAAATCCCCTCTAGTTCCGAAGACTCGAAATATCTCAAAGAAATGTTCCGAGTCTCCGGGGACTATTTCTTCCTCAAAGAAAGACCTACTCCGAGACTTCGAGCTTCTGGAAGAGGAAGCCGAAGAGGTTGCTGGCGACGAGGAAGTCAAAAAACGGACCAAGGAGATACCCGCTCGCTCTCGAAGAGCACAAAGGACCGGTCGGGGGCTTCTGGAGGTTCTGGGTCTTTCAATGGACTAGAGAACCTTTGTTGGCGCTAAATTCGGTCTTTGTCGGGACCTGACGTATTTAGACTTGGGAAAGCCGTCCTCGCCAAGGCCAACGATTCTATTCAGGCAAACCCGAACGAACACTAATGGCCGACAAATTGCTTGGCTGCCTCCAGGAGTCGCTATGGCTTGGTCCTTGAGACCTGCTGGACCCAAAAATGTCTTTATCCAACTCCTCCTCCTCCTCCTCCTCCTCCTCCAAATTCGACTTCAGTTCCTCCTCCTCCAATTTCAAGTTCCATTCTGTTTCCTCCGACTCCTCTTCCTCCTTCTCCTCCAACTTCTGCTCCAACTCTTCTTCTTCCTCCTCATCCTCACTCTCCCTCTTTCTTCCACTCTTCTTCTACCTTTACCTCTTCTTCCTCCAACTCTTCGTCTTCCTCCTCATCCTCACTCTCCCTCTTTCTTCCCCTCTTCCCTTCCCTTTCCTCATCTTCCTCCGTTTCCTCCTCCTCTTCCTCCTTTACCTCCTCCTCCTCATTTTCTTTCTCTCTTCCTCCGAGGAATCGGCGTCGTCGTTGTCATTCTTGGACGTTCTTCCAGTTACTGGACATTTCGGAGCGCGCACCAGGAGGCGTTTAGCCGTGATCGATCCCGTCACCTTTGTCCTATGTGGTTAGATAGCCAGCGCAATTCCTTCGAAGTAAATTATCATAAGAATATTTGTAAATATTCCAGCAGAGGCTTTTAGTGGAATTGTGGTAGCCTGTGTGAAGATCCCCAATAGTCTGTAAATCGTTATGGAGACCTGGCAGGCTGTGGTAGGCTATGGTTTGCTATGTAGGCTGCGGCAACTAGGCTGTGTAAAGATCCCCATTAGTCTGTAAATCGCTGTGGAGTCGAGGGAGGCTGTGGAAGGCTGTGTATCTCTTTTGATGTTGTGGGAAGCTGTGTTCTTCTGTTGAGGCTGTGGCAGGCTGTGTATGTCTGTTAATACTGTGGGAAGCTGTGTTCTCTTGCTGAAACTGCGGAAGGATGTGTATCTCTGTTGATGTTGTGGTAGGCTTCTGCTGAGGCTGTGGAAGGTTGTGTATGTCTGTTGACGCTGTGGAAGGTTGTGTATGTCTGTTGACGCTGTGGAAGGCTGTGTATGTCTGTTGACGCTGTGGAAGGCTGTGTATGTCTGTTGACACTGTGGAAGGCTGTGTATCTCTGTTGACGCTGTGGAAGGCTATGTATGTCTGTTTACGCTGTGGAAGGCTGTGGTCTTGGGAAACAATAGCACACCCGGGCGTTCTAGTACGAAATGGCATACGCACTCATAAAGGAAGGTGCTTAAGTGCGTACGTACGCATTGATGTGCGTACGGGCATACCCACAGTCGGAGACGAAAGTCCTGCAGCCCTTTCTCTACCAAGGGAAATAGAGGGGCTCTCCCTAAGCTGAATAGAATAGCCTGACGGCAGCCAGAATAAAAACATAAATGGTTTACAGAACGTAGTATGAAAACATAAGAATGAAGGAGAGTGCAAAAGACCATAAGCCCTACACTAGGCAGTTCCATGTCCATTACTATCTATCATCCCCATTCAGGAAGTTATTCCTCCTTCTGGGAAGTAATATATGAATGTAATATGTATATTTTTTCTATATAATATTCACATTATATATATT
>NC_134800.1:45091844-45099344 GCF_046742065.1 Oratosquilla oratoria
GATGACGTCAGTGATGACGTAGACTCTAGGTCATGACGTCTTCGATGACGTAGAATCTCACTGATGACGCCAGCGATGACGTAAACTCTCACCGATGACGTCAACATTGACGTCGGCTCTCCATTGATGTAGACTCTCTGATGATGTCAGTGATGACGAAGAGACAAGGATGACGTCAACGATGACGTGGAAATTCTGATGACGTCAGTGCTGACGTAGACTGGGTGATGACGTCAACAGACGTAACCTCTCGCTAATTACGTCAGCACAGACGTAGCCTCTGGGTGAAGATGTTAACTGTGACGTAGACTCACTGATGACGTCAACATCGACATAGCCTCTTAATGACGTCAGCCCTATGGACCAGTGTTACACAGCCTTCATTCAGAACTGATTGTTGATCAATTTTTAAGATTCTGCTATTTTCCTTGAGGATAGAAGCGATGGTTAATTGAGAAGTTACAATTTAAATAAAAATAAATAAGATGTAGATATATTTTGATATGTAATGGAGTATTTACTGAGTACTTTTCGGTTAAGCCTCAATGAGTTATTGACACACATACACACACACGCGCGCGCAAACACAAATGTACACGTATATATGTATGTATGTATATGTGTGTATGTATGTACATATATACATGTATAAATGCACATGTATACATACGCTCATTCGTTGGTATACGCTGACGCCTTCAGGCTGCTTCAGAACCCGCCTTCAGCGGCCTCATGACACCCTTCGAGTTCGCTGTGGCCTCCCACGAGAAGGTCCTTGAACAAACGAACAGGTAAACAGATTTGAGGTAAGGCGGGACATGTGAGATACGCTCTGCTCTACGGGGCTTTAAAGGGCTTTGAGGGGCTGAGCGGTAGGGGGCGGGGGGCTGAGGAAGGGAGGCTGGGGAGGCGGGGGGACTTGGGCCAGAGGCCCACGTGGTTTGGTGGGAGGCTGGAAGTCTTCTGAAGAAGGAATGTGACTTGATCTGATTTTTGGTTTTCTTAGGCACTTGTGATTGCATGGCACATAGATATATAGATACATACATACACACATGCATGCGTACATGCATGCGTACATGCATGCATACATACATGCATGCGTACATGCATGCATACTTGCATGCATACATACATGCATGCATACATACATACATACATACATATATATACATACATATATGTCCACATACATACAGTAGTACAGATCAAATATTCACACACACACACACACACACACACACACACACACACACACACACACACACACACACACACACACACACACACACACACACACATATCTATATATATATATATATATATATATATATATATATATATATATATATGTATATATATATATATATATATATATACGTGTACGTATGAGTGTGTGCGTGTATATATAGATATAACTATATATATATGTATATATATATATATATATATATATATATATATGTGTGTGTGTGTGTGTGTGTGTGTGTGTGTGATATATATATATATATATATATATATATATTATATATATAATGTACATACATATATATATATATGTATATATATATATATATATATATACAGTATACATATATATATAAATATATATATACATATATATATACACAAATATAAGAAAGTTGCGCTTAACTTACAACTCTCTTGATAGCGCAGTGGGTTAAGTCACTGGCCACTTGCTTCGTTAGAGCTGGGTTCGAGTCCTGTGCTTGACCATGTATCAATTGCCCCATATATGCTTCCGTGGATTTCCTTGACGTTGATGGCAGGGAATTAAAGTAAATTGTGGTTTATATATATATATATATATATATATATATATATATATATATATATATATATATATATATATATATATATATATATATGGGGTGTTGATGTGCTTATATCTGTTAAAATGAGACGATTTCATTCAGCTACTAGATGACCCCAGGACTTGAAGTGTTAATATGGCTTTTCCCTCAACTGAATAAAATCACCTGGCGGCAGCCTTAATAAAATATATGAACCATCCTCTCTTCGCCCCACGTGACAGATACGGAAGCCACGTGTTCACCACGTGACGGGAGGTCGTCACGTCGTTACGTGGTGTCCGAGACCTTAGCGTGACGTCAGACTAGTCACGTGACTCTTGAGGTCACCCTTCTTGAATGACGTAATGTGACGTTAGACAAGTCACGTGACTCCTGACGTCACCCTTCTTGAATGACGTCATGTAACGTCGGACTAATCACGCGAATCTTGACGTCACCCTTCTTGAATGACGTCATGTGACGTCAGACTAGTCACGTGACTTGACGTCACCCTTCTTGAATGACATAATGTGACGTCAGACTAGTCACGTGACTCCTGACGTCACCCTTCTTGAATTACGTCATGTAACGTTGGACTAGTCACGTGAATCTTGACGTCACATTTGTAGAATGATGTTATATTTTTGGGTGACGTCACTTGACGTCAGACTAGTCACGTGACTTTTTAAGTCACACTTCTTGCATGACGTTACGTGACGTGAGACTAGTCACGTGACTCTTGACGTCACACTCTTGAATGACGTCAGGTGAGATCATTTCAGATCGTGTAACGTAATCTCAGGCTCTGTGACGTCATTCAATGTCATGTGACTCTCATGTATCACATCACGCCGATCTGATCCACAACGAAATCACTTTTAGTATTCGACGAGTTTATCTACGAATCAGCGAGTCAATGGGTCGACTAATAAGACGATGAGCCAGTTATAACGACGAGTCAGTGAGTCGACGAGTCGGTGAGTCAACAAGTCGATGAGTCGCTAGTCGGTGAGTCGATTCGGTGGGTCGACGAGTCAGTGAGTCGGGAGTCAACGAGTCGATAAATCGGTGAGTCGGCGAGTCGACAAGTCAGTGAGTTGACGAGTCAGTGAGTCGACGAGTCGGTGAGTCGTCGAATCAGTGAGTCGGCGAGTTGGTGAGTCGGCGAGTTGACGAGTCGAACATTCAGTTGAGATGAACCTAAACGTCCCTCATTTGAATAGAATCGTCTGGCGGCAGGTGATTTTATTCAGTCGAGGGAACCCCCCAAAATAATCCCAAATTTCGGGACTCCCCAAAAATGGAGTAAAGTATTGAATGGGGGCGTACGGCCATGACAGTCGTAGCCATTTCACCTCCATGTGTTAATAAAAGAAATACCCCAGAATTTTGGGGATCCCCGAAATCCCATGACACACGAATTTTTCAAGAATTCGGATACCCCCAAAAATTTGGGTGGCCCAAAATTTTGGGTCCAAGAAGGGAGGAATGCCCGGAGGGTGCAAGAATCCTTCTACGAAGATTAAATGTCCCTTGAAGGTGGCAGGAAGCTGGAGGAGGAGGCGGAGGAGGAAGAGAAGGTGGAGGAGGCGGAGGAAGAAGAGGAGGAGGAGAAGAGGAGGAGGAGGAGGAGGAGGTGAGGCTATGGGAACGAAGCTAGACTCTATTATGTAGGACCTCCTGAGCGGTCGAAGTGACTGTGGCTCCGAGATCGCATTACGATCAAGTCTGAGGCTCTCCTCACTCCTTCGCCTATTCAGAGGACTCCGGAGGGTGAGGGTCCGGGGGGGTCCCAGGTCCAGGAGGGCTGGGGGAGGTTTCGGGGAGAGTCCAGGATCGTCTAGAATGAAATCTTAGCTACTTAAAAAAAAAAAAAAAGGAAAAAAAAAAGTGGAAATCGCTCATCGTACTAAGATAATTTGTAGAAAAAAGAGAAGTCGTTAATGGAATAATAATATATATATATATATATATATATATATATATATATATATATATATATATATATATATATACTGTTAGGACGAAGGAGGACCTGCCTGAAGGAGATGTCATCGAAGAAAGAGCTCTTCGATGTCTATTGGGTCCTTTTTGAGTACGTGGGGGGAACTCGTGATCGTCTCCGCCTTCACTCCCACTCTATATGTTTACTCCACACGTGGAAAGACCACTGGGGAACCCGCATGTGGGTTGCTCACTGAAGGAGGTCCTTCCCCCCTCTCCCCTCTTCCCCCATCCCCCCTTCCCCCTCCCCCTCCAGGAGTGAATGTCTCCTTTATGTCAGTCTCCTTCTTGAAGGTCCTACTTGTGGTTGCCACCTTCTTCTTCTTCAAGGTCCACCTCCATTTTTTTTCGTCAGAGGAAGTGTGAAAAAGGTGTGAGTAGGGGAGGAGGAGAAGGAGGAGGAGGAAGAGGAAGAGGAGGGTTAAAAATGCCTTGAAAAGCAAGATAGGAAGAAAAGAAGAAAGAAGTGAAACAAGAGAGGGAGGAGAAGAAGGGAGGAGGAGGAGGAAGAGGAGGAGAAAAATGACCAACAGGTCCTCCGTTTTCTTCTCTCACAGAAAACGTCATCTCACGTCATGTCACGACCCAACCGGAAGCAATTCGTAGACTCTATTACCTCACGTCAAACAGGATCGAATTCCCTATCGGGACAATGAGGTGCCATATAGAGGATCGAATCCAAAGGAAAGGGGTCGGATTCCTTGTATTTATACTCTACCACCTTGCCCACCTCCCAGATCCCTTACTTGTCTCTCCTATAGCTCAGCCCCCAGCCCCCCAGCTCCCAGCCACCAGCCACCAGCCCACAAAGCCCCCAACCTTAAATTATTTGTGTATACACTATTATGTGTGTGTGTGTGTGTGTGTGTGTGTGTGTGTGTGTGTGTGTGTGTGTGTGTGTGTGTGTGTGTGTGTGTGTGTGTGTGTGTGTGTGTGTGTGATTGTATGTATATGTGTATGTGTGTGTGTGTGCACGTGTGTGTGTGCGTGTGTGTGTGTGTGTGTGCGTGATCTGAATCCAGTGAGTCTATCACAGATCGTTCTCTGTATTGGAAACTTCCCAATTCTAGAAACTTCCGAATAGAGAGAGAAAGCTCCACTTAGACTGGCTTTGCGTTAAATAGGTTGCGCTGTGACAGGTTAACCACTGAACCGGTTGTGCTTTGACCGGTTTTGGCAAAAAACCGGTTGTACTGCACTTACACTGGTCTTTCTTGTCTCGTATCTTGGATACTGCGGGATACATACATTATCCTCCTCTTCCTCCTCCTCCATCTCCTCCTCCTCCTCCTCTTCTTCTTCTTCTTCATCCTCTTTTTTCTTTTCTTCTTCCCCCTTTTCCCCTTTTTCTTCCTCCCCTCTTCCTCCTCTTCTTCCTTCTCTTTTTCTTTTTCTTCTTCCTCTTCTTCCTCTTTTTCCTCCTCTTCCTCCACCACTTCCTTCTCTTTTTCTTCCTCCTCTTCTTCCTCCTCTTCTTCCTCTTCTTCCTGCTATTCCTTCTCCTCCACATTTTCCTTCTCTTCCTCCTCCTTTTCTTCCTCCTCCTCATCTTCTTCCTCCTCTTCCTCCTTTTCTTCTTACTACTTCTTTTCTTCCTCTTCCTCCTCTTTTTCCATCATCAATGTCATCATCATCATCATCATCATCATCATCATCATCATCATCATCATCATCATCATCATCATCATCATCATCATCATCATCATCATCATCATCATCATCATCATCATCATCATCATCATCATCATCATCATCATCATCATCATCATCATCATCATCACCACCACCACCACCACCACCACCAACTGCAACCTAACTACCAACCTACAAAGGAAGCCTGTCGCCTCCGCCTCCACCTCCTCCTCCTCCTCTTTCTCCTCCTCCTCCACTTTCTCCTCCTCCTCTTTCTCCTCCTCCTCTTCCTGTGCCTCCACCTCTTCTTCCACCTCCTCCTCCTCCTCCTCTTGGCCCTACTCTTCCCCTCCTATTCCTCCACCTCCTCCGCCTCTTTCTCTTGGTCCTACTCCTCCCCTCCTCTTCCTTCTGGCCCTCCTCCTCCTCTCCTCCTCCTTCTTCTCCTCCTCCATCTTCTCCAATTGTTCCTTTCAAGCGAACCCGCACTGTCTTAACCCACGGAAGGCGTAGATGGAGGGAAGGGGGGGAAGGGGAGGGGGAGGGAAGCCTCTAAGCTGAATAGAATTATCTAACTTTAGCCAGGAAAAAATATTTCATGTGCTCCACCTCCTCCTCTTCCTCCTCCTTCTCCTCTTCCTTCTCCTCCTTCTGCTCCCACTCCTACTCCTCCTTCTCCTCCTGGTCCTTCCCCTCCTGCTCCACCCTTCCCCCTCACCCTCCTCCTCTTCTGCGTGAAGCTGGTCCATAGGGGCGTAACTAATACCCCCCCCCCCGCTATCTTAACGTGATGACCGCATGAAGAGGAATATATGATTGGGGAGAAAGGGGGGGGTGTAAGAGGGGGAGAAACGGGTGGGGAGGATTTAATATTGGGGGAGAAGGGAGGAGACATAGGATGGAAGGAGTTGGAAATGGGGAGGATAAAAATCAACTAACGACAGCCAGAATAAAGTATATAATCATAAGTGATGACACGATATCAAAATCTTCGACGATTCCTATACGAGTCCCGATACTGCTCTGAACTTCCGATTCCGATTCGATTCCCCATACGACCCTAAATTTCCGATTGCGGTTCGAGTCCCGATACTGCTCTAAACTTCCGATTCCAGTTCGATTCCCGATACTGCTTTAATCTTCCGATTACTATACGAGTCCCGATACTGCTCTAAATTTCAGATTCCGATACGAGCCCCGATACTGCTCTAAATTTCCGATTCTGGTTCGAGCCCCGATACTGCTCTAAACTTCCGAATCCGGCTCGAGTCCCGATACTGCTCTGAACTTCCGATTCCGGTTCGAGCCCTGATACTGCTCTAAATTTCAGATTCCTTTACGAGCCCCGATACTGCTCTAAACTTCCGATTCCGGTTCGAGTCCTGATACTGCTCTAATCTTCCGATTCCGGTTCGAGTCCCGATACTGCTCTAATCTTCCGATTCCGGTTCGAGTCCCGATACTGCTCTAATCTTCCGTTTCCGGTTCGAGTCCCGATACTGCTCTAATCTTCCGATTCCGGCTCGAGTCCCAATACTGCTCTAATTTTCCGATTCCGGTTCGAGTCCCGATACAGCTCTAATCTTCCGATTGTGATAAAAGATTACTGAATGTTCTTTGCTTATAAAGTGTCCGTTTCCCAAACCAGGGCCTGAAAAGAACCATCAATTAAGATAATTATTTCAGATATCGGAATCGGACGCGTATCGGAATCGGAAGTTTAGAGCAGTATCGGGACTCGAACCGGAATTGGAAGTTTAGAGCAGTATTGGAAATCGATCCGGAATCGGAAGTTTAGAGCAGTATCGTGACTCGAATCGGAATCGGAAGTTTAGAGCAGTATCGGGAATCGAGTCAGAATCGGAAGTTTAGAGCAGTATCGGGACTCGAACCGGAATCGGAAGTTTAGAGCAGTATCGGGACTGGAGTCGGAATCGGAAGTTTAGAGCAGTATCGGGACTCGAATCGGAATCGGAAGTTTAGAGCAGTATCGGGGCTCGAACCGGAATCGGAGATTAGAGCAGTATCGGGACTCGAATCGGAATCGAAG
>NC_134800.1:45104344-45106844 GCF_046742065.1 Oratosquilla oratoria
TAATGCGATTAATTTTAATTTATTTTATTTTAGTTCGCAATTTATTCATTTCTGAAATATAAATATAATAAATCGATTAGTTTGATTAATTTTTTAGTTTCTAAGTTTATAATAAAACGTAAATAGTTTAATTCGATTAGTTTATATCAAATATGTGACGACGACGACTTGACGTTAAGAAAATCGACGATTCATTTCTAAAACACAAATAAAATAAATCGATTGGTTTAATAAAATTCTTTTTACTTTCTGATTTTCTCATTAAAGAAATATAAATAGTCATTCGATTATTTTTTTTTATGAAATATGTGACGACGACTTGTTGACGTTGAGAATTCGACGACTCTGTAAAAGCAAATTCCACCGACTCGATGAGGTACGCAGCTGCAGGTTTCCCATTTCCACGACACAGGAACAAGAGCAGCGAAGTGGTGAGCGGGTAGGAACAATGCCCCTGCACCTTGAGCTTGGACTCCAAAGCCTCGAGAAGGAGGGCCGTTCTTTTCAATTCAAAGGAACCCAACCACACACTCGACCCTACAGCTGTTGCCTTCCTATGTATCCTATTTTGGCGGGTTCTCGTCTCCGTCTCTCTCCCTTCGCAGCCCCCAGTGACGTCATGTTGAGCAGTGTGCGGACAAGTGATTTCGTGTAGTCGACATGACGTCTTGTTTGTTCGTGAGAGTTTTACCTAAAATCATCTACAAAATATGGATCTATGACACCGTCAGCCTCATCGCACAAGGAATATTTCCACAAGAATAATTCAGATGATAATGTTCTTAAATTTTCGTGCCATATTGGGTTGGAAATTAGATGAAAACACATGCTGTGAATATTTAAAAAAAATGGCATTCCAAAACGCTTTGTGTGTGTGTGTGTGTGTGTGTGTGTGTGTGTGTGTGTGTGTGTGTGTGTGTGTGTGTGTGTGTGTGTGTGTGTGTGTGTGTGTGTGTGTGTGTGTGTGTGTGTGTGTGTGTGTGTGTGTGTGTGTGTGTGTGTGTGTGTGTGTGTGTGTGTGTATGTATTTACCTAGTTGTATTTACCTATTTTACGGGAAGGGGAGCTATGCTCGTGTGTCCCGTCTTTGTATCTCTCCGTATCTAGTTTGCTCTTAAATTCTTGTATTGTTCTTGCACACACTGTTCTTCCATCTAATATGTTCTAGACATCCACCACTCTGTGGGGAAAACTGTTCTTTTTCAGGTCTCCTCTATAATTGTCCTTTTTGAGCTTCTTTCCATGTTTCTCTTATGATCCTAATTTAGTAAGTCTTCTCTATCAAGGACTTCCATGCCTGTATGTGTGTGATTCACCTTAGTCTTTGGATCACATGTTGGACTCGTGATCGACACCTATTTCCCTCCCGGAAGAGAACTCAGAGCTCATATATGACCGATCTATGGTGCTCGCGCACTCGTGCGTGCGTGTGTGTATTCACCTTGGTTTTTGGATCACGTGTTGGACTCGTGATCGACAGCTATTTCCCTCCCGGAAGAGAGCTCAGAGCTCGTATGACCGATCTATGGGTAATGCTATGACCTTTCACACACACACACACACACACACACACACACACACACACACACACACACACACACACACACCCAACTCCCCGCCCACGAGAGTCAGAGTAACGACCCGAAGCACAGCGATACCGTGTGTGTGTGTGTGTGTGTGTGTGTGTGTGTGTGTGTGTGTGTGTGTGTGTGTGTGTGTGTGTGTGTGTGTGTGTGTGTGTGTGTGTGTGTGTGTGTGTGTGTGTGTGTGTGTGTGTGTGTGTGTGTGTGTGTGTGTGTGTGTGTGTACGTGTGTGTGTGTTTGTGTATGTTTGTAAATCCAAAAACATTGTCCTTAAATGTGTGCATATTCTCTTTGGCCCGTGTCCTACACCCCCTCCCCACCCTCACCCTGGAATCTTCAGCCCCGGGGCGACCTCCGGCCCCCGGAGGGACACAAGAAGAGAACCAAGAATCCGGAATAATTCCCGGAACGCAGAGCCGCGTCGCATTCCAACGTCCCAAAGAATCAAACGACATTCCAATACCTCGTTCCCGCCATTTTGCAAGCATGGCTGCTCTCGAGTCCATTATTAAATCTCTTATTTACTTTTCAATTCCCAATTTCCTCCCCTTGACGGCCAGTACAAGTGGATCGGGAGTCCTTCGGAGATCCTTCTGGGGTCCTTACAGCGTGGGCAGTCAAAAGTTAAGGACGGGAGAGTGCTTTTCAAAGCGACGGGGGGACCCCTCGACGCGTCGCTCCCAGCCTGCCCGGCAGGGAAGGTCTGGCATCGGACCCTGAGAACGCTACGCCGCCCCGTCGCCTGCACCTCCCTTGTTTACACTCAATTAGGATTTTTTTCATTTATTTATTTTTTTCCTTTCCTGCATTACTGGGTATTGCCAATATCCGTATTATCACGTGATTATGGGTTTGTTTTTATCATTGTGTGTGTGTGTATATATATATATATATATATATATATATATGTATATGT